>NC_080381.1:82877992-83177992 GCF_014773155.1 Arachis stenosperma
TGGGTTTTTTTTTTTCCCTTTTTAATTAATAGGGTAATTTAGTCATTTCATTTATTTCAGTTTCTATTTTTATTTTGAACCAAACAGAATACTTGGACATAACGATCCCTAGGTATCAAATTCCAATTGCTGTGACCTATTTGTTTCTTTCAGGTGCACTCTGTGCTTTATACTTGGTTGATAGGGAAGGAAGACAGAAACTTCTAATAGGAAGCTACCTGGGGATGGTGAGGGTGTACAATATGTAACAATAGCACAACCATTCACGTGTGTGCATAGGCACACAAATCAATTGCTTTTTGTCTTGTACCTAGCTCAGACCAGCATTTTGACTGTTTTACTAACGATTTTCAATTATGCTTCTCTGTAGGCAATTTCTATGTTTCTTGTGGCTTTTTCTGTCGTATTTCCATTGGATGAGCTGCTAAGCAACAACTTATCAATACTGGGAACTATCATGTATGAATTCACTTGCTGCTGATATAATAGTTTATCGAATAAATATTTCTGCTAGCTTGTGTTTACTTATTTGTAGAAATGGGTGTTTTAAACTTGGTTAGACTATGGCTAAATAATTCGGTATGATTAGAATAGTTAACCATGGATATTTGGATAATAAGTTTGAAAAGAAAGAGAATAAAAGCTACTTTGGAATAAATTATGTTTGGATGTATTAACTCAAGTAATTGTAAAGCAGCATGCATGTGCTGCATATAACCAAAAGTGTCAAAAATTTATAGTTGCTTTTTATTATGAGCTGTTCTAGCTAAATAGTACCTTTGCCATGTATTGTTTATAAAGTCACGGTTCTATGTATTTTCTGGCCAAAATGGTATCCGTATTAAGGTTGCCTTTGGATTTGGAATAGCTTATTATTCTTACTCACTGAATAATGTTGTGAAATAACATATCAATATTTTTTTTATCATAAAAGAAAACAACAGAAAAACATTTTGTCAGTATAATTGTTTCAACATTCAAAATTGACCACAGATGACGACACCAAGATTTGATTCCTGAGGTTTCCAGAGTTTGATATTTTCTGAGGTTTTGGAAAATGAATCATGCATTTTCCCTCTATCCAATTTCACAGGTATATATTCTCTTTTGCAATTGGAGCTGGTCCTGTGACAGGAATAATTATTCCGGAGCTTAGCAGCACAAGGACTAGGGGGAAGATCATGGGGGTCAGTTTTTCTACCCATTGGGTGGGTAATAAAATATTTTGTTGCTTTGCCTGTATTATTGGAAGCTGTTTTATCTCACTTTTTTGTTGCTTTGTCTTTATCAAAGTTGTTTTCGTAACTACCGAAGAATACAGTAAGTTGATTTATATACCAGACATTCTTTTTCATCATGGTGTGTTCAATTTAGTAGGCTACTAATTTCTTTCTCTTGGTAAATAAGTAGGCCACTTATTTAATGCTTCATATTCAGGCGTGCAACTTTGTAGTGGGCTTATTCTTCCTTGAGTTGGTGGAGAAATTCGGAGTTGCACCAGTATATGCCAGCTTTGGAGCAGTTTCTTTGGTAGCTGCAGCATTTGCCTATTACTTCATCGTAGAAACCAAGGGGCGGTCGCTTGAAGAAATTGAACGGTCTTTGAACCTGAAAGCATGAGCATTAGAGTTTCATGACAACATGTCATCCATGTACATGACAGGCCTTAACCGATTGAAAAAGGGCAGGATATTGCAACATTGATCTCTGGCTGGGGTCCTTAATCCGTGCAACAAGCCTTTATTGGAAAACGAATGAGTTTGCATCCCTGCAAGGTTAGCAGCTTGTATTATTGATCAATGTACAGCGAAATTTTGATATGTTTGTATTCCCAAACTTGAGCTGTTTCTACCGAATGCTATATGTAACTTTGACTGCTGACTACTACACCATGTTAAAGTATACTCATTAGAACTTAGCAGTAGAAGTTAATTTGACGCATATCTTTTTCATTTCCTTCTCCAATGCTGGTTGTTTGAGTCATATGCTTGTAAGCAATACATAATAATTCTATAATTTCTTTCTCTTAAATGTATACCGCTAAAACTAATAGTTAGGAATTTAGTTACATACCATTATTTCACTTTTTTCTTAAGATATTGATTGCCTGTCTTTTGGGTATGGATTGTGTTGTATTGAAAGTGAGCCTTCCACTTATTTTCATATAACCTCTAGACCAAAAAGGAAATAAATAAAAAAAATATGATAAATTCTTATCTGTATACTAGTATCAATTTCGGTTAGTTTAACTAATCCTAAACGAATATCTGAAACTGAGCTGACTACAATAATAAGACATTCCGGTGCACTAGCATACCGCGTAAATGTAAAGTCTGCGGAAGGGCTGCACCAAAAAGGCGTAGTGTTCACACCTTAACCTGATAATTAAATTAGTGGTTGTTTCCACTGTCTGAATTTGTGACTAAGGTTATATGGAGACATTTCAATTAGGGCTGCACATGGATTAGATCGGATATAGCTACAATTTCGATTCGATCTGCACGAAAAAATATCGGATCGGATCTAGTATCTGCACTTTTGAATTTGAATCCGATTCGATCTGTAAAGTTACAAATATAATCGGATTGGATAGTGGATATTTTCGATTGAAAAAACAAAGAAAAATTTTAAAATTTGAAAAGAATAAAAAACCAAATCTGGCGAATGATATTTCAAAGAAGAAATTATTTCACTTATTCCATTGGATAGGACAAATCAATGACATCTATCTGGCTCGGAAGCTGAAAAATGGAATTGTGTACATGTTTGCATTTATATGATATACGACAAAAGGGGGAGCGATGAAGGCCATAACTGAAATGCATCATACAAGAATAAGGTGAAAGATAATCTATGTAGGTGAGTAAGGGTGAGCAAAAAAAATCCACATTTTGGATTTTAAACCACATCCAAATCAAACCATTTAAAAAAAAAACGGTTTTAAATAAAGAAAATCCAAACCAAATTGGATCTTTTTTATAATTTGGTTTTCAAATCCAAACCATTTAAACAATTTTAAATCCAATCTAAATCCATATCCAAATTAAAATCCAAAATAAAAAAAGCCCTAATCTAAGACTGAATCGTGAATCCAGTTTCACACACAACCGTGTCCTTGTCCGTGTCAGTCTTCTCTCTTCGGCTCTTCTCTCTTGGTCTCCGCCGCAGCCAGCACTAGAGCAGGCACCGTGTTGGCTCTTCCCTCTAGTGTTCATCTGCCATTTGATCATCGTCTGCTTGTCCAAAATCTTACTGCTCAGGTAATAATTTGTCATTGAATTTAGTTATTTGCTTGCGTTCAAGAACTATGCTTCCAAAATTACTCTCAGTTTCATGCTTGTTTAGGTCGTTAGTGTTATGAAATGATGCTTCTAAATGATGTAAATGGTGGAGACTCCAAAGAATTTAGGTCAATATTGGGAATATGGTTTTTATTTTGAAATTGAGAATTTTAAATACTCCAAAAATTAGTTTGTGGTTTGGTCAATAGCAATTTCAAATTTTGGTTAGTTTTGACTGAAGTTTCAATCTTTTCCCTGTTTTTGGATTTTGATTCCTGCCTTCAAAGGAGAAGAAAAGGTGGGTTTCTCTTCCATTCTTTCATTTTGTTTCTTTGAGTTTCTAAATCAATTTTGTTTCAGTAGAATTTAATTTCCTGAATCAAAACTCTTGAGGCGGAAGTGTTCACTGATGATGATAAAGTGTGGGTTAGTCTAATCAATCTTTTATTTATTCATGTCAATTGAATTATCCAGTTATGTATTTTCATAGTTGTTAATGCTCTTGACTGTCTCCCAGAAAGGCATTTCACGATGAGCTTGAATATGAGCTCATATGTTTGTTGAGGATATTTCCAATATTGCTTCTGGAAATCCATCATTAGATAGGAGCTCATGTATTTCCAACAATTGTTTCCTTGAGCACATCAATGAAAAAAACAGAAAAATAAGAACAAGGATTGAGTCCACCTTAGTGGCATCTTCTTCTTGGAGGACCAATGATGTCCTTAAGCTCTTCTATGTCTCTTCCTTGCCTTTGTTGTTCCTCCCTCATTGCTCTTTGATCTTCTCTAATTTCATGAAGAATGATGGAGTGCTCTTGATGTTCCACCCTTAATTGATCCATATTGTAACTCAAATCTTCTAGAGAAGTGTTGAGTTGTTCCCAATAGTTGTTGGGAGAAAAGTGCATCCCTTGAGGCATCTCTGGGATTTCTTGGGGATGAGCTTCCTCAAGCGTCTCTTGGGATCCATGAGTGGGCTCTCTTGTTTGCTCCATCCTTTTCTTAGTGATGGGCTTATCCTCCTCAATGGAGATGTCTTCTTCCATGATAACTCCAGCTGAGTAACATAGATGGCAAATAAGATGAGGAAAAGCTAACCTTGCCATGGTGGAGGGTTTTTCGGCTATTTTGTAGAATTCAAGAGAGATAACTTCATGAACTTCTACTTCCTCTCCATTCATGATGCTATGAATCATGATGGCCCGATCCACAGTAACTTCGGACCGGTTGCTAGTAAGGATGATGGAGCGTTGGATAAACTCCAACCATCCTCTAGCCATAGGATTAAGGTCCAGTCTTCCCAATTGAACTGGCTTGCCTCTTGAGTCTCTTTTCCATTGAGCTCCTTCCACACATATGTCCATGAGGACTTGGTCCAACCTTTGATCAAAGTTGACCCTTCTAGTGTAGGGGCGTTCATCTTCTTGCATCATGGGCAAGTTGAATGCCAACCTCACATTTTTCGGACTAAAATCTAAGTATTTTCCCCGAACCATTGTAAGATAGTTCTTTGGATTCGGGTTCATACTTTGATCATGGTTCCTAGTGATCCATGCATTGGCATAGAACTCTTGAACCATTAAGATTCTGACTTGTTGCATGGGGTTGGACAAAACTTCCCAACCTCTTCTTTGGATCTCATGTCGGATTTTCGGATACTCATTCTTCTTGAGCTTGAAAGGGACCTCGGGGATCACCTTTTTTCTTGGCCACAACATCACAGAAGTGGTCTTGATGGGCTTTGGAGATGAATCTCTCCATCTCCCATGACTCGGAGGTGGAAGCTTTTGTCTTCCCTTTCCCTTTTCTAGAGGTTTCTCCGGCCTTAGGTGGATTCTCTTCAGTATTGCTTGGGAGAGTACTAGGAGGAGTTTCAGTGACTTTCTTACTCAGCTGGCCCACTTGTGCCTCCAAATTTCTGATAGAGGATCTTGTTTCACTCATGAAACTTAAAGTGGCCTTAGACAGTGAAGAGAGAACTTTTGCGTGGTCTAGAATTCAGAATAAATTCCCGTTGCAAGTATAGCTTCTAAACCAACAAAGGTCCTTTCTTACAAACGATTTGGTTGTCACAAGTAACAAACCCCTAAATAAATTGATAACCGAAGTATTCAAACCTCGGGTCATCTTCTCAAAGAATTGCAGGGAGGTATGTTCTTATTATTGGTTATGAGTCTTGTGGATTGGGGGTTTTGAAAGTAAGGAGGAAGTATGTTAAATGACAAGTAAAATAAATAAATAACTGTAAAATAAAATCTTGGCAAGATATGAGAAATTGGAAGTCCTATCCTAGTTATCCTTATCAATGGTGATGAGAATTGAGTTTTAATCCCACTTAGTTAACCTTTACTAAAGCAACGAAAAGTCAAGTGGACTAATTAGTTTAATCCTCAGGTCCTAGTCAATTCCTAAGAAAGGACTAGAGTTATTGGAATTCAATTCAATTAGCAAAAATAGCAATTATCAATCACGATGAGTTTGATAACTCAAGAGTTACCAATTAATCAATCAAAGCCAATAGTAAATAATCTAAATTAAAATTAAAGAAAAGCAATCATGAGTCTGGAATACCTCAAATTATATTGAATGGAGATGTCAATTTTAACATGGACAATATTCATAAGCCAATTGGGCAACATAAATCAAACACAAATAAAAGATTCAGAGTAAACAAAAAAAGAAGAGAAACATAAATTATTGAACCTGGTATGAAAAAACAATCCTAACGACTAAATGAAATCCTAAATCCTTTAAGAGGAATCCTAATCCTAAATCCTAAGAGAGAGGAGAGAACCTCTCTCTCTAAAACTACATCTAAAATTATGAAAAGTGAATTCTGAATAAATCTGAAGTATCCCCTTCATTCCTCCACTTTGCAGCCTTTAATTTGTGTTTTTTGGGCTTTGAAATTGGGCCGGAAACAGCCTAGAATTCGCTGGTTATGAAATCAGAGACAATGTTTGCTAAGTTTGAGGTGCTCTGCTCAGAATTCTCTGTCTGTTGCTGAGAAGATGATGGAAAAGGCTTGCTATTGCTAAACCTGTTTCTTTCACCATTATTAAAGCCTTGTTGAGGCTTTTGTTGATCCTTCCATGAGAAATTTGGATGATTTCTCCATGAGGGGTTATAGGTGTTACCAAAGGCTTCCCCCATGTAATTTACCTCTGCCATTGCAGGGCTTTCAGGATCATAAGCTTCTTCTTCAGAAGATGCCTCTTTAGTGCTGTTGGATGCATTTTACCATCCATTCAGACTTTGAGAAATCATGTTGACTTGCTGAGTCAACATTTTGTTCTGAGCCAATATGGCATTCAGAGCATCAATTTCAAGAACTCCCTTCCTCTGAGGCATCCCATTATTCACGGAATTCCTCTCAGAAGTGTACATGAATTGGTTATTTGCAACCATTTCAATAAGTTCCTGAGCTTCTGCAGGTGTTTTCTTTAGGTGAATGGATCCACCTGCAGAATGGTCCAGTGACATCTTAGAGAACTCAGACAGACCATAATAGAATATATCTATCATGGTCCACTCTGAAAACATGTCAGAAGGACACTTTTTGGTCATCTGCTTGTATCTTTCCCAAGCTTCATAGAGAGATTCACCATCCTTTTGCTTGAAGGTTTGAACATCCACTCTAAGCTTGCTCATCTTTTGAGGAGGAAAGAACTTAACCAAGAAGGCCATGACCAGCTTATCCCAAGAGTCCAGGCTATCCTTAGGTTGTGAGTCCAACCATGTTCTAGCTCTGTCTCTTACAGCAAAAAGGAAAAGCATGAGCCTGTAGACTTCAGGATCTATTCCGTTAGTCTTAACAGTCTCACAGATCTGCAAGAACTCAGTTAAAAACTGATAGGGATCTTCTGATGGAAGTCCATGAAACTTGCAGTTCTGTTGCATTAGAGCAACTAATTGAGGCTTCAGCTCAAAATTGTTTGTTCCAATGGTAGGAATTGAGATGCTTCTTCCATCAAATTTGGAAGTAGGTGTAGTATAGTCACCAAGCATCCTCCTTGCATTATTGTTGTTAGGTTCGGCTGCCATATTCTTTTCTTGTTCGAAAATCTCAGTAAGGTTGTCTCTGGATTGTTGTATTTTAGCTTCTCTTAAATTTCTTTTCAGAGTCCTTTTCGGTTCAGGATCAGCTTCAACAAGAATGCCTTTTTCCTTGTTCCTACTTATATAAAAGAGAAGAGAACAGAAGAAGAAGAGGAATCCTCTATGTCACAGTATAGAGATTCCTTTATGTTAGTAGAAGAAGAAAGGAATAGAAGAAGGAAAAGGTAAGAATCCAAACACAAGGGTGAGGATAGGTTCAGATTCTTGAGATGAAGAGAAGTGTTAGTAGATGAATAAATAAATAGAAGAAGAAGAGAGAGAGATTTTCGAAAATTAAAAAAAGAGTTAGTGATTTTCGAAAATTAAAGGGGAAATAAAATTAAAATTAAAATTTGAAATAATTAATTAATTAAATAGAATTTTGAAAAAGAGTGAGATATTTTCGAAAATTTGAGAGAGAAAATTAATTAGGTGGTTTTGAAAAAGATAAGAAACAAACAAAAAGTTAAAAAGATTTGAAAATTAGTTTTAAAAGGATAAGAAGTTTGAAACAATGATTGTTGATTGTTAGATGAAGAAAAGTTCTCATGATACTTGCATACATACATTGAATAATTGTTGATTGTTAGGTGAAGAACAAACCTTAGAAAGTATGATTATAGGAGAATTGAGTGAATCAACCCTATACACTTGAGCGATTAGAGCTTATACACATCCGGTGAGGGGTTCAATTGCTCAATTCTATGTTTCCACTTATGATTATTTCTTATCTTGCAAGTTTGTAAATTTTTTTATATAACTCAATTCAATTGTGAAATTGACTTGGTTGTTAATGCTTTTAGCCCTTGGTTATTTATACATGTATTCTCGGAAATTGACTTATTTTGACTAATTAGATACATGTAGATAACTAGATCATATTAGTTAGAATAGTTGCATGCATGTAGATAGATTGTATATAGATAGTTTGCATTGAATAAATGTTGATACCCATTTCTTGTATCTTTTTTGATGTTTAGCATGAGGACAAGCTTTGTTTATGTTTGGAGAGATTGATAAACTATAATTTTACGGTTTATCTTGTGTTGAATTGAGTGGATTTTATTAACTTTTCCTATATTTATTCATTGAATTAGCATAGTTTTGTGAATTTTTCCTAAATTGTGCTTAAGAGTAAAAGCATGCTTTTTAAATCCTTAATTTGCTAAATTTAATTCACTTTAATTCCATTCAATGCCTTGATGTGTTTGTCGAGTGATTTCAGGCTTACAAGGCAAGGATAGATTGAAAAAGTGAAGAAAAAGCATGCAAAAGTAGAAAATTCATGATGAAATAGCGTGGGACACCCAAAGATTCCCTTGAGTGCCAGAAACTCAATCCTCGTGCATGCATGTGTAATTTTTGCACACTAGGCACAATGGTGTGGGACGCCAAGACCTTGCCAGCCTTATGTGGGACGTTGATAACATTTCCAAAAGCCCAATTATATAACAAAGGGCATGGCACGACACATGACTATAGAGTGGGACGCTAAGGAAACATTATTAGGCCAAAAGCACCTTGGCATAGGACGTTGAGAGCTTAGACGTGGTACGCCACCAGTTCTTCAATAGTTGTGGCCCAAATTATAGAAGTGTTGTCACAGGCGTGGCACGCGATAACTATGGAGTGGGACACCAGGGTTCTTCAATCAACTTGGTCCAAATTGTGAAAGCATAAAGTGAAGGCGTGGTACACTAAGGAAGTGGTATGGGACGCCACAAGGAACTTCAACAATTTTGTGAACTTTGTAAAAGTTCTGGTCACAGGTGTGGGGTGCCAGGACTTGGCATGGAACGCTGATGCGTGAGCATCTTTCTGATATTTTCTTAGTGAATTTGCATGTGAAATTGTTGAATTAAATCAAGATTTAGGTGTTTTAAGCCACCATGCATGTAACTTTGAGTTGTTTTACAAATTGATTTATTATAGGTAGCATTCGGGTGAGTTTGACAGAATTCGTGTAGAAGAAAAGGAAGAAAGTGGATGCTATCAATCTTGACCTCCTCACACTCCAACGAGAATAACTTGAGATATAGAGGTACAATTGATGCAGTCTTAGCGGCATTAGAAAGCCAACTTCTAGATCTTGCATTTTCCTTGAGAACGTGCGAGGGTTGAATGCTCATTAACTCTTTTGTCGTTTCCATTTTACTCTTCTTTTCGTATCTTCTTTTTGAATTTTCAAAGTGCCATTCCTTCAGCTTCCCTTTCCGCGCTCGCCGTAACTTCCCCACTTCTTTTTTGTTCTTCTGTTTTGCTTGTGACTTTTTGCTCTACTGTTTGAAAGGTGATCGTCTAGCGGTGCTTCTGTCATTGCTTCAATCTTCTTCAGCATTTTTTGTCTCTTCGCTGCTACAGGTAGGTCCTCTTCTTTTCTCTTCTTTTTTCACATCGTTCTTTTTTATGCCTAATTTTGAGAAAGTCAAGGTCTTTGTTTGGGAGTAAAGTTTGAATCTTTCTTTGCTTGCTATTTGTTTGGTCGTTTTTGCAATGTGCGCCTGTTTTTAGGGCTTCTTCAATTTGCATGATCTTTCACTATTTCCTGATGATTGATGTTGTTAGGGCTTTTGAATGTTGTTACTATCTCTGATTGTATCTTTTGATTTGGAGTTTTGGAAAATTGTTTGATTTCAAGAAAGGTTGTGTCTTTGGTATTTTTGATGTTGATAATTCCCCTTACTAATGGGCTGTAGAAGAATGATACTCTTTTGATGACTTTTGTGCTTGACTCTTTTTTTTTCGAAGTGTTGCCATTTGAAGGAGGGTTTTTCTTGTTTGAAAGATGTCGAGATATAGACTTGTAGATTTTTTTTGAGTTCTTATTCCGTTACTTCTTCCAAAGGATGCATCTGGATCTTTGCTGTGAATCCTGGGGTTTCTTTTTGTTGTTGTGTGCTTTAGTTTGAGTGGTATCCATATTTGTCCGAGCTGATTTCTGATTTCGCCCGAGTTGTTTTGATTAGTAACCCATTTTCCTTTTTCTTACTGTAGGACTTAGTTGGCCCTATGTCGTCTCACAAAAATATTGTTGAGACCTCTTCCAAAGTCCCCGAGGGCATGTCGGATTGGCTGGATTCCCTCGTGTTGATGCGTGTTTCTGTGGTAAATTCTGAGTATTGTGTGGAGCTTAGGAAACATCACCGGATTTGTAGTAATAGGGATCAGGAGAAGAACTACAAGCTGGTGGCGCCTGACTCCGATGAAAGGGTTTGTTTTCCTTCTCTAATCCAAGGGGAACGCCCCTTTTTTTATGCCTATGATTACTTTTTTAGCCAACTGAACATTACCCTTCCTTTTACCTCTTTCGAGACCGACTTGTTGTGGTCATGTAATGTAGCTCCGTCCCAGCTTCATCCGAACTCCTAGGGTTTTATTAAGATTTTTCAGCTGCTGTGCCAAGAGTTGGATGTCAAGCCTTCTCAAACCCTCTTTCTTTACCTCTTTGTTTTGACCAAACATTGGACTTCCAAAAAGAAAGCTTCTTGGATATCTTTCTGGTCTGCTGAAGGAAAGAAAGTTTTTTCCATGTATGACGAGTCCTTTTGGGATTTTAAGAACTATTTTTTTAAGGTCCAAGCTGTTGAGGGAGCTCGACCATTTTTCTTGGAGTCGAATAATGAACCTACCTTCCCCTTATACTTGCAAAAGAATGTTGTGGTATCTAGATATTCGTGGGAGATGCTTGATGAGGTCGAGCAGGCTTTTGTAAGTGTGTTAGAGGAGATTTGGGGGCAACCCCCCATCTTGACACAAAGAGATTCTTAGGGGACCCTTCCCTTCTCCGAGATGAGCTAGGTAGTTGACTTCTCTTTTGCTTTTACTTGCTTTTGTTTCTTTTTTTTCCAGTTTTGTAACATGGTTTTTTTCTGTGCTTTTTTAGAGATGGTAAAACAATGATTCCATGAAGGCGTTTAAGAAGGCGAGAAAAGCTACAGCTGCCCAGAACGTCTCGGCCAAGGCTGCTGGGGAGGGATCCTCTCAGGTTCCCCTTAAGAAGCCAACCTTGGGTGCTTCTAGGCCGAGGAGGGTGATCTCTACTCCTCATGTTCATTTAGTTGATCCTCCCCAGACTTCTGCTGCTACCTCTTCTCCCACTGCCGGTCCTCCACCGAAGAAACAAAAGACTATTGAGCCCTTTAACCTTGATGTCCCCGACTTTGATGCTGTGGGGTTTGTTGATCATCATATTGCTCCTTATGGTGTCGTGCCTACGGATGATGTTTCCATTCTTCGTCATTTGGATTTTATCACCCGCAGTAGCCTTAAGATGGCGCATATGGGAGCGGCCTTGTTCCGGACTGCTCAGGATGTTCCGGTTCATGCAACAAAGGCTTTCATGGAGGAGGCCAAGTCGGAGTATGATAGGATTAAGGGGCTGAAGGAGGAATTTGAGAAGAACGTGGCAAAGTTAGAGAAAGAGTTGGAGGGTGAGAAGACTCGAGCTACTGCTGCAGTGGCTTTAGCAACTTTGGCTGAGGAGATGGCGGAGAAACATAGGGAGAGCTATGTCCGGACTTATAGTGAGCTGATGGAGGCCAGAGAGAAGGTGAAATCTGTTCAAGCGGATTATACCGAGCTCTAGGGGCATCTCGTGGGTAGTGTGAATGCTGCTTATGAGAATTTTAAGGCTTAGGTTCGAGTTCTCGCGCCCGAGCTCGACCTGTTTCTCTTCAGCTTGGACAATATTGTAGAAAATGGTAAGATTGTCCCTGATGGCTCGGATGATGATGAAAACGTAGATCCACCTCCTACGCCATCCACCAAAGCTTCTATTGCTCTGGCTTCTTCAATTCCTGCTACCGAGGTCCGCCAGCCCGAGTCCAACCCTAATGTCCAGATCTTGAACCGGGATGATGGGACTGTAGATGCAATTTCGACGAAAATCATCTATCCTTCATTGATTCAGGATGCTGCTCCCGATGAGAACTTGGATCTTTGATGAGTTTTCTTTTGATGTTTTGTACAGCCCGGTTTGTGGGCTTTTTGAACTCTTAGTATCTGTAGTTTGGTTTCTCTGACTTTATATATTTTAGTTGCTTTCCTATAGGAACTCTTATTTGAAAAAACAAAGTAGTTTCTTAAGCTCCTGGGGTCGACTTTCGGGTGGTCTCTTGAGTCTTTTATTGTAGTAGATTTGCTTTTTTATGATATGCTTATCTGCAGCTTTGTCAGCACTTCTAGGAATCTTTTGGAATGTTGGAGCCTTGTGGTCTGACCTGTTTTGAGGGCCTTTATTTACTTTCTGCATTTAGTCGAAGCGGCTTTTGAGGCTAACTCTATTCAACTTATTCTTTGTAGTTGTCTCATGGTAGGTCAATTCTGGTGAAGTTATGGTCGAGCCGTGCCCCTTCTAGCGCATGTCTTTCATCAGATTGTGTTGAGTTATTTTTAGTAATCCTTTGGGTTTACCCTTTACAACTCTGTTGCTTTAATTGATTCGCGCTGACTTCTTCATCTCGGTCTGCTCTAAGTTATTTTCTAATAATCCATTTTATCTGGACCTGGTGCACAAAATTGCAATCACACTTTTGCAACTCCGCACAACTAACCAGCAAGTGCACTGGGTCGTCCATGTAATACCTTACGTGAGTAAGGGTTGATCCTACGGAGATTGCCGGCTTGAAACAAGCTATAGTTATCCTGTAACTCTTAGTCAGGAGTTTAATAATAAAAAGAGTTTTGTTTGCAAAAAGTAAAAGAACATGAAATAAATGATACTTGTTATTCAGTAATGGAGAACAGGTTGGGGTTTCGGAGATGCTCTGCCCTCTGAATTTCTGCTTTTCTACTGTCTTTTTCTCCAAACACACATGGCTCCTTCTATGGCAAGCTATGTGTTGGTGGATCACCGTTGTCAATGGCTACCATCTGTCCTCTTAGTGAAAATGGTTTGACTACGGTTCTCACTGCAGGGCTAATCATCTGTCGGTTCTCACTTGTATTGGAATAAGATCCATTGATCCTTTTGCGCACTGCCACCGCGCCCAACAGTCGCGAGTTTGAAGCTCGTCACAGTCATCCCCTTCTAGATCCTACTCGGAATACCACAGACAAGGTTTAGACTTTTCGAATCTCAGGAATGCTGTCAATTATTTCTAGCCTATACCACGAAGGTTATGATCTCACAGATTCGAATTCTCTATTGTCAGGAGAAGCAGTCAAACTCGTGGATCAGGAGCCCAAGAGATACGCACTCAAGCTGTCGCCCAATGACTACGTTGAGCTCGAATAGAACGGAAGTGGTTGTCAAGCACGCATTCATGGATTTGAGAATGATGATGAGTGTCACGAATCATCACATTCATCACATTAAAGTACGAATGAATTTCGTAGAATAGAAGCAAACGTAATTGGGTGGAAAACAGTAGTAATTGCATTAATCCATTGAAACACAGCAAAGCTCCTCACCCCCACCTATGGGGTTTAGAGATTCATGCCGTCAAAGATACAATATGAAATGTAAAAATGTCATAAGTCCCTCAGTGAAAGTCTAAAAGTAGTTTTTATACTAACCTAGTAACCTATGTTTACAGAAAATGAGTAACTACATGCAGATAGTGCAGAAATTCACTTCCGGGGTCCACTTGTGAGTGTTTGGGCTGAGCTTTGAAGCTTTCATGTGCATAGGTCGCTCTTGGAGTTAAACGCCAGTTTTGGTGCCAGTTTGGGCATTTAACTCTAGTTTTTGTGCCAGTTCTGGCGTTTAGGGTATCAGAAATAGGATAAATAATCCTAGCCTTTAGTAACTTAGTGACCTCTTTCTGCACCATCTCCTTCATGGTTGGATTCAGCCACCTCTGTGGTTGAACTACTGGCTTAGCATAATCCTCCAATAGGATCTTGTGCATGCATCTGGCTGGGCTAATGCCCTTAAGATCACTTATGGACCACCCAAGAGTTGTCTTGTGTGTCCTTATCACTTGAATTAGTGCTTTCTCTTACTGTGGCTCTAAAGCAGAGCTTATGATCACGGGAAAAGTGTCATCCTCTCCTAGAAATGCATATTTTAGGGATGGTGGTAGTGGTTTGAGCTCAGGTTTAGTAGGCTTCTCCTCTTCTTGAGGAGTTTTCGGAGATTCTTTTGTTTTCTCTGGTTCCTCCAAATCAGGTTGAGCATCTTTAAAAATGTCCTCTAACTCTGATTTGAGACTCTCAGTCATATTGACCTCTTCCACTAGAGAGTCAATAATATCAATGCTCATGCAGTCGTTTGGGGTGTCTGGATGCTGTATAGCTTTGACAACATTCAACTTAAACTCATCCTCATTGACTCTCAGGGTCACCTCCCCTTTTTGGACATAAATGAGGGTTTGTCCAGTTGCTAGGAAAGGTCTTCCTAGAATGAGAGTCACACTCTTGTGCTCCTCCATTTCCAGTACTACAAAGTCAGTGGGAAAGGCAAATGGCCCAACCTTGACAATCATATCCTCAATTATGCCTGATGGCTTTTTAATGGAGCTATCAGCAAGTTGGAGACATATTCGGGTTGGTTTGACTTCTTCAATCAAATCAAGCTTTCTGATAGTAGATGCAGGTATTAGGTTGATACTTTCCCCAAGATCACATAGAGCTGTCTTGGTACAAGCACCCTCTAATGTGCATGGTATCATAAAGCTTCTGGGATCCTTAAGCTTCTCTGGTAAGCTTTTCAGAATGACTGCACTGCATTCTTCAGTGAGGAAAATTTTTTCAGTTTCTCTCCAATTTTTCTTATGACTTAAGATCTCTTTCATGAACTTAGCATAAGAGGGTATTTGCTCAAGTGTCTCTGCAAACGGAATCTTTATTTCAAGGGTCCTGAGATAGTCTGCAAAGCGGGCAAATTGTTTATCCTGTTTCGCCTGGCAGAGTTTCTGAGGATAAGGTATCTTGGCTTTATATTCTTCAACCTTAGTTGCTGCAGGTTTATTACCTACAGAAGTGGTTGGAGAAGCCTGCTTAAGGGGGTTATTATCAGCATTTGCAGGTATCTGATCCCTCATTGGCATTTGAACGCCAGAACTGTGTGCTTTTTGGGTGTTTAACGCCAGATTGCTGCGCTGTTCTGGCATTTGAATGCCAGAATTGGCTACTGAATGGGCGTTTAACGCCAAGTTGCTGCCCTTTTCTAGCGTTTGAATGCCAAAATTATTCCTCTCTAGGCTTTTACTGTCCTCAGAGGGATTTTGGGCAGTGAATTTGTTATCCTCTGTCAGATGTTCCTTTCTTGGCTTTCTGTTGCTTTGAGTTGAGGCATTCAATGTCTTTCCACTCCTTAATTGAACAGATTGGCATTCTTCTGTTATCTGTTTGGATAACTGCTGTTTTTTCTGATTCAATTATTTTTCTACATTCTGGTTAGCATCTTTGGTCTCTTGTAGCATCTCCTTCAATTCTGCTAACTGTTTAGTTATGGAAAATAGTTGCTGATTGAGTTTAGCAACTTGTTCTGAAGGACTAAGTTCAGTGGATACTGTTTTAGCCTCTTCTTTCATGGAAGACTCACTACTTGAGTACAGATGTTGATTTTTAGCAACTGTATCTATGAGCTCTTGAGCCTCATTGATTATCTTTCTCATGTGTATAGATCCACCAGCTGAGTGGTCTAGAGATATCTGGGCCATTTCTGTAAGCCCGTAGTAGAAGATGTCTAACTGTACCCATTCTGATAACATTTCAGAGGGGCATTTCCTTAGCATCTCTCTGTACCTCTCCCAGGCATCATAAAGAGATTCAGTATCCTCTTGTTTAAAGCCTTGGATGTCCAGCCTTGGCTGTGTCATCCTTTTGGAGGGAAATATTGATTCAGGAATTTCTCTGACAACTGTTTCCATGTTTTTATGCTGGCTTTGGGTTGGTTGTTTAACCACCTCTTAGCTTGGTCTTTTACAGCAAATGGAAACAGCAATAATTTGTAGACTTCCTAATCCACTTCCTTATCACGTACTGTGTTAGCAATTTGTAAGAACTGTGCCAAAAACTCAGTAGGTTCTTCCTGTGGAGGACTGGAATACTGGCAATTTTGTTGCACCATGATAATGAGCTGATGATTTAACTCAAAACCGCTGGCTCTGATGGAGGGTATATAGATATTACATCCATATGAAGTAGTAGTGGGGTTGGCATATGACCCCAGAGTCCTTCTGGACTGTTCATTTCCACTTAGGTCTATGATGGAGAAAGGGAAATGATGTGAATTGTAAATAAACAATAAATAGTTTTATTTTTATATTTATTATTATTATTATTATTATTATTATTATTATTATTATTATTATTATTATTATTATTATTATTATTATTATTATTATTATTATTATTATTATTATTATTATTATTTGAAAACCGAAGTAAAAAAAGAAAAAAAATAAAAAATAAAATAAAATAAATGAAAAATTGAATGTATGTTTCTAAAATTAAGAGGAGAGAGAAAGTGGTTAGGTAGTTTTAAAAAGATGTGTCCTAAAATTAAAGATACTTGAGGATCAACACTTGTAAGAAAATCAAAGAAAAAGATTTGAAAAAGATATGATTTAAAATTTTAAAGGTTGAAACTTTCTTAACAAGAAAACACCAAACTTAGAATTTTTCAATCAAACTACAAAATGGGACAAGCAATTCAAAAATTTAAAAAAAAAGAAACATGATTTTGAAAAAGTTTTATGAAAGATTTTCGAAAAATAAAAAAAAATTTTGAAAAACACTTTATTTTGAAAGATTTAAAAAGATAAAGATTTTTAAAATTGAAATTTCGACTTGACTAACAAGAAACACTAAATTTTAAAATTTTTTGACTAAGTCAACCTAAAGATTTCGAAAATTATGAGCAATTAGAGGAAAATATATTTTTTTAATTTTTGAAATTTAATGAAGAAAGAGAAAAATAACAAAATGACTCAAGACACAAAAATTTTGGATCAAAACAAAGAGGACATGCAAGAACACTTTGAATGTCAAGATGAACACCAAGAACACTTTTTGAAATTTTTTTTAAGAAAACAAAAACACACAGGACACCAAACTTAAAAATTTTTATACTTTGGACACTAATAATTCGAAAATGCACAAGAAAAACAAGGAAAGACACAAAACAAGAAAAATTAAAGATCAAACAATGACACAAAAAAATCGAAAATTTAAAGGAAACCAAAAACATGCAATTGACACCAAACTTAAAACATGAAACTAGACTCAAACAGAAAACTCTAAACCAACAAAAATAAATTATTCCTAATCTAAGCAATAAGATGAATCGTTAGTTGTCCAAACTCGAACAATCCCTGGCAACGGCGCCAAAAACTTGGTGCACGAAATTGCAATCACACTTTTGCAACTCCGAACAACTAACCAGCAAGTGCACTGGGTCGTCCAAGTAATACCTTACGTGAGTAAGGGTCGATCCCACGGAGATTGCCGGCTTGAAGCAAGCTATGGTTATCCTATAACTCTTAGTCAGGAGTTTAATAATAAAAAGAGTTTTGTTTACAAAAAGTAAAGGAACATGAAGTAAATGATACTTGTCATTCAGTAATGGAGAGCAGGTTGGGGTTTTGGAGATGCTCTGCCCTCTGAATTTCTACTTTGCTACTATGTTCTTCTCCAAACACGCATGGCTCCTTCTATGGAAAGCTATGTGTTGGTGGATCACCGTTGTCAATGGCTACCATCCGTCCTCTCAGTGAAAATAGTCCGGCTACGGTTCTCACTGCAGGGATAATTATCTGTCGATTCGCACTTGTGTCAGAATAAGATCCATTGATCCTTTTGTGCACTATCACTGCACCAAACAGTCGCGAGTTTGATGCTCGTCACAGTCATCCCCTCCCAGATCCTACTCGAAATAACACAAACAAGGTTTAGACTTTTCAAATCTTAGGAATGCTGCCGATTGTTTCTAGCCTATACCCCGAAGGTTATGATTTAACGGATTCGAATGCTCTGTTGTCAGGAGAAACAGTCAAACTCGTGGATCAGGAGCCCAAGAGATACGCACTCAAGCTGTCGCCCAATGACTACGTTGAGCTCAAATAGAATGAAAGTGGTTGTCAAGCACGCATTCATGGATTTGAGAATGATGATGAATGTCATGAATCATCACATTCATCACATTGAATTACGAGTGAATATCTTAGAATAGAAGCAAACGTAATTGGGTGAAAAATAATAGTAATTGCATTAATCCATTGAAACACAGCAGAGCTCCTCACCCCCACCTATAGGGTTTAGAGACTCATTCTGTCAAAGATACAATATGAAATGTAAAAAATGTCATAAGTCCCTCAATGAAAGTCTAAAAGTAGTTTTTATACTAAACTAGTAACCTAGGTTTATAGAAAATGAGTAACTACATGCAGATAGTGCAGAAATTCACTTCCGGGGTCCACTTGTGAGTGTTTGGGTTGAGCTTTGAAGCTTTCACGTGCATAGGCCACTCTTGGAGTTAAACGCCAGTTTTGGTGCCAATTTGGGCGTTTAACTCCAGTTTTGGTGCCAATTCTGGCATTTTACGCCAGAAAAGGGTTTCTGGCTGGCGTTTAACGCCAGTTTAGGCCATCATATCTCGGGCAAAGTATAGACTTTTATACATTTCTGGAAAGCCCAAGATGTCTACTTTCCAACGCAATTAAAAGCGTGCCAATTGGGTTTTTGTAGCTCCAGAAAATTTACTTCGAGTGCAGGGAGGTCAGAATCCAACAACATCTGTAGTCCCCTCTTAGCCTCTGAATCAGATTTTAGCTCAAGTCCCTCAATTTCATCCAGAAAATACCTGAAATCACAAAAAAACACACAAACTCATAGTAAAGTCCAGAAATATGAATTTTGCATAAAAACTAATAAAAAATATACTAAAAAGTAACTAAAACATACTAAAAACTATGTAAAAATAATGCTAAAAAGCGTATAAATTATCCGCTTATCAGGACATTACTAGGTCCCTTTTTTATGGATTACTTTTTATAACTTTTCATAGATTTTTGGGCCGACTTCGTCACGTCGATCCCTTCTAAGTTATTTATAGTAATCCATTTTCAGGGCTGGCCAGGGCTCTTTTTCTATTGATTTACTTTTTATAACTTTTGCTTGTTTGACTAGTCCGACTTCTTTGTGTTGGTCCATCTTTAAGTTATTTTTAGCAATCCATTTTTGTTAAGACCTCGTCAGGTCTTTTCTTATGG
This sequence comes from Arachis stenosperma, assembly GCF_014773155.1. Lineage (NCBI taxonomy): Eukaryota > Viridiplantae > Streptophyta > Magnoliopsida > Fabales > Fabaceae > Arachis > Arachis stenosperma. Next base: position 82,897,532 of record NC_080381.1, read on the forward strand.
TTCACTTTTGATAACTTCTTGCATTATTCTATTTTCATCGCTTTTTATCTTGCCGATTTTGTAGAAATTGGGTAGTGCGTTTTGCTCTGGCTGACTTTGGATGAATTCGATTTTTCATTTTGTCGACCTTGTCGGGTAGTGAATTTGGTTTTCACTTTTGCCGATCTGTAGCTTTATAATCGAGCGATGAATTTTGCGAATTCAGATTAAGGCGTCTTGATAAAGAGAATTTTTAGAAAATCTGGAAAAACTTTATTTGAAATAGAAAATATGCAGATATATACATGTGGGTGTTTACCCTTCTTAAGTTAGGTAATTTTGCAGATCTTGGCTTGGTGCCTCATTAAAAAACCTTTTTCAGGAAAAAGAGTGCACCTTTGTCCTAAGACCTTTTATTACCTTTTAACTATAATACCTTCTTAGGTTGCAGGCATGCCGTGACCTTGGTAGCTTTCGCCCTTTGAGTTCGGACACTTTGTAGTAGCCTTTTCCTAGTACCTCTGTGACTCGGTAGGGTCCTTTCCAGTGAGCTACTAGCTTTCCCTCTCCAGGTCAACTTGGTCCGATATCATTTCGGATTAGGAAGATGTCATTGTTGGCGAAGCTTCACTGCACTACCTTTCGATTGTACCTTGAGGCCATGCGACGTTTGAATGCTTCTTCTCTGATCCGAGCTCTTTCTCGGACATCCGAGAGTAGGTCGAGCTTTTCCTTTTGGAGTTGAGAGTTGGCTTCGTCGCTGTATAGGATTGTTCTGGGAGATCCTTCTTCGACTTCTATTGGTATCATTGCCTCCATTCCATAAGCCAATCGGAAGGGTGATTCCTTTGTGGTGGAATGTGGAGTTGTCCGATATGCCCATAGGACTTGTGGGAGCTCTTCAACCCAGGCTCCCTTTGCGCCTTGTAGCCTCCGTTTTAACCTGGCTAGTATGACTTTATTGGCAGCTTCCACTTGTCCATTAGCTTGCGGGTGTTCTACGGATGTGAATTGGTGCTTTATTTTCAAGTTGGCTACCAACTTTTTAAAGCCTGCATTTGTGAATTGAGTGCCATTGTCCATGTTAATGGAGTAAGGAACCCCGAACCTTATGACAATGTTTCTATATAAGAATTTCCGACTTCTTTGTGCTATGGCATCGGCTAGGGGCTCTGCCTCAATCCATTTTGTGAAATAATCTACCCCCACAATGAGGAACTTGACCTATCCCGATCCTTGGGGGAAGGGCCCGAGGAGATCGAGTCCCCACTTTGCAAATGGCCAAGGTGATGCTATGCTGATGAGTTCCTCTAGTGGGGCGATGTGGAAGTTAGCATGTTTTTGACATGGTGGACATGTCTTAACAAACTCGGTGGCTTCTTTTTGTAAAGTCGGCCAAAAGAATCCGCTTCGGAGTATTTTTTTGGCAAGAGCTCGTGTTCCGAGATGGTTGCTACATGTGCCGATGTGTATTTCTTCCAAAACTTCTTTCATGCTAGAGGTTGGTACACATTTCAATAGAGGGGTTGAGATCCCTCTCCTGTATAGGATGTTGTTTATGATGGTGTAGTATTGTGCCTCTCGCTTTAACCTCTTTGCCTCCTTCTTATCTGTAGGGAGTATCTCTGATTTGCGATAGCTGATTATGGGTGTCATCCATCCTTGATCCTGACCTAATATCGCTAGGACCTTTTCTTCCTCCGAAATTGATGGGCTCTGCAGTATTTCCTGGATGAGGCTTCTATTGTTGCCCCCTGGTTTGGTGCTGGCTAATTTTGAAAGTTCGTCAGCTCAGGCATTCTGCTCCCGAGTATATGGCAGACCTCATATTCCCTGAGTTGTCCAAGTTGTTCCCTGGTTTTATCCAGGTACTTTTTCATAGTAGGGTCCTTAGCTTGGTAGCTTGCTACTATTTGTGAGGTGATTACTTGTGAGTCGCTGAAGATGATAAGCTTTTGAGCTCCAACCTCCTTGGCCAACTTCAAACCAGCTAGTAGTGCTTCGTATTCGGCATAGTTGTTTGTAGCAGGGAACCCAAATTTGAGGGAGAGTTTGAGTTGGATTTCCTGATCGCTTTCTATTATCACACATACACCACTTCCGGTTTTGTTTGAGGAGCTGTCTACATAGAGATTCCAATTTGTAGGAGTTCCCGGAGTGTCAGTGTACTCAGCAATGAAGTTGGCCAAATATTGGGATTTGATGGCCGTTCGAGTTTCATATTGAAGATCGAACTCAGATAGCTTGACCGCCCATTGTAGAATTCTTCCAACTAAGTCTGTCTTCTGTAGAATGCCTTTCATGGGTTGGTTAGTCCGAACCTTGATGGTGTGAGCTTGAAAATAGGGGCGAAGTCATCGAGAAGTTAGTATGAGGGCGTAGGCAAACTTTTTTATCTTTTGATAGTTCAATTCGGCCCTTTGTAGGGCTTTGCTGATGAAGTAGATGGGTTGTTGCCCCCTTTTATCCTCTCTGACTAGTGCTGAGGCTTTTACCTGACTTCCTACTTTCAGGTATAATATGAGTGCTTCTCCTTTCACTGGTCGGGTAAGAACGGGCGGTTGTCCCAGGAATCTTTTAAAATCTTGAAAAGCTTGCTCGCACTCTGTTGTCCACTCGAACTTCTTTCCTTTCCTTAGTATGGCATAGAAGGGGAGAGGCCTTATGGCTAATCTGGCTAGAAATCTGGACAATGCTGCCAGTCGCCCGTTGAGCTGTTGCACTTCTTTGACACAGGTCGGGCTTTTCATGTCGAGTATAGCTCGGCACTTGTCCGGGTTTGCTTCAATTCCTCTTTGTGTGAGCATAAAACCCAAGAATTTGCCAGCTTCTACTGCGAAGATGCATTTTGAAGGGTTAAGTCGTATGCCATGCTTTCTTATGGTATTGAACACTTGGGCGAGGTCGGACAGTAATGACTCTTCGCTTTGTGTTTTTACAAACATGTCATCCACATATACTTCCATGAGTTTCCCGATATGATCTGAAAAGACCTTGTTCATCAATCTTTGGTAGATGGCTCCTGCGTTTTTGAGTCCGAATGGCATGACGATGTAACAATAGTTTGCTTTTGGGGTTAAGAATGAGGTTTTTTCTTGATTAGGCGAATACATGGGATTTGATTGTATCCCAAATAAGCATCCATAAACGAGAGGTATTTGTATCCAGAGGAGGCATCCACTAGAGCGTCAATACTTGGGAGTGGATAAGAATCTTTTGGGCAAGCTTTATTGAGGTCGGTGTAATCAGTGCACATCCGCCACTTCCCATTTGATTTTCTCCCCAAGACGACATTGGCTAGCTGATGACTTGCATCATTTACCTTTGTTGCATAAAAAGACCATAAAAAAGCACAAATCTCATTTGATCAGTACAATTCATGCATTATTTGAGGAATATTATGGTACACTATGAAGATGAGTTGTGCTGAATTGCAGGTGAAAAAAGTATCAAAAATGGGTAGAAGACAAGGAAAAAGCTGGGCATGTGAAACTGGCGTGTCACTTGAGGGCAAACGCCACAAAAATGCACTGGCGTGGCACGCCAAGAGCTAAGCGTGGCACGCCAGTACTAAATTGCAGAAGGGAGATCCAAGCATGCATGTGGGCATGGCACGCCAAGGACTGGGCGTGGCACGCTAGTAATAAATTCCAGAGAGCAAAAAGGAGAAGCACAAGAAGGGCGTGGCACCCCTGGCGTGGCACGCTGGATCCATCAACCACTATGGGCGTGCCACTTGAAGTCGAAAGCGTGGCACGCCAGGAGCTAGAAAGTCACTTTGGCGTGTGGTGCACGAAATTGTGATCATCAATGGCGCCATCAACATGGTACGCTAATTGCAATCTCAACTCTTTATCACAACTCCGCACAACTAACTAGCAAGTGCACTGGGTCGTCCAAGTAATAAACCTTACGCGAGTAAGGGTCGATCCCACAGAGATTATTGGTATGAAGCAAGCTATGGTCACCTTGTATATCTTAGTCAGGCAGACTCAAATGGGTATGGATGATGAATAAAACATAAAGATAAAGATAGAGATACTTATGCAATTCATTGGTAAGAACTTCAGATAAGCGAATGGAGATGCTTTGTCCCTTCCGTCTCTCTGCTTTCCTACTGTCTTCATCCAATCCTTCTTACTCCTTTCCATGGCAAGCTTATGCAAGGGTTTCACCCTTGTCAGTGGCTACCTCCCATCCTCTCAGTGGAAATGTTCAACGCACCCTGTCACGGCACGGCTATCCAGCTGTCGGTTCTCGATCATGTCGGAATAGAATCCAGTGATTCTTTTGCGTCTGTCACTAACGCCCCACAATCGCGAGTTTGAAGCACGTCACAGTCATTCAATCATTGAATCCTACTCTGAATACCACAGACAAGGTTAGACCTTCCGGATTCTCTTGAATGCCGCCATCAGTTCTAGCCTATACCACGAAGACTCTGATCTCACGGAATGGCTGGCTCGGTTGTCAGGCGAGCGCTCGGTTGTCAGGCGATCAACCATGCATCGTGTATCAGGAATCCAAGAGATATTCACTCAATCTAAGGTAGAACGGAGGTGGTTGTCAGTCACACGTTCATAGGTGAGAATGATGATGAGTGTCACGGATCATCACATTCATCAAGTTGAAGAACAAGTGATATCTTGGAACAAGAACAAGCGGAATTGAATAGAAGAACAATAGTAATTGCATTAATACTCGAGGTACAGCAGAGCTCCACACCTTAATCTATGGTGTGTAGAAACTCCACCGTTGAAAATACATAAGAACAAGGTCTAGGCATGGCCGTGAGGCCAGGCCCCAGTGATCAAAAGATTCAAAGATCTCCAGATGTAAAATACAATAGTGAAAGGTCCTATTTATAGGGAACTAGTAGCTTAAGAATTACAAAGATGAGTAAATGACATAAAAATCCACTTCCGGGCCCACTTGGTGTGTGCTTGGGCTGAGCATTGAAGCATTTTCGTGTAGAGACTTCTCTTGGAGTTAAACGCCAGCTTTTGTGCCAGTTTGGGCGTTTAACTCCCACTTTGGTGCCAGTTCCAGCGTTTAACACTGGGAATTCTGAAGGTGACTTTGAACGCCGGTTTGGGCCATCAAATCTTTGGCAAAGTATGGACTATCATATATTGCTGGAAAGCCCAGGATGTCTACTTTCCAACACCGTTGAGAGCGCGCCAATTGGGCTTCTGTAGCTCCAGAAAATCCACTTCGAGTGCAGAGAGGTCAGAATCCAACAGCATCTACAGTCCTTTTCAGTCTCTGAATCAGATTTTTGCTCAAGTCCCTCAATTTCAGCCAGAAAATACCTGAAATCACAGAAAAACACACAAACTCATAGTAAAGTCCAGAAAAGTGAATTTTAACTAAAAACTAATAAAAATATACTAAAAACTAACTAAATCCTACTAGAAACATACTAAAAACAATGCCAAAACGCGTATAAATTATCCGCTCATCACAACACCAAACTTAAATTGTTGCTTGTCCCCAAGCAACTGAAAATCAAATAAGATAAAAAGAAGAGAATATGCAATGAACTCCAAAAACATCTATGAAGATCAGTATTAATTAGATGAGCGGGGCTTTTAGCTTTTTGCCTCTGAACAGTTTTGGCATCTCACTTTATCCTTTGAAATTCAGAATGATTGGCTTCTTTAGGAACTCAGAATCCAGATAGTGTTATTGATTCTCCTAGTTAAGTATGATGATTCTTGAACACAGCTACTTAATGAGTCTTGGCCGTGGCCCAAAGCACTCTGTCTTCCAGTATTACCACCGGATACATACATGCCACAGACACATAATTGGGTGAACCTTTTCAGATTGTGACTCAGCTTTGCTAGAGTCCCCAATTAGAGGTGTCCAGGGTTCTTAAGCACACTCTTTTTACCTTGGATCACGACTTTAACCGCTCAGTCTCAAGTTTTCACTTGACACCTTCACGCCACAAGCACATGGTTAGGGACAGCTTGGTTTAGCCACTTAGGCCAGGACGTTATTCCTGTAGGCCCTCCTATCCACTGATGCTCAAAGCCTTGGATCCTTTTTATTACCCTTGCCTTTTGGTTTAAAGGGCTATTGGCTTCTTCTGCTTGCTCTTTCTTTTTTCTCTTTTCTATTTCTCTCTTTTTTTTCGTTTTTTTTTTGAATTCACTGCTTTTTCTTGCTTCAAGAATCATTTTTATGATTTTTCAGATCCTCAGTAACATGTCTCCTTTTTCATCATTCTTTCAAGAGCCAACAACTTTAACATTCATGAACCACAAATTCAAAAGACATATGCACTGTTCAAGCATACATTCAGAAAACAAAAGTATTGCCACCACATCAATATAATTAATCAGTTATAAAATTCAAAATTCATGCAATTCTTCTCTTTTTTAATTAAGAACATTGTTTATTTAAGAGAGGTGATGGATTCATAGGACATTCATAACTTTAAGGCATAGACACTAAGACACTAATGATCATAAGACACAAACATAGATAGACATAAGCATGAAAATTCGAAAAACAAGAAAATAAAGGACAAGGAGATTAAAGAACGGGTCCACCTTAGTGATGGCGGCTTGTTCTTCCTCTTGAAGGTCTTATGGAGTGCTTGATCTCCTCAATGTCTCTTCCTTGCCTTTGTTGCTCATCTCTCATGATTTTTTGATCTTCTCTAATTTCATGGAGGAGAATGGAGTGTTCTTGGTGCTCCACCCTTAGTTGTCCCATGTTGGAACTCAGTTCTCCCAGGGAGGTGTTCAGTTGCTCCCAATAGTTTTGTGGAGGAAAGTGCATCCCTTGAGGCATTTCAGGGATTTCATGATGAGTGGGGTCTCTTGTTTGCTCCACCCTTTTCTTAGTGATGGGCTTGAGGTCATGCTTCTCAGTTGAACCGGCTTCCCTCTTGAATCTCTCTTCCATTGGGCGCCCTCTTCACAAATGTCAGTGAAGACTTGGTCCAACCTTTGATCAAAGTTGACCCTTCTTATGTAAGGATGTTCATCTCCTTGCATCATGGGCAAGTTGAATGCCAACCTCACATTTTCCGGACTAAAATCTCAGTATTTCCACCGAACCATTGTAAGCCAATTCTTTGGGTTCGGGTTCACACTTTGATCATGGCTCTTGGTGATCCATGCATTGGCATAGAACTCTTGAACCATTAAGATTCCGACTTGTTGAATGGGGTTGGTAAGAACTTCCCAACCTCTTCTTCGAATCTCATGTCGGATCTCTGGATATTCACTCTTTTTGAGTTTGAAAGGGACCTCGGGGATCACCTTCTTCAAGGCCACAACTTCATAGAAGTGGTCTTGATGCACCCTTGAGATGAATCTCTCCATCTCCCATGATTCGGAGGTGGAAGCTTTTGCCTTCCCTTTCCTCTTTCTAGAGGTTTCTCCGGCCTTGGATGCCATAAATGGTTATGGAAAAACAAAAAGCAACGCTTTTACCACACCAAACTTAAAAGGTTTGCTCGTTCTTGAGCAAAAGAAGAAAGAATAGAGTAGAAGAAGAAGAAAATGGAGGAGATGGAGATGGCTTTGTGTTTCGGCCAAAGGGGGAAGAAGTAGTGTTTAGGGTGTGTGAAAATGAAGGAGTGAAGATGGGTTTATATAGGGGTGAGGGGAGGGGTAGGGTTCGGCCATTATGGGTGGGTTTGGGAGGAAAAGTGGTTTGAATTTGAATGGTGAGGTAGGTGGGGTTTTATGAAGGATGGATGTGAGTGGTGAAGAGAAAGATGGGATTTGATAGGTGAAGGGTTTTTGGGGAAGAGGTATTGAGGTGATTGGTGAATGGGTGAAGAAGAAAGAGGGTGGTGGGGTTGGTGGGGATCCTGTGGGGTCCACAGATCCTGAGGTGTCAAGGAAAAGTCAACCCTGCACCAAATGGCATGCAAAAATGCGTTTTGAGCCAATTCTGGCGTTAAACACCGGGCTGGTGCCCATTTCTGGCGTTTAACGCCAAGTGCTTGCCCTTTTCTGGCGTTTAACGCCAGTCTGGTGCCCCTTTCTGGCGTTAAACGCCCAAAATGGTGCCAGACTGGGCGTTAAACGCCCATCTGCTAGCCTTACTGGCGTTTAAACGCCAGTAGGTTCTTCCTCCAGGGTGTGCTATTTTTCTTCCTGTTTTTCATTTTGTTTTTGCTTTTTCAATTGATTTTGTGACTTCTCATGATCATCAACCTACAGAAAACATAAAATAACAAAGGAAAATAGATAAAATATAACATTGGGTTGCCTCCCAACAAGCGCTTTTTTAATATCAGTAGCTTGACATAGGGCTCTCATGGAGCCTCACAGATACTCAGAGCAATGTTGGAACCTCCCAACACCAAACTTAGAGTTTGAATGTGGGGGTTCAACACCAATCTTAGAGTTTGGTTGTGGCCTCCCAACACCAAACTTAGAGTTTGACTGTGGGGGCTCTGTTTGACTCTGCTTTGAGAGAAGCTCTTCATGCTTCCTCTCCATGGTGACAGAGGGATATCCTTGAGCCTTAAACACAAAGGATCCTTCATTCACTTGAATGATCAATTCACCTCTATCAACATCAATCACAGCCTTGGCTGTGGCTAGGAAGGGTCTGCCAAGGATGATGGATTCATCCATGCACTTCCCGGTCTTTAGGACTATGAAATCAGCAGGGATGTAATGGTCTTCAACCTTTACCAGAACATCCTCTACAAGTCCATAAGCTTGTTTCTTTTAATTGTCTGCCATCTCTAGTGAGATTCTTGCAGCTTGTACCTCAAAGATCCCTAGCTTCTCCATTACAGAGAGAAGCATGAGGTTTACACTTGACCCTAAGTCACACAGAGCCTTCTTGAAGGTCATGGTGCCTATGGTACAAGGTATTGAAAACTTCTCAGGATCTTGTCTCTTTTGAGGTAATTTCTGCCTAGACAAGTCATCCAATTCTTTGGTGAGCAAAGGGGGTTCATCCTCCCAAGTCTCATTACCGAATAACTTGTCATTTAGCTTCATGATTGCTCCAAGGTATTTAGCAACTTGCTCTTCAGTGACATACTCATCCTCTTTAGAGGAAGAATACTCATCAGAGCTCATGAAAGGCAGAAGTAAGTCCAATGGAATCTCTATGGTTTCATTTTGAGCCTCAGATTCCCATGGTTCCTCATTGGGGAACTCAGTGGAGGCCAGTGGATGTCCATTGAGGTCTTCCTCAGTGGCGTTCACTTCCTCTTCCTCCTCTCTAAATTCGGCCATATTGATGGCCTTGCACTCTCCTTTTGGATTTTCTTCTGTATTGCTTGGAAGAGTACTAGGAGGAGGTTCAGTAATTTTCTTGCTCAGCTGTCCCACTTGTGCCTCCAAATTCCTAATGGGGGACCTTGTTTCAGTCATGAAACTTTGAGTGGTTTTGATTAGATCAGAGACCATGGTTGCTAAGTCAGAGTGGTTCTGCTTAGAATTCTCTGTCTGTTGCTGAGAAGATAATGGAAAAGGCTTGGCATTGCTAAACCTATTTCTTCCACCATTATTGAAACCTTGTTGAGGTGTCTGTTGATCCCTCCATGAGAGATTTGGATGATTTCTCCATGAAGAATTATAGGTGTTTCCATAGGGTTCTCCCATGTAATTCACCTCTTCCATTGAAGGGTTCTTAGGATCATAAGCTTCTTCTTCAGATGAAGCATCCTTAGTACTGCTTAGTGCATTTTGCATTCCAGACAGACTTTGAGAAATCAAATTGACTTGTTGAGTTAATATTTTGTTCTGAGCCAATATGGCATTCAGAGTATCAATCTCAAGAACTCCTTTCTTCTGATTTGTCCCATTGTTCACAGGATTCCTTTCAGAAGTGTACATGAATTGGTTATTTGCAACCATTTTAATTAGCTCTTGAGCTTCTGTAGGCGTCTTCTTCAGATGAAGAGATCCTCCAGCAGAGCTATCCAAAGACATCTTGGATAGTTCAGAGAGACCATCATAGAAAATACCTATGATGCTCCATTCAGAAAGCATGTCAGAGGGACACTTTCTGATCAGTTGTTTGTATCTTTCCCAGGCTTCATAGAGGGATTCTCCTTCCTTCTGTCTGAAGGTTTGGACTTCCACTCTAAGCTTACTCAATTTTTGAGGTGGAAAGAACTTTGCCAAGAAGGCATTGACTAGCTTTTCCCAAGAGTTCAGGCTTTCTTTAGGTTGTGAGTCCAACCATGTCCTAGCTCTGTCTCTTACAGCAAAAGGGAATAGCATAAGTCTGTAGACCTCAGGGTCAACCCCATTAGTCTTGGCAGTGTCACAGATTTGCAAGAATTCAGCTAAGAACTGATAAGGATCTTCCAATGGAAGTCCATGGAACTTGCAATTCTGTTGCATTAGAGAAACTAATTGAGGCTTAAGCTCAAAGTTGTTTGCTCCAATGGCAGGGATAGAGATGCTTCTCCCATAGAAGTCGGGAGTAGGTGCAGTAAAGTCACCCAGCACCTTCCTTGTATTGTTGGCATTGTTGTTATTTTCGGCTGCCATGGGTTCTTCTTCTTTGAAGATTTCTGTCAGGTCTTTTACAGAGAGTTGTGCCTTAGCTTCTCTTAGCTTTCGCTTCAAGGTCCTTTCAGGTTCAGGGTCAGTTTCAACAAGAATGCCTTTGTCTTTATTCCTGCTCATATGAAAGAGAAGAGAACAAGAAAATATGGAATCCTCTATGTCACAGTATAGAGATTCCTTGAGGTGTCAGAGAAAAAGAAAATTAGAAGGAAGAGGTAGAAGAATTCGAACTTAGTCAGATAGAGTTCGAATTGTGCATTGAGGAGGAGTTGTACTCCATAAATAGAAGGATGCGAGAAGAGGGGAAGAGTTTTTCGAAAATTAATTAAAAAAAACATTTTAAAAACATTTTGAAAAACTTTAATTGATTTTTGAAAACCAAGAGTGGGAAAGAAATCAAGTGATTTTTGAAAAAGATTTTGAAATTAGAATTTAAAAAGATATGATTGAAAACTTCTTTGAAAAAGATGTGATTAAAAAGATATGATTGAAAAGTTATGCTTTTAAAAAGATATGATTGAAATGATATGATTTGAAAAAAATTTTAAAAAGATTTGATTTTAAAAATTAATGACTTGCCTAACAAGAAAAGATATGATTCAAACATTAAACCTTTCTCAACAGAAAAGGCAACATACTTGAAATGTTGAATCAAATCATTAATTGATAGCAAGTATCTTTGAAAAAGGAAAGAAATTGATTTTGAAAGCATATGATTGAAAAGATATGATTTGAAAAAGATTTGATTTTGAAAAATTTTGAAAACTTGGAAAAAAAATTGATTTGAAAACAAAATCCTCCCTCTTGTGCCATCCTGGCGTTAAACGCCCAGAATGGTGCACATTCTGGCGTTTAACGCCCAATGCACTACCTTTTTGGGCGTTAAACGCCCAGCTAGGCACCCTGGCTGGCGTTTAAACGCCAGTCTGCCTTCTTCACTGGGCGTTTTGAACGCCCAGCTTTTTCTGTATAATTCCTCTGCTGCATGTACTGAACCTTCAGTTTCCTGTATTATTGACTTGAAAATAGAACCAAGATCAAATAAACAATGCATGCAAGACACCAAACTTAAAATAAGACACTAAACTCAAACAAGAAACATAAAATATTTTTGGTTTTTTTTATGATTTTGTAATTTTTTTGGATTTTTTCGAAAATTAAGTGGAAGAAGAAAATAAAGGTATCAAAATTTTTAATGAGAATTCCATGAATCATGCAATGTTAGTCTAAAGCTTTAGTCTAAAGAAATTAGACATGGATAGCCAAGCTTCAGCAGGACATTGCATTCAAGAGCTAAATTGATGATAATCAATCAGCTTTGGTGATGATAAGAACATCACCTTGAAACACTAGAATTCATTCTTAAGAACTCTGAAAAATACCTAATCTAAGCAACAAGATGAACCGTCAGTTGTCCATACTCGAAACAATCCCCGGCAACGGCTCCAAAAACTTGGTGCACGAAATTGTGATCATCAATGGCGCCATCAACATGGTACGCTCATTGCAATCTCAACTCTTTATCACAACTCCGCACAACTAACCAGCAAGTGCACTGGGTCGTCCAAGTAATAAACCTTACGCGAGTAAGGGTCGATCCCACGGAGATTGTTGGTATGAAGCAAGCTATGGTCACCTTGTAAATCTTAGTCAGGCAGACTCAAATGGGTATGGATGATGAATAAAACATAAAGATAAAGATAGAGATACTTATGCAATTCATTGGTAAGAACTTCAGATAAGCGAATGGAGATGCTTTGTCCCTTCCGTCTCTCTGCTTTCCTACTGTCTTCATCCAATCCTTCTTACTCCTTTCCATGGCAAGCTTATGCAAGGGTTTCACCCTTGTCAGTGGCTACCTCCCATCCTCTCAGTGGAAATGTTCAACGCACCCTGTCACGGCACGGCTATCCAGCTGTCGGTTCTCGATCATGTCAGAATAGAATCCAGTGATTCTTTTGCGTCTGTCACTAACGCCCCACAATCGCGAGTTTGAAGCACGTCACAGTCATTCAATCATTGAATCCTACTCAGAATACCACAGACAAGGTTAAACCTTCCGGATTCTCTTGAATGCCGCCATCAGTTCTAGCCTATACCACGAAGACTCTGATCTCACGAAATGGCTGGCTCGGTTGTCAGGCGAGCGCTCGATTGTCAGGCGATCAACCATGCATCGTGTATCAGGAATCCAAGAGATATTCACTCAATCTAAGGTAGAACGGAGGTGGTTGTCAGTCACACGTTCATAGGTGAGAATGATGATGAGTGTCACGGATCATCACATTCATCAAGTTGAAGAACAAGTGATATCTTGGAACAAGAACAAGCGGAATTGAATAGAAGAACAATAGTAATTGCATTAATACTCGAGGTACAGCAGAGCTCCACACCTTAATCTATGGTGTGTAGAAACTCCACCATTGAAAATACATAAGAACAAGGTCTAGGCATGGCCGTGAGGCCAGCCCCCAGTGATCAAAAGATTCAAAGATCTCCAGATGTAAAATACAATAGTGAAAGGTCCTATTTATAGGGAACTAGTAGCTTAAGAATTACAAAGATGAGTAAATGACATAAAAATCCACTTCCGGGCCCACTTGGTGTGTGCTTGGGCTGAGCATTGAAGTATTTTCGTGTAGAGACTTCTCTTGGAGTTAAACGCCAGCTTTTGTGCCAGTTTGGGCGTTTAACTCCCACTTTGGTGCCAGTTCCGGCGTTTAACGCTGGGAATTCTGAAGGTGACTTTGAACGCCGGTTTTGGCCATCAAATCTTGGGCAAAGTATGGACTATCATATATTGCTGGAAAGCCCAGGATGTCTACTTTCCAACGCCGTTGAGAGTGCGCCAATTGGGTTTCTATAGCTCCAAAAAATCCACTTCGAGTGCAGGGAGGTCAGAATCCAACAGCATCTGCAGTCCTTTTCAGTCTCTGAATCAGATTTTTGCTCAGGTCCCTCAATTTCAGGCAGAAAATACCTGAAATCACAGAAAAACACACAAACTCATAGTAATGTCCAGAAAAGTGAATTTTAACTAAAAAATAATAAAAATATACTAAAAACTAACTAAATCCTACTAGAAACATACTAAAAACAATGCCAAAAAGCGTATAAATTATCCACTCATCAGCGTGCCATTTGAAGATCCAGGCGTGGCATGCCAAGCTTGAACAATGAACAATTATATGGGCGTGCCACTTGAGGAACATGGCGTGACACGCTGGTACAATGATCCAGAGAAGGGGCTGAAGACAAGAGAAGACTGAGCGTGCCACTTGAAGTCGAAGGCGTGGCATGCCAACCTTTCAACCTCAGTTTGGCGTGCCACTTGAGCAACCAAGCGTGGCACGCCAGACATCACAAGCAAGATCTGGGCGTGCCACTTAGTGTCGAAGGCGTGGCACGCCAGTCCCAAAAACTCACTTTGGCGTGCCACTTGAAGGTCAAGGCGTGGCATGCCACTTACTGGAACAACACAAGATCATGGGCATGGCACGCTGGTATAACTTTCCAGAAAGGGTGAAAGAGGCTAATTACATGAGGCGTGCCACTTGAGCTCGAAGGCGTGGCACACCAATCACTATTCGTCACTTAGGCGTGCCACTTGAGCAACAAGGCGTGGCGCGCCAATGCCATTCAGAGGCAAGAGAAGCATTGGGGCGTGCCACATGAGTTGGGGCCATTCACCTATCAAGGGCGTGGCACGCCAGACCCTGGGCGTGCCACACTTGTGCAACTTTCTAGAAAACTCAGCCAAGCACACAACAAGGGCATGGCACGCCAACTTTTAGGTGTGGCACGCCAGTTCAAATTTCCAAAAGCAAGGAAAGTGGAGAAATAAAAGGGCGTGCCACTTGAGCTCGAAGGCGTGGCACGCCAACACAAGAATGTCACTATGGCGTGCCACTTGAGCTCGAAGGCGTGGTACGCCAAGGTTGAAAGAGGGACGAGCGTGCCACTTGAAGGATTGAGCGTGGCATGCCAAGCCATTTTGCAGGGCACGTGATACGCGTGAGAAGCGCCAACCACACGCCAGCTAAGGGGTCACGTTTATTGAGTGCTTTCTTTCCCTCCAAAAATGTAATTTTCCCTTTTTCACTTTTGTAATTCTTTTATTTTACTAGGAGTAGTATATATACCCCAAAAGAGTACTGAAGAGGGGGTTAAGCAGTTAGTTCTAGATCCACTTTTACATTCCACTTTTTAGTACTTTCTAAGCTATGAGTAGCTATCTTCCCTCTCATTGAGAGAAGGAGCTTTGTTGTACTTGATGGATTGATAATAGTGAAATTCTTCTTCTCTTCATCTTCTCTTGATTTGCTAGGAGGAATTTCGTGCTTAATGCTTAGTATTCAATCATCTTGGGAAAGAGATTGAATGCAATTGGGTTTCATGGGAACCTTGGGAAAGGAAACATGAAACCATGCTTGAAATCCCTTTTCACACTTGAGTAGAATCTGGGTTTTGGTGATGGGATACGTGACATATAATCCCCCCTCTACCTGGATCTACAAGGGTGTGTGGTATAATCAGGGACCAAGTATATCTCTCTTCATGAGCAATTAGACCAAGGAATTGGCTATTGATCAAGATCTGAGAGATTGAGTCACCAAGGGATTGGGGCTCAATCAATCATGATTGCCAAGAGGTCAGTGAGTTACATGATTAAAGGAGATCTAAGCTAGATTTGATCCAAAGAGGCAACATCTCCCAATCTCAATGAATTCCCCATTCTCATCTATCCATTTCTTTATAGCTCAACTTTATTTTTAGCAATTCCCTATTCCCATTTACATTCAAGTCATTTATGATTCAGCAATTTACATTCTGCAATTTTCATTCCTACACTTTAATGCTTTTCTTTATATTCTAGTCATTTACATTTATGCCATTTACAATTCTGCACTTCACACTATCATTGATATGCTTGACTAATTCACTAATCAATTAAAACTGTTTGAGTTTGCCAATCTCTGTGGATACGATCCCACTCCTCTGTGGGTTATTACTTGGCGATAATTTTGGTGCGCTTGCCAAAAGAAAAAAAAAGGGGTAGTGAATTGAGGTCATCAAGTTTTATGGCACCGTTGCCGGGAATTAGCTTAAATTTGACAGTGATTAATTTGATTAGAGAGCTAGATTAAGCCGTTTAATTTCCTTGTTATTTTAATCTCCTTTATTTAGTATTTTTTTCCTTGAAGCTCTATTTCCTTCTTCTTTGATTATCCTTATTCCCACTCTTCTACCTGTTTGATCAATTGCACCACTCACAGTAACAACCACTCTAACAAAATGATTCATTCACCCACTTTCTTTCTTGCTTTTTGTCTTGATTACTTGTATGACAGGTAGGAGAAGCGGAGCTTCAACTTCCTTTGATTCCGAACCAGAGAGAACCCTTTTTAGATTAAGGAGGGAAGAAAGAGGGAAGAGAGTCATTGGTGCTGAGGAAGAGGAAGAGTATTTTAAAAGAAACATGGAGGAGAACATGGAGAATCATCGTGAGGAAGAAGTTTATAACCATGTCAGGGGAGGCCCAGTCAATCATGATAGGCAAGAAAGGAGAGTCTTAGGCTCTTACATCAACCCAAATCCAGGGAATTGTGGCAGCAGCATCCTAAAGCCAACAATTCATGCCAATAATTTTGAGCTGAAGCCTCAGTTTATCACACTTGTTTAGAATAATTGCTCATATGGAGGAAGTACCCAAGAAGATCCTAATCAACATCTTAGCACATTCTTGAGAATATGTGATACTGTAAAGTCTAACGGGGTACACCCCGACATCTACAAACTACTCTTGTTCCCTTTCTCACTCCGAGATAAGGCAGCAAAGTGGTTAGAATCATTTCCCAAGGACAGCCTGACTACATGGTAGGAGGTCGTGAACGAATTCCTTGCGAGGTTTTACCCTCCATAAAGAATCAATAGGCTGAGAGCTGAAGTGCAAACTTTCAGACAACAAGATGGAGAAACACTCTTTGATGCCTGGGAGAGATTCAAAGATCTAACAAGAAGATGCCCACCGGAAATGTTCAATGAGTGGGTACAACTACACATCTTTTATGAGGGACTATCCTATGAAGCAAAGAAAGCAGTAGACCATTCTTCAGGAGGCTCGCTCAACAAAAAGAAAACCATTGAAGAGGCCATAGATGTCATTGAAACTGTAGCCAAAAATGAGTACTTCTATGCCTCAGAAAGGACTCAGAAGAAGGGGGTGCTAGAACTCAATTCTGTAGATGCTTTATTATCTCAGAACAAGGCAATTGTGGCACAAATAGCAGCATTAACCAAGAGGATGGAGGCCAACCAAGCCTCAGTCATTCAAGACCAAACTCCTCAATAAGAAGGAAATGCATCAGAATCTGAAGGTGACTAGGAACAAGCTAATTATGTGCACAATTCATCCAGAACACCTTATGACCCACACTTTAAGACATACAACCCAGGTTGGAAGAACCACCCAAACTTTGGGTGGGGAAATCAACAAAACCACAACCAGGACCACAACAAGCCTTATCCATCAAATCAACAAACCCACAACCCCAACCATCAAATAGGGAACCATAGACCTTACCATAACTCACAAAACATATCATACCATAACAACCAACCCATACACAACAACCTCAATCAAGACACACCATCCTCAACCATGTAATCATGTGAAATCAAGAGCAACTTTGAGAGGATGGAGGCTGCAATAGCACAACTACCATCCCAGATTTCAGGGGCAGTCTCCTCCTTCATGGACAGACAAGCACAACCCGACAGAAGGATAGATACTAATCAAGAGGAATGCAGGTCAAATCTGAAAAATCAAGGTGCAGCAATCTCAAAGTTGGAAGCACAAGTAGGGATTCTTTCCAAACAAATCCCACTCTCCACTCACACATTTCCCAGTGATACCATGGCTTACCCAAGAGGGGAATGCAAAGCCATAACTCTAAGAAGTGGGAAGGTTGTAGAAGAAGGAGCTCCGAGCAAAGATAATCATGAAGAGGTTGCATCAAAACATGGAAAAGAGGACGAAGAGGAGATCCCATCTTCACCCTCTCCAAAACTAGTTTTGAAGCCTTATGTACCAAAGGCACCATACCCTCAATGATTGAGAAAGGATGGAAAGGATGGCCAATTCTCTAAGTTCCTAGAGATCTTCTAGAAGCTCCAAATCAATATACCATTTGCTGAGGCATTAGAGCAAATGCCACTCTATGCCAAGTTCTTGAAGGAGCTCATAACCAAAAAGAGGAACTGGGAAGTAAAAAAAACCATAGTGTTGACTGAGGAGTGCAGCGCCATCATACAAAAGAAGTTACCTCAAAAGCTGAAAGATCTAGGGAGTTTTCAAATCCCCTGCATCATAGGGGACATGACTATTGAGAAAGCTTTGTGTGATTTGGGAGCTAGTATAAATCTCACGTCCCTAGCCATGATGAGAAGGATGAAGATTGAAGAAGCTAAGCCAACAAGAATGGCACTCCAATTGGCTGACAGAACATTCAAGTTTCCACATGGGGTGGTGGAAGATTTACTAGTGAAAGTAGGGGAGTTCATTTTCCCTGCTGATTTTGTTGTGCTAGACATGGAGGAAGAGGTCAACACATTAATTATCCTGGGAAGATCATTTCTAGCTACTGCTGGAGCCATCATTGATGTACAAAAAGGGAAACTAGTCTTGAGACTGCATGAAGAAAAAATGGTCTTCAACGTCTTCAAAGCAATGAGCTACCCCAAGGAATCCATAGGAGAATGCATGATGGTAAATATTATGAAACAGATAGTTCAAGAAGTTATGGGGGAAGAACAATGTGAAGAAAATATTGAGCTGGAACAAGCAACCTTGAGGAGCTCAATCATGCCAACTACCACAGACAATAAAAATGCAGATGCACCAAAATTAGAGCTGAAAGCCTTACCTCCTAGCTTGAAGTATGCATAGCTGGGCACTAATCACACTTACCCAATGATCATAAATTCAAGTCTGAGCAAGGAGCAAGAAGAGGAACTTATCCGAGTGCTGATATAACACAAGGATGCCATAGGCTGGACACTTTCAGATTTAAAGGGGATCAGCCCTTCAATGTGCATGCATAAAATCTTACTTGAAGAGGATGCCAAACCCTCAAGACAGCAACAAAGAAGGTTGAACCCAACTATGAATGAAGTAGTTCAGAAGGAAGTTCTGAAATTGTGGCAAGCAGGGGTGATCTACCCGATCTCGGACAGCCCTTGGGTAAGCCCGGTGCAAGTAGTTCCTAAGAAAGGGGGGTCACTGTTGTGGCAAACGAGAAGAATGAATTGATACCCACAAGAATGGCAATCGGATGGTGTATGTGCATTGACTACCGGAAACTTAATGAAGCCACCCGAAAAGATCACTTTCCCTTGCCCTTCATGGACCAGATGCTTGAAAGATTGGCAAGACATGAGTACTACTGTTTTCTAGATGGGTATTCGGGCTACAACCAGATTGTTGTAGACCCCAAGGATTAGGAAAAAACTTCATTTACTTATCTATATGGTGTTTTTGGTTATAGGAGGATGCCCTTTGGATTGTGC
Source organism: Arachis stenosperma (assembly GCF_014773155.1). NCBI lineage: Eukaryota > Viridiplantae > Streptophyta > Magnoliopsida > Fabales > Fabaceae > Arachis > Arachis stenosperma. The sequence continues at coordinate 82,916,587 of NC_080381.1, forward strand.
AATGCACCTACCACATTCCAAAGGTGCATGCTCTCTATTTTTTTAGATATGATTGAGAAGTTCATAGAAGTATTCATGGACGATTTCTCTGTGTTTGGGGACTCTTATTCTGATTGCCTATACCATCTTTCTCTTGTGCTAAAAAGGTGTCAAGAAACTAACCTTGTTCCAAACTGGGAGAAGTGCCATTTTATGGTAACTGAAGGAGTGGTTCTTGGTCACAAGATTTCAAAAGATGGCACAGAAGTAGATAGAGCAAAAGTGGAAGTAATTGAAAGATTACCTCCACCTTGAATTGTCAACGCAATCAGAAGCTTTTTAGGACATGCTGGGTTCTATAGGAGATTTATTAAAGACTTTTCAAAGATTGCAAAACCCCTTAGCAACCTACTTGTCTCAAATACTCCTTTTGTTTTTGATAGAAAATGCATGGTAGCCTTTGATGAACTTAAAAAGAGACTCTCCTCTGCACCTATTATAGCACCACCAAGTTGGGATCTTCCCTTTGAACTAATGTGTGATGCATCTGATTTTGTTGTTGGTGCCGTCCTAGGACAGAGGAGAGACAAGCTAGTACATGTAATCTACTATGCTAGCAAAGTCCTTAATGAGAATCAAAGGAACTATACCACCACAGAGAAAGAACTTTTAGCCATAGTTTTTGCTTTTGATAAGTATAGATCATATCTTATTGGCTCAAAAGTAATTGTGTTCACTGATCATGCAGCACTCAAGTACTTGCTTACCAAACAAGAATCTAAGCCCAGATTGATAAGGTAGATCCTGCTGCTCCAAGAATTTGATATTGAGATTAAAGATAGGAGCGGAGCAGAAAACAAAGTAGCTGACCACCTCTCAAGGATCCCACAAGAAGAAGAAATACAACAAGTTACAGTAAATGAAAGCTTCCCTGATGAACAATTGATGATGATTCAGGTAGCCCCTTAGTTTGCAGACATAGCTAACTTCAAGGCTATAGGGGAATTACCAACAAACATCAACAAGCACATGAGGAGAAAGCTAATCAAGGATGCCAAACACTACATCTGGGATGACCCCTACTTATTCAAAAAGTGTACTGATGGTGTCCTAAGAAGGTGTATATCCCATGAAGAAGGGCAAGAGGTGCTATGGCAATGCCATGGATCAGTGACGTGGCGGAAATTGGTGAGTTAAGAAATTATTAATAGAAATGCGTTGCAAGTATTCATAGAGGGTCTCAGATTCATCCTCAACGATCATAGACATGTTTTTCCTCAGTTTATCGGCAACTTCAGCTGGAAAGAACTTCTCTAGGAATTCTCTTCTAAGTGTATCCCAGTTGGAAACAGTTGTTCCGGGTTGAGTGTAGTACCACTCTCTTGCCTTTCCCTCAAGAGAGAATGGGAAGGCTTTTAACAGAATGGAGATTTCATCAGTGCCATCACGCTTAACAGTAGAACAAGTAGTCTGAAAATCCCTAAGGTGCTTGATAGGCTCTTGAGCTGGTAAGCCATGAAACTTGAGCATCAAGTTGAGTAGCGAGGACTTTATTTCGAAATCCACAGCCACTGCTGGGTGGTGTTCCTGGAATGGTTGGAGTGTGAAATCAGGGGCTCCTTCCTCCTGGATAGTGACTCTCCTAGGTGCTGCCATGTCACGTGCACGTAAATTAACTGGATCAGTAGAGAGGGAGCTTGTTTCTTCCTTGGATGACGGTTCAGGTTCGTCCTCAGAGAGGACTCGCCTACGCCGAGCTTGCCATATACGTGAAATAGTTCTTTCAATCTCAGGGACAAATGCTGGCAAGCTTGGATCAGGAAGTGAACGCATCATTTAACGAAAGGAACGTACAGCTCGTAGTGACAAAATAAAAAAATTGCAATTAAATAAATGCTAATCAATAAATTAGCACACTGTTGCAACTCCCCGGCAACGGCTCCAAAAATTGACGTGGCGGAAATTGGCGAGTTATAAAATTATTAATAGAAATGCGTTGCAAGTACAGTCCTTAACCAACCGAAAATCCGCTTATCAATTTAGAAGGGTTGTCACAAAATTTAAATTAAAATACTGGGAGTATGAATCCCAGGTCATCTCCCAACGAGTTGCAGAGAGATGTGCTATTTTACCAATCGGGTGTTTTCAAAAATGGTTGAGTTGATTAACAAAAATTTAAATTAGAGAATTTAATTAATTTTAAATAAAAGCCTTGACTGGGAGTAGATTAGTTGGAAACCCTATTCTTGTTGAAATACTCTCAAGATTAATTGATAATTGAAGGGTGCTCTGTTTAGTTATCCTTTACTAGGTAAGGGAGAGTCAAACAGGTTGGAATGTTGTTTCTATTCACAAGTCCCAATCCACTCATTGAAAAGAATTAGTGTCAGTGACTAGAGGGCATTCCAACAATGAACCCAATTACAATTATTCCTTTAAACACCCCAACTCAAGGGTTCCTTTCAATCAACTCCCCATCAAGTTAGGGAACTACTCGCTCATTGTGAATGTAGAACTCATAACATAGGAAAAGGAATTAAAGGAAGACATGATAAATAAAAACTCAAAAGAATCAATTAAAAATAAAGGTAATTCTTGTATTAATAAATTCTAAAATAATCCAATAATAAAATTGAGTAAATTAAAGGACATGGAAGAGTAAAGCTAAGTAAAGAAAACGAACTAGAATGACAAAGTCTTGATGAGGTAATAACTCTTCTCAATATCTTGATGCAAAAAGCAATAGATAATAAAATCCTAAGAACTATGAATGTGTAGAGAGAAAACCTAGAGGAGGAGTAAAAATTAGATCTAAAAACTAAAAAATTGTGTGGAATGAATTTGTCCCTTGTTTCTGCATGTTCCCTGGCTCTAATCTGTAATTCCAAGCCAAAAACTGGGTTGAAATCCGGCCCAGAAACTCTGCCAGCGACTTCTGAAATTCTGCAGATCGCACACGTCACACGACTGCGTCATTCATGCAGACGCGTCATTCGGCGTTTTGCTTTTCCACGTGGGCGAGTTGTCCATGCCTCCGCGTCGCTTATGCTTTTCCAATCCGCGCCGTCGCGTGAGCCATGCGGCTGCGTCACTGCGATTTCCTCTCTTTCGTGCGGTTGCGTGAGTCATGCGGTCGTGTCACTTCTCGCTGGTCATCTCCTCAATTTCTTGTATTTCTTCCATTTTGCAAGCTTCCTTTCCAATCTCCCACTCATTCATGCCCTATAAAGCTTCAAACACTCAACACACAGATCATGGCATCGAATGGAATAAAGGAGAATTAAAATACCTAATTAAAAGTCTCCAGGAAGTAAGTTTTCAATCATGTAATAATTTTAGGAAGGAAATATAAATGCATGCTAATTATATCAATAAGTGGGTAAAGATCATGATAAAACCACACAATTAAACACATTGTAAACCATAAAATAGTGGTTATCAATCAGCATATGGAGGTCACTTCAGTGGAGAACAGACAGCAGCAAAGGTGCTCCAATCCAAATTTTACTGGCCAACAGTATTTAAGTATGCCAAAGAAATGGTGTCAAGGTGTGATGAATGTCAAAGGGCCGTCAATCTGACCAAGAGAAATGAGATGCCACAGCAATACATATTAGAGCTAGAACTATTTGATGTATGGGGAATAAATTTCATGGGACCCTTCCCAACCTCCTACTCAAATAGCTATATATTAGTGGCTGTTGATTATGTTTCAAGATGGGTAGAGGCTATAGCTACTGCAACAAATGAAAACAAGGTTGTGATAAGCTTCTTGAGAAGTAACATCTTCAGCAGATTTGGAGTTCCCAGAGCTCTCATTAGTGATGGGGGGTTACACTTCTGCAACAAACAATTGGAAGCACTCCTTCTCAGATATGGAGTAAAACACAAAGTGGCAACTCCATACCACCCACAGACCAACGGGCAAGCCGAGATCTCCAATAGAGAGCTGAAACGAATACTTGAAAAAACTGTTGGAAGTTCACAAAAAGACTGGTCTAGGAAGCTAGACGATGCTCTATGGGCCTACAGGACAGCATTCAAGACTCCCATTGGGATGTCACCACACCAACTAGTATTCGGCAAGGCTTGCCACTTACCAGTTGAATTAGAGCACAGAGCTTTCTGGGCTCTAAAATTACTCAATTTTGATGAAAGAGCTGCTGGAGAAAAGAGATTAATGCAACTCAATGAACTGGAAGAATTTAGAAATCAAGTATATGAGAATGCAAAAATCTACAAAGAAAACACAAAAAGGTGGCATGACCAAAAGATGGCAAGAAGAGAGTTCATTGAAGGACAAAAGGTGTTACTCTACAACTCAAGACTCAAGTTCTTCCCTGCAAAACTTAAGTCTCGATGGTCAGGACCTTTCACCATACTCAAGGTGTTTCCCTACGGTCATGTGGAGCTCATGGAAGACAAGACTCAGAGAACTTTCTCTGTCAATGGTCATAGACTTAAACACTACTTGGGAGGCTCATTGGAGGAGCAGAGAGTGAGCTACAAGCTCAGCTAAAGATAGAGGAATGTCAAGCTAATGACAATAAAGAAGCGCTAGTTGGGAGGGACCCCAAGACTTTATCCTTTTTGATTTAATTGCTTTCCTAGAAGTAGTTTAAATTCTATGATAGTTTCAATTTTTAGGACTAGTTGTTTGATATTTGCTTTGATAGTAGATCAATTTTTTTACTCTTTTATTTGGGATTTGCAACTCGATGAATGCAAGGCTAATGATGAGTGAATGTGCTGATGACTAGCTGAAATGCTAAGTTTGGTGTGGCCTCTCACCCACTTAATCTAGGCTTAAAAAAAACTAATAAATTGATTCTGAAGAGTAAGCCCAGAGATTAAGTTTGGTGTGGCCACCACCAGTGATCACATAGTACCCAATTCACCCAAGTTGAGAGCACTTAATACCTTGGTCAAGATTGAACGTGAATTAATGGATTCAGAGGAGATGGGATCAAAAGAAAATGAAAGGATTTATGTTATTCCACTCTTATGAACACATTAAATACACAATGATGAAAGCAATTTATTAAGATGCCAAGGAATTAAGTTTGGTGTCCCAAGGGACACCCATCAGTTGCAACCCAATTCACTCTTAATGAGAAGAAATGTGAAGGGGTATTTTGTCATTACTAATAGGGTCAGTTTCAATTTCAGGAGAGAAGATGGGACCCACATGGAAGACTACTCACAAAAACAAGGAAGTCAAAGTGTACTTACACCTTGAAACTCAACACAAACAGAAGACACAGTGAGTGAGGAGTTGGTGCCTCTTCCTACGCAAGGTGCCACTTCCCAATGTAGGAAAACATTTAATTCCTTTTGTTTCCCACCTCTGAACAACGACCATTCACCCACTATAAAGGATTCACTCCCCACCTTCCCTCCCCACTTCAACAACCCCTCCAACACTCACCTTCGCATATCCTCTCATCTTATACTATCTCCCTCTTTCTTCATTCTTTTCTTGATTAGGACAATCAAGTCCTAAGTTTGGTGTTAGAGCAAAACCTTGTTTTGCTTTTTCTTTCTTTCGAACCTCCTATTCCCTATTTCTTTTCACAACTCTCCCAACCCAAATGGCACCATCAAAAAGCTCAGCCTTAAAGAAAAGAAGAACCAGGGAACCAACCTCTGGATCCTTAAGCTCTTTCAACACCTACATGTTTCTCTCTGCATTCAACTAAATCAGTTTTATGGTTGGGTGAGTGAGAGGGAAATCATCCCAGAAGTTGGATTTCAACTAGGGAGGAATGAACACATAGAGATCAACAATGAGATTGAGCAAAGGGGTTGGTCACTTCTATGTAACCCACCAAGAAAAGTAGTTGAAAGCTTGGTGAGGGAGTTCTATGCCAATGCGGTACCTCAACCAGGGCAACAATATGGCTACATTAGTTATGTGAGGGGAAAATCCATTGATTACATCCCCTCTAGCATTGAGAGAATGCTAATAGTAAAGAGGACAAGCTCCACTCAGAGCTATGAAGAGTGAATGAAGCAACAAGACCCTGGGTTTGAGGAGATTTTGAGCGAAATATGTGTGATGAATGTGCAGTGGATCAACGACGAGGATGGGATCCCCAACCAATTGAGGAGAAGAGATTTGAGCCCTCAAGCTAGAGGGTGGCTAGAGTTTGTAAGGAGATCCCTAATCCCTACATCCAACACTTCAGAGGTGACCAAGGAGAGAGCTGTACTCATTTACAGCATCATGAAAGGAGAAAACATCAATGTGGGGGAGATGATTGCCAACAACATCAATAAAGTGCTGAAAAGCACCAATGACAACACAAGGTTGGCATTCCCCATCATCATACAAAGGCTGTGTGATGAGGCTGTAGTTGGGAAGATCATTAATGAAGTGCTTGTAAAGCAAGACAAGTCCATCACTGCCAAGAAGATGGCAAAAGTGGTGGCTGTCCACCCACTCAACAGGGCTAGAGAAAGAAGAACCCATGGTCATGAACCACAACAACAACACAGAGAGGGAGAGGCTGAAGAACACCCTCAATTCCTAGCACTTCAACCACCACCACACTACCAATATCAATAATTCCCAGAAGGTTTCAATTGGGAGCAACTGCAAGGAGATGTACACCGAATGAGGGGAGATATAAACCACTTGAGGGAGGATGTCAACCAATTCAAGGAGGCTCATCAACAACAATGGAGCCAAGTCAACTAAAACATTCAACAAATCCAAAAGAGTTGGGAGCATATGAGAAAGGAACAGCAAGAACATTTGACTGGGGAGAAGTGCAGAGCGCACTAGATAAAATAAGAGAGCAAGGCAAGTGGCAGCAGAGGAACTTGGCCAAATTCAGGCATCTCTATGATGCCAGGACATTGTCCAGAAGGCAGTATGACATCAACACACAAGCAAAGCTAAATCACTTGTGTAATGCTGTTGCCGCTCTATACCCAGGATATCCAACTTTCATGCAAGGGATGGAAGAGCTAAGTGCAAGACAAGAGGAAATCTTAGCCAAACATAAGGAAGATGAGAGGAATTACATGAGGAGGCTAGGATTTTGGAAGCCCAAGGATGCCAAGGCTCAAGAAGGTTCCTCCAAGCCAGATGAAGGTGGCTCATCCCCTCCTAAGAAGAAGGACAAGGGAAAGGGGCCAATGATCTGAAGATGAAGCTGCTCAAGGTTGTTGAGTCCCATGGTTGACACTTTCCAAATTCTGCATCCTGTTTAACTTTTGCTTTATTTACTCTTTGAATAATCATGCTAGGATAGTTTATGTTTTATGCTTAGTTTTTAATTTCTGTTTGAAGTCTTCATGAGTTTTTTTTTCAAGAAAGAAAACGCAATGTATTTCAAGTCTTCACTTCAATTAAATAAAAGTAGAACTTGTCTCTATAAGAGTTACTGTGAGTTGTACAAAAATAATTAGAGAGACCAAGGCCAAGAGGGATCATCAAACAAACTAAAAAACAAAAGGCTAAGTGTAGAACCTTGGATGAACCAAAAGGAAAATGAGTCATGAAGAGAACTAATCCTAGAAGGTTTAACAAAGGGAAGGCTAAGGGGTGTTCCTTTAATATCCATAGAACCAAGAGGTAGTAAGCAATAAAGACCCGAGACTCTGAGCATCAACTACTAGGAAGAAACATGAAAAAGAGACTCAAAAAGGAATAATAATCCTACTAGATGCTTGTGGTGAAGATGTGTCAAGAAGAGACCTGGGCAAGTAAGTTCTTAGGGGTGTCTCAACACCTAGTACCCTAAAACCAATTGGTTTGGGATTGCTAATTGAAAGCCTAATTAAAGGGTTGTCTTGAGACAAAATACTTAGAGTCGTGGTCAAGAAAGCAAAACAACATTTACTACTTCAAGGTGACAATCAATAGAAAGGACCCCTAAGGCCTATACATGAGTGAGCCCTCAAGGATCCAAGAGCTTTCCATGGCAATTGAGACATTTATACATGTGTTAGACACTTAGTTTCACTCTTAGTTGTATTGAAATCTTTTAAAGCCAAAGCCTTAATATATAAAAGTACTCGCATTGATTTGCTTGGGACAAGCAAAACTTAAGTTTGGTGTTGTGATGACTTGCATCATTTACCTTTCTTTCTTGCATAAAAAGACCATAAAAAAGTACAAATCTCATTTGATCAGTACAATTCATGAATTATTTGATGAATATTATGGTACACTACTTTGAAGATGAGTTGTGCTGAATTGCAGGTGAAAAAAGTATCAAAAATGGGTAGAAGACAAGCAAGAAGCTGGGCGTGTGAAACTGGCGTATCACTTGAGGGCAAACGCCTCCAAAATGCACTGGCGTGGCATGCCAGGAGCTAAGCGTGGCACGCCAGTACTAAATTCCAGAAGGGAGACCCAAGCATGCATGTGGGCGTGGCACGCCAAGGACTATGCGTGGCACGCTAGTAATAAATTCCAGAGAGCAAAAAGGAGAAGCACAAGAAGGGCGTTGCACGCCAGGCTGGGTGTGGCACGCCAGATCCATCAACCACTATGGGCGTGCCACTTGAAGTCGAATGCATGGCACGCCAGGAGATAGAGAGTCACTTTGGCGTGCCACTTGAAGATCCAGGCGTGGCATGCCAAGCTTGAAGAATGAACAATTATATGGGTGTGCCACTTGAGAAACATGGCATGGCACGCTGGTACAATGATCTAGAGAAGGGGCTGAAGGCAAGAGAAGACTGGGCATGCCACTTGAAGTCAAAGGCGTGGCACACCAACCTCTCAACCTCACTTTGGCGTGCCACTTGAGCAACCAAACGTGGCACGCCAGTCATCACAAGCAAGATCTGGGCGTGCCACTTAGTGTCGAAGGCGTGGCACGCCAGTCCCAAAAACTCACTTTGGCGTGCCACTTGAAGGTCAAGGCGTGGCACGCCACTTACTGGAACAACACAAGATCATGGGCCTGGCACGCCAACCTTCAGGCTTCAAACAAGAGAGCAATAAATCTCTTCATGATGCTTTGGGGAGGTATAGAAGAATGCTAAAAAAATGTCCCATTGAAATATTTTCAGAATGGGTACAGCTAGACATCTTTTACTATGGACTTTCGTACGTGGCTAAAATGTTTCTGGACCACTCTGCCGGTGGTTCCACACATATGAGAAAGACCGTTGAAGAGGCTTACGAGCTTATTGAGACAGTTGTCACTAATCAGCATCTGTACTCAGCTGCTGAGACTTCTATGAAAGGAGAAGTTATGACAATATCTACTGAACCTAACCCTCCAGAACAGGATGGCCCATTTACGCAGCAACTACACGTCCATGCCCAGAAATATTGGAATTGCAAGAGGCTTTGTGGGAAACTTAGGCTTCTAACAGGAATGTAGAAGGCCAGTTGAGTCAAACAAGGCAGCAGTTATCTAAGAAGATAACAGAGGAATGCTAGGCTATTCAACTGAGGAGTGGCAAATCCTTAAACACCCAACCTAAGTGAAACAAGGGATCAAATAAAGAAAAGCTGATAGAGGAATACCAGATTGCTGTCCAAGACATCTCTGAGGGCGTTGAACACCCAAAGAGGAATGTCATTGGCGTTCAACGCTAAGAAGGGGTATCCATCCCTGGCGTTGAATGCTCAATTAGGGACAATGACAAGGGCGTTGAATGCCTACAAGGGAATAATATTCCTGGCGTTGAACGCCAGGAAGGTGGCAGCAATAAGGGCGTTGAACACCCAAGCAAGGGTGGTCAGTCACATACTGATAACAACCCTCCTAAGCAAGCTAGTAACCCCCCTTCCAATACACAAGGCACTCAGCCTCCATCAACCAAGATTGATGAGTATAAGGCTAAGATGCCATTACCTCAGAAACTCCGTCAAGCGGAAAAAGATAAACAGTTTGCCCGCTTTGCAGATTATCTCAGAGCATTAGAGATCAGGATCCGTTTTGTAGAGGCTCTTGAACAGATACCTTCTTATGCTAAGTTCATGAAGGAAATCCTAAGTCATAAGAAGGATTGGAGAGAGGTAGAAACAGTCTTCCTTACTGAAGAATGTAGTACAGTCATTCAAATCAGCTTACCAGAGAAACTTAAGGATCCTAGGGGCTTTATGATTCCAGGCACTCTAGGGAATGCTTGCACAAGGACAACCCTATGTGATCTTAGAACAAGCATCAACCTAATACCTAGTTCATTAATAAAGAAGCTCTGCTTGACTCATGAAGTCAAACCAACCCGCATATGCCTTCAACTTGCTGATGGTTCTATTAAGTTTCCATTAGGCGTAGTCGAGGATATGATTGTTAAGGTTGGACCCTTTGCTTTTCCCACTGACTGATAGGCACAAAAGTGCATCTCTTATCCTAGGAAGACCCTTCCTAACTACAGAAAGAACCCTCATTCATGTTTAGAAAGGAGAAGTAACCTTGAGAGTCAATGAGGATGAATATGTTCTAAATGCTGTCAAAGCCATGCAGCATCCAGACACTCTAGAAGAGTGCATGTGCATTGACATCATCGACTCTGTGGAGGAAGAAGTGAACAGGGTTACAAAAGTCAAGGAAGAGCTGGATGAAATCTTCTATGATGCCTAGCTTGAGTTGGAGGTAGCAGACGAAATACAAGAGACTTTAAGTGCTCCTAAGGAAGATGAAAAGCCTCCAAAGCTCGAGCTTAAGCCATTACCATCCTCCCTGAAATATGCATTTTTGGGAGATGGAGACACCTATCCTGTAATCACAAGCTCCACATTAGAGCCACAGAAAGAAGAAGCACTCATTCAAGTGCTCAAGACACATAAGACCGCTCTTGGGTTGATTATAAGTAAACTTAAGGGCATTAGCCTAACTCGATGCATGCACAAAACCAGTGGTGCAACCACAAAGGCAAATGAATCTGGCTATGAAAGAAGTAGTGTAGAAGGAATTCACTAAGCTCTGGGAGGCTGGAATTATTTATCCCATCTCTGACAACCCCTGGGTGAGCCCTATTGATGAGCGGATATTTTATAGGATTTTTGGCATCATTTTCATATAGTTTTTATTTAGTTCTCATAGGTTTTAGTGTTAAATTCACATTTTTGAACTCTGCTTTGAGTTTGTGTATTTTTATGCAATTTCAGGTATTTTCTGGCTGAAATTGAGGAGCTGGAGCAAAAGTCTGATTCAGAGACAGAGAAAGCACTGTAGATACTGTATAGATCTAACCTCCTTGCACTCGGCAGAGCTTTTCTAGAGCTACAAAAGTCCAAATGAAGTGTTCTTAATGGATATGGAAAGATGACTTTCAGAGCTTTCCAACAGTGTATAATAGTCCACACTCTGCTTCGGATTAGAAGGCCCAAAACTTGCGTCCAACGCTAGCTTCCTACCCCCTTCCAGGCGTCCGGCACCCAAGGAGCAGAGACCAGCATCCAAATGCTCAGAGAGGATCCCCTAGCCAGGGTTCAACGTCCTAGAGGCCTTCTAGCACGTGGATCTCATCAAATCTCAGCCCAAACACTCACCAAGTGTGCCCCAGAAGTGGATTTTAGCCCTGAATAGACTATTTTACGTTTACTAGTCATCTGTTTAATATTTAAGAGTTTTTTTGCATGATCTTCAATGACAATCAGCCCTATTTTCGTTTATGCATTGTATTTTCATTTCAATATGATTTTCTAAATCTCCTAGGTTGAGGGAGGAGCCCTATTGAGTCCTATGAATTAATAAAAGTATTACTGTTTCACTTTCATCTGTGTTTGATTCTCTATTCTAAGATGTATATTCGTTCTTCATCAATATGAATGCGTTGAACTAGCATTTGGTTATCACATTCTACATGGGTTTAGAGTGCGTCTTTCATCAGAAAATGATGAACCGCCAGCTTGATTATACATCTCTTAGACGACTAATCCATAACTTCGTTGGAAACTTCTCGAGACACCAGTTCAGCATATTTAAGGGGAGATTAGGGTCACTGTGGTAGAGGCTAGCACCCAAAGGTGCAGCATCCTCTGAACTGAAAGATCCGACCTTGTCTGTGGCATTTTGAGTAGGATCACTAAGGAGGATTGACGGCAGGAGTATTGGCGGCTGCTCAAACTAGCATCAATCACATACAGCCTGCCATAGAAGAAGTCATTCACACTTGAAGAAGACAGTAATACCAGAGTTAATCCAAAAGGAAAAGGCATCTCCAAACCTTACCCAATTCCTTATCCCTGTTTATATTCATCTAGGTTTTAAGATTATCATTATAATTCCATCTTCCAAATCAAAATCATCAACTCTTTTATCTGCCTGACTAAGACCTGCAAGATAACCATAGCTTTCTTCAAACCACAATCCTCGTGGGATCGACCTTGACTCACTCAGGTATTACTTGGACGACCCAGAGCACTTGCTGGTTCAGTTGTACGAAGCGTGGGGATTCATGCACCAAGTATTTGGTGCCGTTGTCGGGGATTGTTCGTGTTTCAACAACTGACGAATTATCTTGTTCCCTAGATCAAGTATTGATGACAAGTCATCATATACCCATTTTTCAAGCTAATTTCACTTGTTTCACTAGTCTTTATGCACTTTCTTGCATCCTAAGTAAGTAATTTGGAATGAAAATGCATGACTTCTTTGAATCAAACAACCACCAGTAAATTGATGCTAAATCATCAGGTTTGAGCTAAAATTAATTGATTTTTAATGAATTATAAACCTTATGAGTTTGGAGATACTTTGATTGGTTGCTTTAGTTTCTTGTAGGTGAAGAAAGGAAGAAAAGAAGAAAAACGTGGCTAAAGAAGTGTGGCCATGGAAGGAGAAGTGTGGTTCAACATAGAAGGAGGAAGCAAACACTGCTCTCCACAAGAGCACACTGCTCTCCAAGAGAGCAGCATAATGAACCAAGCCTCAAAAATATCACTGCCTTGCCCACAATAAGAGCGGAGCACAATTCTATGCCAAGGACCAAAGGAAGCAAAAATTCCCCCCTGCCCTCCTCAAGAGCAATATCGGGCTTCATCCAAGAAAAATTCAAAGGAAATTGCTCTCCTAGTGTTACTCATGGGTTTCGAACCCAAGAATAAGGAGGAAAGGAGGAGCGCTACTCACAAGGGAAAATGAGCCACACTTGGCTAAAAGGCTACCACCAAGTTTCGAACACAAGACCTTGGGGAAGCAAGGAACTAGGCGTTACTTTGGTGCAAGAAAACCAAGAAAAAAGGGGCAGCGTGTGCTTCCACCAGGTTTCGAACCTGGGACCTCACCTTTGGTTCCCTTACTGCGCTGCCCATAAGGAGAGCAGAGCAGCATTTCTTGGCACGGACAGCATTTCTTGGTGCACAGCCAGCGCACAAATTGGCACGGGCATGAGCACTTGGCACGCAGCAAGCACGCACGGAAGGCAAGCAAGCATGCACACTACCCTGCTCTCCGCAAGGGCAGGGCAGCATCTTGAACGCCCATCACACGCAGCGCAGCACGAGCAGGCAATGAGGCCGCATGCACCATTTCCCTGCTCTGCTCTCCACAAGAGCAGAGTAGCCTTCTGGAAGCTAATTTCTCATGGGCTAAAAATTGGATTAAAAATCCAATTTAATTCTTTTCTTCACCAAATCAAAAGCCCATCCAAATTCCAAAATCCAAGAATAGAAAGTGTATAAATAGGAGATAGTTTGATGTAATTAAAAAATTTTCTTTTGATTTTTGAATTTTTACATTTTGAGACTTCATTTTCTTTGAGAGCTTTGAACTGAGATCTGAGAGAATTGGGAAGGAGAATTAATCTCTCTTCTTCTTGGTTCTTGCTTGAGCACTTTTTACTTTTCTTGTTTGAGTCTTGGGTGTGAAGAATTGAGAAATTTCTGTCTCAATCTCCATTTAAGATCTCTTTGATTTCCCTACTGCATAATTGAGTTGAATCCAATTTCCTTTCTGCTGCAATCTTCAATTTCTTTTTAATTGCTTTGTGAACTTGGATCTAGGAAGGCAATTGAGATCTAGACTTTGCTATCTAGTCTCTGGAGTCCCGAGATCCAATTTTCCTTTTGGTTCTTCTGCTGAACCACTGCTTTAATTATATTTTCCATTTCTGTTTGAGATCTAGTTGAATCCAAATCATCTCTTGCTGTGATAATTGTTGCAGTTTAATTTTCCTTGCTTAAATTCTGAAATCCCAGTCCTCAAATCCCTTTTCCATTCAAGCAATTTATATTTCTTGCACTTTAAGTTACTGCAATTTACATTTCTTACACTTTAAGTTTCAGTTATTTAATTTCTTGTTCTTTAAGATTCAGTTCTTTTACTTTCAGTTCTTTTTAATTTCTGCAATTCATCCCTCTCCCTTTACATTTTCTGCTATTTACTTACTGTTGGATACAAAATCACTCAACCAATACTTGATTCGCTTGACTAAATCAACCATTAAACTAAAATTGCTCAATCCTTCAATCCCTGTGGGATCGACCTCACTCCCATGAGTTTTATTACTTGATGCAACCCGGTACACTTGTCGGTGAATTTTGTGTTGGATCGTTTTCCACACATCAAGTTTTTGGCGCCGTTGCCGGGGATTGAAATAGATTGACAATGATTAAGTGAAGTGGTGGTCTAGATCAAGCACTTTTTCTTTATTTTTAACTAACACACTAACTGTTCGAGACTTTGCCTCTACTAAGTCTCTCTGCACTTAAGTTACAGAGTGCTCTGTTTTAGTTTCTGGTTCTATTTGTGTTTTTGCTTTTGTGACAGGAGGAAGGAGCAATGAATCCAAACCTTTTGATCTTGAAACACTTTGGAAGTTGAGCAAGAATAAGGAATGTCAAGCTAGTTACATTAAAAGAGTGCTTGTTGGGAGGCAACCCAACCTGATGTAGTTTCTTTTCATAGCTATTTCAATAAAAAGGTTGAATAATTGGTCTGTATTGTAAGGAGCTAAGTTTGGTGTTGCACACCAAAACAATTTAAGGGAGAATGAAGGATTCTAAGTTTGGTGTTCCACCAATATCTCATTTAAAAGAACATTCTCACTTCCTGCACAATGCTAGCTCCAAGCAATCAGACAAATTATTCAACTATTTAACTATTTTTTTAGCTTTAATTCCATAACCTTTAGCAAGGATACAAGGTTTCACATATGGTTAACATGTTGCATCAGAGGTAGTGGCAAGCAATTAAGTTTGGTGTTCCCACACCAAAATAAATCCAAAAGACACACTCAATTTATGCATACTAACCATTCATTTAAGGGCTTGAGAAGCAAGCAACTTTTGAGAATTATGTAGGAAATTAGCCAACAATTGAAGACAATTTGCATTGTGACTCAAAAGGGATACAACAGAAGGAAGAATCAAAGGGCTGCAACTTCAAAGGTTGTATCTAAACTTACTCCTTGCTACTATAAATTGCTTTGAATCTGGGAACCCTTATATATCTTGCTAAAGTGTTTATCTAGTTGCAAGTGAAGTTGTTTGATTAAGTATGCTGATCTGCATAAATGCTTGTCATTCATCACTTAGCTTTAAATTTTGTTTTGTTTCCCATATGCTTGAATAAAAGAGAAAAAGTTTGAATTAGAAAGTAAATATCCAATGTTGCATAAGTTGGAATGGAAGTTAATGGTGGTATATGTGTTTGATTAAATGCATAACTCATGAAATAATTGCTGCATAATGTCATTTTCATTGAAGTGTGAGCTAGCTTGCTGTCATAAAGGTTCCTATCAGTAAAGAAAAAGCCCTTGAGAACAAAAATAAAATAGAAAGAAAAGGAAGAAGAAAAAGCCAATGTGGCAAGAAAAAAACAAAGAATAAAGGCTAGACACCAATAGCTTGGACCTTAGGACACATGCCTGTGGTGTTCTTGTACTAGGATATGCTTGGATAAGTAAATTCTAAGGGGTATTTCAAAACCTGGCCACTTAGATTAACTGATTTGGGATGGCCAATTGAAAGTCCACAATAAAGAGCAACCTAGATACAGAACATTTAGTTATCCAAAGAGATGCTGGGCATCAATGATCCTAGGAGGAAATAGTGAGCCATGTGTCTGTGGTGAAGAAATGTTGAGTAAAAATAAAGCTAAAGGCTACTGCAACATTTGACACCAAGCCTTCAAAGAATAATAAGCTTGTTTAGCAAAATAAGAAAAGAAAAGTTAGCAAGGGAGCAAGTAAAAAGTAAACCTTACAACAGCAAGTTTAGTAAGCCTTTGAGGAAAAGTGTATATTATGTAACAGCAAACAATAACTGAGTTATCATTGTCTGCATAAAAACTCCATGAATCAAGTTCTGCTATATGCCTAATAAGGATATGTTTGCTCTTCTCGTTCATTTCATTTTCTCTTAGTTTTGATGCTTGCTTGGGGACAAGCAAGATTTAAGTTTGGTGTTGTGATGACAAGTCATCATATACCCATTTTTCAAGCTAATTTCACTTGTTTCACTAGTCTTTATGCACTTTCTTGTATCCTAAGTAAGTAATTTGGAATGAAAATGCATGACTTCTTTGAATCAAACAACCACCAGTAAATTGATGCTAAATCATGAGGTTTGAGCTAAAATTAATTGATTTTTAATGAATTATAAACCTTATGAGTTTGGAGATACTTTGATTGGTTGCTTTGGTTTCTTGTAGGTGAAGAAAGGAAGAAAAGAAGAAAAACGTGGCTTAAGAAGTGTGGCCATGGAAGGAGAAGTGTGGTGCAACATAGAAGGAGGAAGCAAACACTGCTCTCCACAAGAGCACACTGCTCTCTAAGAGAGCAGCATAATGAACCAAGCCTAAAAAATATCACTGCCCTACCCACAATAAGAGCGGAGCACAATTCTATGCCAAGGACCAAAGGAAGCAAAAATTCTGCCCTGCCCTCCTCAAGAGCAATATCGGGCTTCATCCAAGAAAAATTCAAAGGAAATTGCTCTCCTAGTGTTACTCATGGGTTTCGAACCCAAGAACAAGGAGGAAAGGAGGAGCGTTACTCACAAGGGAAAATGAGCCACACTTGGCTAAAAGGCTACCACCAAGTTTCGAACACAAGACCTTGGGGAAGCAAGGAACTAGGCGTTACTTTGGTGCCAAAAAAACCAAGGAAAAAGGGGCAGCGTGTGCTTCCACCAGGTTTCGAACCTGGGACCTCACCTTTGGTTGCCTTACTGCGCTGCCCACAAGGAGAGCTGAGCAGCATTTCATGGCACGGGCAGCATTTCTTGGTGCACAGCCAGCGCACATATTGGCACGGGCATGAGCACTTGGCGCGCAGCAAGCACGCAAGGAAGGCAAGCATGCATGCACACTGCCCTGCTCTCCGCAAGGGCAGGGCAGCATCTTGAACGCCCATCACACGCAGCGCAGCACGAGCTGGCAATGAGGCCGCATGCACCATTTCCCTGCTCTGCTCTCCACAAGAGCAGAGCAGCCTCCTAGAAGCTAATTTCTCATGGGCTGAAAATTGGATTAAAAATCCAATTTAATTCTTTTCTTCACCAAATCAAAAGCCCGTCCAAATTCCAAAATCCAAGAATAGAAAGTGTATAAATAGGAGATAGTTTAATGTAATTAAAAAACTTTTCTTTTGATTTTTGAATTTTTACATTTTGAGACTTCATTTTCTTTGAGAGCTTTGAACTGAGATCTGAGAGAATTGGGAAGGAGAATTGATCTCTCTTCTTCCTGGTTCTTGCTTGAGCACTTTTTACTTTTCTTGTTTGAGTCTTGGGTGTGAAGAATTGAGGAATTTCTGTCTCAATCTCCATTTAAGATCTCTTTGATTTCCCTACTGCATAATTGAGTTGAATCCAATTTCCTTTCTGCTGCAATCTTCAATTTCTTTTTAATTGCTTTGTGAACTTGGATCTAGGAAGGAAATTAAGATCTAGACTTTGCTATCTAGTCTCTGGAGTCCTGAGATCCAATTTTCCTTTTGGTTCTTCTACTGAACCACTGCTGCAATTATATTTTCCATTTCTGTTTGAGATCTAGTTGAATCCAAATCATCTCTTGCTGTGATAATTGTTGCAATTTAATTTCCCTTGCTTAAATTCTGAAATCCCAGTCCTCAAATCCCTTTTCCATTCAAGCAATTTATATTTCTTTCACTTTAAGTTACTGCAATTTACATTTCTTGCACTTTAAGTTTCAGTTATTTAATTTCTTGTTCTTTAAGATTCAGCTCTTTTACTTTCAGTTCTTTTTAATTTCTGCAATTCATCCCTCTCCCTTTACATTTTCTGCTATTTACTTACTGTTGGATACAAAATCACTAAACCAATACTTGATTCGCTTGACTAAATAAACCACTAAACTAAAATTGCTCAATCCTTCAATCCCTGTGGGATCGACCTCACTCCCGTGAGTTTTATTACTTGATGCGACCCGGTACACTTGCCGGTGAGTTTTGTGTTGGATCGTTTTCCACACATCAGGTATTGTCTCTAAGTTTTGCACGAGTATTTTATTTTATTTTCCTTTTTTTCAAAAAAATTCAAAAACCTTTTTCAAAAATATTTTTTCTTTTCTTGGTTAATCTTTGTTCTTCGTTTGAGTCTTTTTGTTCTTGTTCTTGGTGATTTTCGTTTTATTTGAGTCTTTCTTTCTAAAAATTTTTAAAAATAGTTTCTTTC
The DNA here is from genome assembly GCF_014773155.1 of Arachis stenosperma. Lineage (NCBI taxonomy): Eukaryota > Viridiplantae > Streptophyta > Magnoliopsida > Fabales > Fabaceae > Arachis > Arachis stenosperma. Next base: position 82,935,122 of record NC_080381.1, read on the forward strand.
GTTAAATCTTGTGTCAATCTTTAAGTTTGGTGTCTTCTTATGTGTTTTCTTTAAATTTTTCAAAAATTTTCTTATGTGTCTTTTACATGTTCTTGTGTTCTTTGAATTTTTTTAAGTTCTATTCTTAGTGTTCTTCTTAATCTTCAAAGTGTTATTGTGTTTTCTTTTTGTTTTGATCTAAAAATTTTTAAGTTTGGTGTCCCTTGGTGTTTTTCTTTAAATTTTCGCACACTAGGACCATTTAGATCTAAAAATTTTAAGTTTGGTGACTTTTGTGTGTCTTTTCTCTTTCTTCATTAAATTCAAAAATAAAATAATATCTTTTCTAATTTTATTTTTATTAATTCTTCAAAAATTCTAACTAAAAATTCAGATTTTAATTTTAAAATTTTTATATTATCTTATCTTAGTTTTAAATTTCAAAATTCAAATATTTTTAAAATCAAATCTATTAAAAAAATCTTATCTTTTTCAAAAATCTTATCTTCTTCAAAAATATTATCTTATCTTATTTCAAAATTTAAATTTAAAATTTTAAAAATCAAACCTTTTCAAAATTTAAATCTTTTTCAAATCTTTATCTTATCTTGTTGACTTTTTCACAATTCAAAATTTAAATTTTCAAAATTTAAATTTCAAATTTTTTAATTTAAAAACTTATCTTCTCTTAACTTTCTTATCTTGTCTTACCTAACTTATCTTATCTTTTCTAGTTTCAAATTTTAAATTCAAATATTTTCTAATCTTATATCTTATCTTGTTTTCAAATCTTTTCTAGTTAGTTACTTATCTTCTCTCTCTTCTTTTGCAAAACTTCCTAACTAATTCTTCCCTCTCAGAATTTTTTAAAATTCCCTTCTATTTCTCTCTCCTCTTTTTCAAAATACATAATTAAATTTTCAATTCTTTTTAATTAATTAACCTTTATTTCTCGAAATAAATAAATAAATAAAATAAAATCAAAAATATTTTAATTCTTGTTTATCTTTTTTTACTTCTTCTATCCACCTTCTTCTTTCTCTTTTTCTACCTTTCTTCATGATGAACCCAAATGGGAATGAAAAGTTTGGAAGAACTCTGGGATCTTATACAAATCCTACTGCTGACTTCTATAGAAGAAGTATTAGCATACCTCACAGAAGAGCAAGTAGCTTTGAACTAAATCCTCAACTCATTACTATAGTGCAGCAAAAATGCCAGTATTTAGGACTTCCACAAGAAGAACCTGTTGAGTTCCTGGTAGATTTCTTAAAGATTGCTGACACAGTTCACAATGAGGGCGTGGACCTAGATTTCTTCAGACTATTGCTCTTTTCTTTTGCTGTAAAGGTCCAAAGAAAGAAGTGGTTGGATAACCAGCCTAAAGCAAGCTTGAAAACATGGAAACAATTAGTAGACAAGTTTTTAAATCAATACTTTCCTCTAAGAAAGATAACCCAGTTGAAACTGGACATCTAAGATTTCAAACAAGGAGATAATGAATCCCTTTATAATGCCTGGGAGAGGTATATAATGATGCTAAGAAATTGTCCCACTGAAATGTTTTCAGAATGGGTACAATTAGACATCTTCTATTATGGACTTTCAGACATGGCTAGAATGTTTTTGAACCACTTTGCTGGAGGTTCCATACACATGAGAAAGACCATTAAAGAGGCTCGCGAGCTTATTGAGACATTTGCCACTAATCAGCATCTGTACTCAGCTGCTAAGACTTCTATGAAAGGAGAGGTTAAGGCCATATCTACTGAACATAACCCTCTAGAGCCAAATAGGCCATTGACTCAGCAATTGCACGCCCTTGTCCAGCAACTACTGGAACTATAAGAGGCTTTGCAAAAAACTCGGGCTTCTAATAGGAGAGTAGAAGCCTAGCTGAATCAAACAAGGCAGTAGTTATCTAAGCAGATAACAGAGGAATGCCAGGCCATTCAACTAAGGAGTGGGAAAACCTTGAATACCCAATCTCAGAACAACAGGAGATTAGGAAAAGAACAACTGACAGAGGATAACCAGGTCTCTGCACAAGATAACTCTGGGCATTCAAACGCCCAGGGGGGTATCACTCTTGGCGTTGAACGCCAGGATAGGGCAGAGATTGGGTGTTCAAATGCCCAAAGGGGCAGCACCCTTGGCGTTGAATGCCTACAGGGGAATGATCCCCCTGGCGTTGAACGTAGGAAGGAGGCAGCAACATGGGCGTTGAACGCCCAAGCAAGGGACGCCAGTCACATACTGATAGAAACCCTCCTAAGCAAGCTAGTAACCCCCATTTCAATATACATGGCACTCAGCCTTCATCAACCAAAGTTGATGAGTGTAAGGCTAAAATGCCACTTCCTCATAAGCTCCATCAAGAGGAAAACGATAAATAATTTTCCCACTTTGTAGATTATCTCAGAACACTAGAGATCAAGATCCCTTTTTGCAGAGGCTCTTGAATAGATACTTTCTTATGCTAAGTTCATAAAGGACATCTTAAGTTATAAGAAGGATTGGAGAGAGACAAAAATAGTCCTCCTCACTGAAGAGTGCAGTGCAATCATTCAAAACAACTTACCAGAGAAATTAAGGATTTTGGAAGCTTTATAATACCGAGCAGTCTAGGTGATGCTTGTACAAGGACAACTCTATGTGACCCTAGAGCAAGCATCAACCTTTTACCTGCTTTATTATTAATAAAGAAGCTTTGCTTGACTAATAAAGTCAAACCAACCCGCATATGCCTTCAACTTACTGATGGTTCTATTAAGATACCATCAGGCATAATTGAAGACATGATTGTTAGGGTTGGACCCTTTGCTTTTCCCATTGACTTTGTGGTGTTGGATATGGAAGGGCACAAGAGTGCATCCCTTATCCTAGGGAGACCCTTCCTAGTTATAGGACGGACCCTCATTGATGTTGATAAAAGGGAAGTAACCTTGAGAGTCAATGAGGAAAAGTTCTTACTGAATGCTATCAAGGCTATGTAGCATCCAGACACCCTTGAAGAATGCATGAGCATTGACCTCATTGATTCCCTAGTGGAAGAAGTAAGTATGGTTGAAAGTCTCAAGGAAGGGTTGAATGACATCCTTACAGATGCCCAGCTTGATTTAGAGGAACCTCTGGAAATCCCTGAGGAAAAAGAGAAACCTCCAAAGCTTGAGCTTAAGCCATTACCATCCTCCTTGAAATATGTATTTCTGGGAGATGGAGATACTTATTCGGTGATCATAAGCTCTGCCTTAGAGCCACAGGAAGAAAAGGCACTCATTCAAGTGCTAAAAACACACAAGGCTACCTTTAGGTGGACCATAAGTGACCTTAAGGGCATTAGCCCGGCCCAATGCATGCAAAAATCCTGCTGGAGGATAACGCCAAACCAGTGGTGCAACCACAAAGGTGACTGAATCCAGCTAGGAAGGAAGTAGAGCAAAAGGATGTCACTAAGCTCTTAGAGGCTGGAATTATTTATCCCATTTCTGATAGCCCCCGGGTGAGCCCTGTCCAAGTTGTTCCCAAGAAAAGAGGCATGATAGTGGTTCATATTAAAAAAATGAACTGATTCTTACCAGGACAGTAATAGGGTGGCGTATGTGCATTGAATATAGAAGACTCAATGACGCCACCAGGAAAGATCATTTTCCTTTACCCTTCATTGACCAAATGCTAGAAAGACTAGCAGGTCATGCTTTTTATTATTTTCTGGATGGATATTCAGGGTATAATCAAATAGCAGTGGATCTACAGGATCAAGAGAAAACAGCATTCACATGCCCATCTGGCGTGTTTCCCTATAGGCGAATGCCATTTGGTCTGTGCAATGCACCTCCCACATTTAAGAGATGTATGCTCTCCATCTTCTCTGATATGGTAGAGATGTTCCTTGAAGTATTCATGGATGACTTCTCTATTTTTGGAGACTCATTTGACTCCTGCTTTGATCATCTGGCCCTAGTCTTGAAAAGATGCCAAGAAACAAACCTAGTTCTAAACTGAGAAAAATGCCACTTCATGGTGACTGAAGGCATTGTTCTTGGACATCAAATTTCAAACAACGGAATAGAAGTTGATCAAGCTAAGGTGGAGGTGATTGAACGATTGCCACCACCAACTACTGTCAAGGCAATCAGAAGTTTCCTAGGACATGCAGAATTTTACAAGAGATTCATAAAAGATTTCTCTAAAATTGCAAAATCCCTGTGTAATCTCTTAGCCAATGACGTCCCACTTGTTATTGACCATGAATGTTTGTATGCCTTCGAAACTTTGAAGGCCAAGCTTGCCACTACTTCTATCATCTCTGCACCCAATTGGGATTTGCCATTCGAACTAATGTGTGATGCCAATAATCATGCCATTGGCGTAGTTTTGGGGGCAGAGACTTGAGAAGCTTCTGTATGTCATTTAGTATGCTAGTCGTGTATTAAATAATGCTCAAAGAAACTACACTACTACAGAAAAGGAGCTACTTACAGTGGTTTATGCCATTGATATGTTCAGATCCTACCTAGTAGGATCTAAGGTCATTATCTATACTGACCATGCTGCTCTAAAGTATCTACTCACCAAGCAGGATTCTAAGCCCAGACTTATAAGATGGGTATTACTCCTGCAAGAGTTTGATATAGAAATTAGAGACAGAAAAGGCACAGAAAATCAAGTGGCTGACCACTTGTCTAGGATTGTGCCAGTGGCAAGGACTTCTCCTCCCTCCACTGACATATCAGAATCCTTTCCAGATGAGCAACTCTATGCCATCCGGACAGCACCTTGGTTTGCAGACATTGCAAAGTACAAGGCTATAAGGTTTATTTCCAAAGAATTTACCAGGCAGCAAGCCCAGAAACTCATGCATGATGCAAAGTACTACATGTGGGATGAACCATATCTCTTTCAGAGAGATGCTCTGATAGAATAATTTTATGGTGCGTGTCTAACGATGAGACATAGAGAATCCTATGGCATTGCCATAGCTCAGACTATGGAGGAAATTTTGGAGGTGAGCGGACAGCCACCAAGGTTCTCCAAAGTGGCTTTTATTGGCCTACTCTCTTTAAGGACTCTAGAGAGTTTGCCCGTAACCGTGATAGTTGCCAAAGGACTGGCAATCTCCCTCATGGTCACGGCATGCCTTAGTAAGAAATCCTAGAGATTGAGTTGTTTGATGTATGGGGTATCGACTTCATGGGACCCTTCCCACCTTTATACCCAAACACCTACATCCTGGTGGTAGTAGACTATGTGTCTAAATAGGTTGAAGTAATAGCAACACCCACTAATGACATCAGAGTAGTAATGAAGTTCCTCCCAAAGAACATCTTCAGCAGATTTGGTGTCTTTAGGACACTAATTAGTGTTGGAGGTACTCATTTCTGCAACAGACAGCTGGATTCTGTCTTAAGCCGTTACGGAGTTCGCCACAAAGTAGCAACACTGTATCATCCCCAAACAAATGGGCAAGCCAAAGTCTCAAATAGAGAACTAAAGCGAATCCTAGAGAGGACAGTAAGCACCTCTAGAAAGGATTGGGCTAGAAAGCTTGATGATACTTTGTGGGCATACAGAACAGCTTTCAAAACCCCTATAGGAACATCACCACACGAGCTGGTGTATGGAAAATCCTGTCATTTGCCAGTGGAACTAGAACATAAAGCCTATTAGGCTACTAGATTCTTCAACCTTGATGCTAAAGCAGCAGAGAAATGGCTGCTCCAACTAAATGAGTTGGATGAATTTCGCTTAGCTGCATTTGAAAATGCAAATATCTATAAGGAAAAAGCAAAAAGGTGGCATGACAAGAAAATATCTTCTAGAGTCTTTGAACCAGGATAGAAGGTCCTGCTCTTCAACTCAAGTCTCAAATTATTTCCTGGGAAACTCAAATCCCGTTGGAAGGGACTCTACGTGATTACTAGTGTATCGCCTTACGGGCATATAGAACTTTAAGGTAAAGATCCTAAAAACAAGTTTACCGTTAATGGACAGAGAGTTAAGCATTACCTTGAAGGAGATATAAAGCTAGAAGGCTCAACACTGGTACTAAGTTATGTACAGTGAAGTCCAGCTAAAGACATTAAAGAAGCACTTATTGGGAGGCAACGCAACCTTAATTAATTATTTTTTTTAATTTTGTTTTTTTTTAAGTTATTTTTTAGGGTCATGATCATGTGAAGCAATAACAATAGAGACAAAATTATTCAGCAGTGAAAATAGAACACTCTGGATAGAGTGTTGTTGGAGTTAAACGCCAGCCAGGGAGCAGACCCTGGGCGTTTAACGCCAGTACAGAAGGTAGGGAATTTGAATTCCCTAGCCTCTCAGGACCAGTGGGTCCCACAGCATCTTTACTTACCCTACCTATCATATTTGCTCGAGGACGAGCAAAACTCTTAAGTTTGGTGTTGCAAAAGCTTTGCTTTGTGACTTCTACCACTCTTAAGTATAGAAGAAGATCAAAGGGCTTTAAGGGAAGAACAACAAATACAAAGGAGTGATATTGAAAACATCAAGCATCACATTGGATCCTCAAGGAGGAGCACTAGCTACCACCATTAAAGGTGGATTCGTTCTCTTAATCATCTTTTCTTTTGTTGTTTTTCTGTTTTCTATTATGTTTTATCTATTCTCTTGTTCTTATTGCATGATCATTTGCATTTATGTCTTAAAGCTATGAATTATTCCATGTATCTATCGCCTTGCTTAAAAGAAAAAAAAATTTAACTAAAAAAGAAAATTAAGTTGCATGAATTTCAAGTTTATAATAAGAATAGTTCAATTATCTTGATGTGGTGGCATTGCTTTTGTTTTCTAAATGTATGAATGAATAGTGCATATTTGAAATTGAAATTAAGAATGTTGTCTCTTGAAAGAATGACGATAAAAGTGAAGTATTATTGGTAATCTGAAAATTCTCAAAAATTGATTCTTGAAGCAAGAAAAAGTAGCAAAAGAAAAAGAAAAAGCACATTGCAAAAAAAAAAAAAAGCATGCGAAAAAAAAGCAGAAAAAGCCAATAACCTTTTAAACCAAAAGGCGAGGGTAAAAGGATCCAAGGCTTTGAGCATCAATGGTTAGGAGGGCCTAAAGGAAACAAAAGTCTGATCTAAGCGGCTTAACCAAGCTGTCCCTAACCATGTGCTTGTGGCGTGAAGGTGTCAAGCTAAAAGCTTGAGATTGAGCAGTTAAAGTCGTGACCCAAAGCAAAAAGAGTGTGCTTAAGAACTCTGGACACCTCTATCTGGGGATTCTAGCAAAGCTGAATCACAATCCAAAAGGGTTCACCCAGTTAAAGTGTCTGTGACATTTTTGTATCCGGTGGTAATACTGGAAAACAAAGTACTTAGGGCCACGGCCAAGACTCTAAAAGCTGTGTTCAAGAATAAAAAAAAAACTAAACTAAGAGAGTCAATAATATCATCTGGATTCTAAGTTCCTAAAGAGACCAACACTTCTGAGTTTTAATGGATAGTGAGATGCCATGACTATTTAGAAGCAAAAAGCTACTAAGTCCCGCTCATCTAATTGAAACTGGGCTTCATTGAAAACTCTGAACTTTATTGTATCGTAATCTTCTTTTTATCCTACTGTGTTTTTAGTATGGTTTGTTCAGTTTTTATTTAGTTTTCATAGGTTTTAGTGTTAAATTCACTTTTTTGGACTTTACTTTGATTTTGTGTATTTTTATGCAATTTCAGGTATTTTCTGGCTGAAATTAAGGAGCTGGAGTAAAAGTCTAATTCAGAGACAGAGAAAGAACTGCAAATGCTGTCTTGATCTGACCTCCTTGCACTGGGAAGAGCTTTTCTGGAGCTACCGAAGTCCAAATGGAGCATTCTTAACGAATCTGGAAATCTAACTTCTAGATCTTTCAACAAATATATAATAGTCCATATTTTGCTTCAGATTAGAAGGCCCAAAACTGGCATCCAACGCCAGCTTCCTACCCACTTCCAAGAGTCCAGTGCCGAAAGAGCAGAGACTAGTATCCAAATGCCTAGAGAGGACCCCCTAGCTAGCGTTCAACACACTAGAAGCCTCCTATCATGTAGATCTCATCAAAGCTTAGCCCAAACACTCACCAAGTGGGCCCTAAAAGTGGATTTTAGCACTAAATAGACTGTTTTACCCTTACTAGTCATCTGTTTAATATTTAAGAGTTATTTTAAATAATCTTCAATGACAATCAGCCCTATTTTTGTTTACACATTGTATTTTCCTTTCAATATGAGTTTCTAAACCTCCTAAGTTGAGGGGAGGAGCCCTGCTAAGTCCTATGAATTAATAAAAGTATTACTATTTCTCTTTCATCTGTGTTTGATTCCCTATTCTAAGATGTATACTCATTCTTCATCAATATGAATGTGTTGAACTGGCATTTGGTTATCACATTCTACATGGGTTTAGAGTGCATCTTTCATCGGACAATGATGAATCGCCAGCTTGATTATACATCTCTTAGACGACTAATCCACGACTTCGTTGGGACTTCTCGAGACACCAGTTAAGCCAATTTACGGGGAGATTAGGGTCTCTGTGGTAGAGGCTAGAACCCAAAGGTGCAGCATCCTCTGATCCAGAAGATCTGACCTTGTCTGTGGCATTTTGAGTATGATCACTAAGGAGGATGGACTGCAGGAGCTTCACCCTCAATTAGAATGGATCCGCACTAACCCTAGGGTTCAGATCTGGAGGAGTATTTGCGGCTGCTCAAACCAGCGTCAATCACATACAGCTTGCCATCGAAGAGGTCCTTCACACTTGAAGAAAACAGTAATACCAGAGTTAATCCAGAAGGACAAGGCATCTCCAAACCTTACCCAATTTCTTATCCCTGTTTTTATTCATCTAGGTTTTTAAAATTATCATTATAATTCCATCTTCCAAATCAAAATCATCAACTCTTATCTCTGCCTGTCTATGAATTGCAAGATAACTATAGCTTGCTTCAAACCACAATCCTCGTGGGATCGACCCAGACTCACTCAGGTTTTACTTGGACGCTCCAGTGCACTTGCTGGTTCAGTTGTATGAAGCGTGGGGATTCGTGCACCACCTATCCAAGTTGGTCCCAAAAAGGGAGGCATGATAGTGGTTCATAATGAAATGATTGAACTAATTCCTACAAGGACAGTTACAGGGTGGCGTATGTGCATCGACTATAGAAGGCTCAATAACGCTACCAGAAGGGATGATTTTCCTTTACCATTTGTTGATTAATGCTAAAGAGACTAGCAGGGCATGCTTTCTATTGCTTTCTAGATGGATATTCCATGTATAATCAAATAGTCATAGATCCACAAGATCAAGAGAAGACAGCATTCACATGCCCATATGGCATGTGCAATGCACCTGCCACCTTCCGGAGATGTATGCTCTCCATCTCTGATATGGTGGAGAAGTTCCTTAAAGTGTTCATGGATGACTTCTCTGTCTTTGGAGACTCATTTGACTCTTTCCTTGACCATTTCGCCCTAGTTCTTAAGAGATGCCAAGAGAAAAACCTAGTTTTGAACTGGGAAAAATGCCACTTCATGGTGACTGAAGGCATTGTTCTTGGGCACCAGATTCAAATAAGGGAATAGAAGTGGATCAATCTAAGGTGGAGGTGATTGAGCGATTACCACCACCCACTAGTGTCAAAGGAATCCAAAGTTTTCTTGGACACGCAACATTCTACAGAAGGTTTATAAAAGATTTATTAACCACTGACACTCCATTCGTCTTTGACCAAGAGTGTCTGCAGGCCTTTGAGACTCTGAAAGCTAACTTTATCACTGCACATGTAATCTCTTCACCCAACTGGGACTTACCATTCGAACTGATGTGTGATGCTAGTGACGATGCCATTGGCGCAGTTCTGGGGCAGAGACATGACAAGCTTCTGTACATCATTTATTATGCCAGTCGTGTTCTGAATGACGCACAAAAGAACTATACCACTACAGAAAAGGAATTACTTGTAGTGGTTTATGCCATTGACAAGTTTAGATCCTATTTAGTAGGATCTAAGGTCATTATCTACACTAATCATGCTGCTTTGAGGTATCTACTCACTAAACAGGATTCTAAGCCGAAGCTCATAAGATGGATATTACTCCTGAAAGAGTTTGATATAGAAATCAGAGACAGAAAGGATACAGAAAATCAAGTGGCTGACCACTTATCTTGGATTGAACCAGTGGTAGGGACTTCTCCTCCTTCCACTAACATATCCGAAACCTTTCCAGATGAGCAACTCTATGCCATCTGGACAGCACCTTGGTTTGCAGACATTGCAAATTACAAGGCTGTAAGATTCATTCCCAAAGAGTACAATAGGCAGCAAGCCCAGAAACTCATGCATGATGCAAAGTACTACTTGTGGGATGAACCATATCTCTTTAAGAGATGCGCAAACAGAATAATTCGACACTGTGTATCTGAAGAAGAGACACAGAGAATCCTATGGCATTCTCCAAAGTAGCTTCTACTGGCCCACACTCTTTAAGGACTCCACAGAGTTTGTCCATAATTGTAACATTTGCCAAAGGGCTGGCAATCTCCCTCATGGTCACGAGATTCCTCAACAAGGAATCTTAGAGATTGAATTGTTTGATGTGTGGGGTATAGACTTCATGGGACCCTTCCCACCTTTATATTCAAAGACCTACATCCTTGTGGCAGTAGACTATGTATCTAAATGGGTTGAAGCAATAGCGTCACCTACTAATGACACTAGAGTAGTTATGAAGTTCCTCCAAAAGAATATCTTCAGTGTATTTGGTGTCCCTCGGACACTGATTAGTGATGGAGGTACTAATTTTTGCAACAAACAGCTTGATTCTGTCTTAAGCCGTTACGGGGTTCGCCATAAAGTGGCAACACCATATCATCATCAGACAAATGGGCAAGCTGAAGTCTCAAATAGATAACTAAAGTGAATTCTAGAGAGGACAGTAAGCACCTCTAGAAAGGATTGGGATAGAAAGCTTGATGATGCTCTATGTGCATATAGAACAGCTTTCAAAACCCCTATAGGAACCTCACCATATCAACTGGTGTGTGGGAAATCCTGTCATTTGCCAGTAGAACTAGAACACAAGGCCTATTGGGCCACTAGATTCCTCTTCCTTGATGCTAAAGCAGCAGGAGAAAAATGGCTACTCCAACTAAATGAGTTGGATGAATTCCGCCTAGATGCATTTGAAAATGCTAAGATCTATAAAGAGAAAGCAAAAAAGTGGCATGAAAGGAAGATATCCTCCAGAGTCTTTGAACCAGGACAAAAGGTCATGCTCTTCAATTCAAGACTCAAATTATTCCCTAGGAAGCTCAAATCTTGTTGGAAAGGACCATATGTGATTACTAGTGTATCACCTTATGGACACATAGAACTTCAAGGTAAAGATCCAAACAACAGGTTCACTGTCAATGGACAGAGAGTCAGTCATTACCTTGAAGGAGATATTAAGCCAGGAGGCTCAAAATTGCTACTAAATTAAGTACAGTGAAGTCCAGCTAAAGACAGTAAAGAAGCACTTGTTGGGAGACAACCCAATTAATAGCATATTAGTTTCTATTTTTCTAACTATTTCTGTTTGAATTAGTCTTTTTCATAATTAGTTTTTATTAATTTGTTTCTTATATTTTTTTAAATATTAGTGATCATGAACAATGTTTAAATAGAGACAGAATGATGCAGAACAGAAAATAGAACACCTTGGAGAAAGTATTTTTCTGGCGTTAAACGCGCCAGTAATGGGTGCCAAGTGGGCGTTTAACGCCCTTAGAGGGGTGGCAACTTGGCGTTGAATTCCAACCAGGGAGTCTGGCTGCGAGTTCAACACCCAATGAGGCAGGCATACCTGACACTAAACGCCAGCCAGGGGGCACTGGCTAGGCGTTCAATGCCCAAGAAAGGAAGCGAAACCAGTATTGAACGCCAGAGAGGAGGTCCTGGCTGGGCGTTCAATGCCCCTAAAGGAAGGAAGCCTGGCGCTGAATGCCATAATGAGTGTTATTTTGGACGTTCAACGCCCAGCAAGAGGAACAGCCAGCGTTAAACGCTAGAATCCAGCCATTCTGGGAGTTTAAGGCCAGATTGAGGGCGAGGAATGTAACTTCTCCAAAACCTTATCTTTTTCTCTTCTTCTCCATTCAAACTACTATTTTAAATTTTAATTTTGAAAATCCATGACTTTCTAAATCAAATCTGTTTCAAATATTTCAAATTCAAATTAATTTCAAATTTAAAATATTGATGCACGGAAACTTGTCTCTCAACAAATTTTCCTTCGGCAAGTATACCGAATTTGTCGTGAAGTAAAAACTCACAATAAAGTGAGGTTGAATCCACAGGGATTAACAGATTAAGCAATCAATGGTTAATTGATTATCCTAGTTAGACCAATCATATTGGAGTGATAAGTAACAAGGAAATGTAAATGGCATAAAAGTAAAGAAAGCAATAACGTGCAGAAAAGTAAAAAGGCAAGAAAAGTAAATGTAAGAACTAAAAATAAAATGAACATTGGGATCAAGAGATATTGCAATCCTCCGGATCAAGTTCATTCTCATCTCTCCCTCAACCAATGAATTCATTGATCTCCTTGGCAATCTTAAGTGATTGGATCCCAATTCCTTGGCAATCCAATCTCTCTAAGCTTGAACAATTTCCCAATTCCTTAATTTAATTGCTCATGGGAATAGATGAAGTTTGGTTACTGATTATACCACACACATTCATAGGTCAAAGTATTGGGAGGATTACATGTCACTATATCCGCCCAACCCCCAACCTAATCTAATCTGAGAGAGCATTTCTAGCATGATCTTCTCATCCCTTTTCCAAGGCTCAGAGGAGATCCAATTATGGAGAGTTTCTTTTCCAAGACAACTAACCAATGGAATTAAGATCGAAAGCTCTCTAGTAAAATCAAGAGAAAAGAAAGAAGAAGAAGAATGAAAACTACAATTGATCCATTGAATCACAATAGAGCTCTCTAACCCAATGAAAAGAGTTAGTTGATCATTGCTCTACCCAAAATAGAAAAGAAAGAAAGTGCAGAAAAGTAAAGATGAAGATTAAAACTAACATTAAAACTTTCAAATTCATAAATGAAAAGTACAAAGAAAAAAAAGAGAAGGAAAAGTGTGTGAGGGGAGGGAGTCCGAAGACCCCTCTTCAATCCCCAATTCCAGAATTCCCCTCGCCACTTGAACGTAAAAACTAAGGCCCTTATATAGGCTCTCCTAAATTACAAAATGAAATTAAAATCAAATTACAATTAAATGAAAATTCCTATTTTAGATGCTTCTTGTGGCCTTGATTGGTTGACACTTGTGGGCTTGCTTGCTTGAGCTTTGAAGTGGACTTGAGAGAGAAGTGAATCAAGTTGAGGTCCCAGTGCTTAGTGTTAATGCTGCCGTTAGCCACACTAATGCTACAAGTGCGGCGTTAGTGCTAAAGTTATTGTGGCTAAAGTTGCACTTGCTATCCAGTTAGTGTTTTTGGGGCTTAAAAGATGCCTCTTGTCTGTGCTCCAATTTCACGCCCACTATAGACTATTATATATCTTTGGAAAGCTCTGAATATTAGCTTTCTAACGCAAGTTATTCTCCTTTGAAGTGGACAAGGTCGCTGGCGTAGTCGCTAGCGTTACTGGAAAACGTGAGTCACGATAACGCTAGCGATCAGGGGCTTAATATTGCCAGGTTCTGGAGCTCAAACTTAATGTCCACCCCATACTATTATATATTGTTGAAAATCTCTGGATGTCTACTTTTCAACACTTTTGGAAGCGCATCATTTGGAACTCTATAGCTCGAGTTACACTTCTTGGAATGTGAAGAGGTCAGTTGGCCTTACTATAGGTTGATACCATGTTCATCTTTGCAATTTCGGGGCAGGTTTTCTCCCTCAATTTTAGTGTCCACCATGTAGTGCCATATATGCTTGAAAAGCTCTAGAATCCTACTTTCCAATGCCACTAGAATCACCTCATTTGGAGCTTTGTGGCTAAAGTTATTCTTATTTGAAAAAGGCATGATAGGCTGCCAGGTGAGATTTTTGCCCACGTTAATATCCACGTTAATGTAACTAACGTGGCCATTAATGTGGGTCTTTCTTGCTTCGCAAACGTTAGTGGCGTTCACCTTTTCCACTAATGTTGGCCTTTCCCTTTTCTTCCACGTTAGTTTCCACATTAATGTAACTAACGTGGAAGCTAATGTGGGTCTTCTTTGCTTCGCAAACGTTTTCCACTAACATTGGCGTTCACCTTTTCCACTAACATTGGCGTTTCCCTATTCTTCCGCGTTAGTTGCCACGTTAATGTAACTAACGTGGAAGCTAACGTGGGTCTTCTTGCCCTTCGCTAATGTTAGTGGTGTTCACTTTTACCACTAACGTTCCATGCTCTCCTTTTTCAAAGTTAATGCCACAAACTTTCTCACTAACATTGGGGCTTCTCTTTTCTTCCATGTTAATGGCCACGTTAGTGGAACTAACGTAGCCACTAACGTGGCTCTTCTCTGCTTCTTGTTACCTGAAATCAATCAAGCAAAGTGCATCAAAGTCTTGCTCTTAATCATGGGATCATGCATCATCCAATTTATCATTCAATTCATGCATAATTCTTATGAAATCATTCAAAATTCACAATGTTTGCTTGAATCATTGTATGATTGCATTTTCAACCAAATACTTGCTTATTTCCTAAGAAAATGCATGAAACCATCCTAAAGCATACAAAAAATGGCTAGTAAAACTAGCCAAGATGCCCTGGCATCACAACACCAAACTTAAAGCTTGCTTGTCCCTAAGCAAGAAAATAACTATGCACAAAGAATTCTCTTAATTGGAATGTATTGAAGAATTGCTTATGATGCCTTAGTGGGTGAAGTGAATAAGTGACAGTGGGGTGAACTCTAATTTGTATGCTTATGCAAGGATTCCAGTGCTCATTAGCCCTCACATTTTGGAAGTCTTAGATCTTAGGACTTCCATTCAAATGATATTATGGAATTCTCTTTATAGATTGTCACCTTGAAGCAGTACTTATTTTCAAGCATTTTTCTTTCTTTTTGGAATTTGGCCTCGACTCTAGGTGTCATGTATCAAAGCGGCTTTTTAAGATAAGCTTTCAATCAATACTCCCAAACCAGTTGGTCTAAGGTATTAGGTGTTGAAGCACCCCTTAGGACTTACTTGCTCAAGCCTCTTTCTTCGATACAAATCTACCACAAACATTTAACTAGGACAATAACTCTTTGAGTTCTTGTTTCTTTCTTTTTCTTCCTAGTAATTGATGCTCAGAGCCTTGGGCTTGTTCTTTGTTTTTTTCTTTTTCTTTTGTTTTCTTTTGTTACTGCTTCTTGGATCAATAGATGTTTGAGAAATTCCATAATACTTCTCTAAACTTCATTTCCTGTCTATGAGCTCCCATGCATGTTTTCACAAACATGTAACCTCAACACAAAATCATACAATCAGAACCTCCACTCCTCTTAATTCTTTTGCTTGCCCCAAGATTTATAAAATTCTTCAACACTTTCCTTTCAAAAGAATGATTTCTTTGTTGCATTCTTAGAGATATTGGGTGCAAGTAAAATTCAATATGATAATCATGATATCATAGCAACATGTTACAAATCAAATATCAAATTATGCTTATTCACACATGCATACAAAGAAAGTAGAAGACAATCATGCAATTTAAAATGCTGGAAATAAGTAAGAGGAAAAAGGAACTTTACCACCTTGTAGTTCATCTTCATTGTTGTTGCCCTTTTCCTCCTATTATTCTCATTTCCACACCAAACTTAGAATGATTGCTTATACTCAAGCAACAATTAAAACAGTGGTGATCGGGTCTATGATGGATCACGAATGTCTTAGAATGAAGTGTGAGTATGCAAGTGTTTCAGCAAGCAAGATTAAGGATACAATAAAGGCACAAGAGATACAAACAGAGACATTTTGATTGCATTAATAAGTGGTGTGCTTGGTACCTTGCATGAAAGATAAGTGGTAGTGCACGAAATTGTGATCATCAATGGCGCCATCAACATGGTACGCTCAATTGCAATCTCAACTCTTTATCACAACTTCGCACAACTAACCAGCAAGTGCACTGGGTCGTCCAAGTAATAAACCTTACGCGAGTAAGGGTCGATCCCACGGAGATTGTTGGTATGAAGCAAGCTATGGTCATCTTGTAAATCTCAGTCAGGCGGATTCAAATGGTTATGGATGATTTATGAATAAAGTATAAAATAAAGATAGAGATACTTATGTAATTCATTGGTGAGAATTTCAGATAAGCGTATGGAGATGCTTTGTCCCTTCCGTCTCTCTGCTTTCCTACTGTCTTCATCCAATCCTTCTTACTTCTTTCCATGGCAAGCTGTATGTTGGGCATCACCATTGTCAATGGCTACAGTCCCATCCTCTCAGTGAAAATGTTCAACACGCTCTGTTACAGCACGGCTATTCAGCTGTCGGTTCTCTATCATGTCAGAATAGAATCCAGTGATTCTTTTGCGTCTGTCACTAACGCCCCACAATCGCGAGTTTGAAGCTCGTCACAGTCATTCAATCCTTGAATCATACTCAGAATACCACAGACAAGGTTTAGACCTTCCGGATTCTCTTGAATGCCGCCATCAATTCTAGCTTATACCACGAAGATTCCGATTAAGCGATCCAAGAGATATCCACTCAATCTAAGGTAGAACGGATGTGGTTGTCAGGCACACGTTCATAGGTGAGAATGATGATGAGTGTCACGGATCATCACATTCATCAAGTTGAAGAACAAGTGATATCTTAGAACAAGAATAAGCCGAATTGAATAGAAGAACAATAGTAATTGCATTAATACTCGAGGTACAGCAGAGCTCCACACCTTAATCTATGGTGTGTAGAAACTCCACCGTTGAAAATACATAAGAACAAGGTCTAGGCATGGCCGAATGGCCAGCCTCCCAAAGAGGGTTCAATCATAAAAACATGATCAAAAGATTTCTAAGATTGAAAGATGAAAATACAATAGCAAAAGGTCCTATTTGTAGATAACTAGTAGCTTAGGGTTTACAAAGATGAGTAAATGACATAAAAATCCACTTCCGGGCCCACTTGGTGTGTGCTTCGGCTAAGCATTGAAGCTTTCATGTGTAGAGACTTTTCTTGGAGTTAAATGCCAGCTTTTGTGCCAGTTTGGGCGTTTAACTCCCATTCTGGTGCCAGTTCCGGCGTTTTACGCCAGAATTCTTGAGCTGACTTGGAACGCCTGTTTGGGCCATCAAATCTCGGGCAAAGTATGGACTATTATCCGTTGCTGGAAAGCCCAGGAAGTCTACTTTCCAACGCAATTGAGAGCACGCCAATTGGGTCTCTGTAGCTCCAGAAAATCCAGTTCGAGTGCAGGGAGGTCAGAATCCAACAGCATCTGCAGTCCTTTTCAGCCTCTGAATCAGATTTTTGCTTCGGTCCCTCAATTTCTGCCTGAAAATACCTGAAATCACAGAAAAACACACAAACTCATAGTAAAGTCCAAAAAAGTGAATTTTAACTAAAAACTAATAAAAATACAATAAAAACTAACTAAAACATTCTAAAAACATACTAAAAATAATGCCAAAAAGCGTATAAATTATCCGCTCATCACAATACCAAACTTAAATTGTTGCTTGTCCCCAAGCAACTGAAAATAAAATAAGATAAAAAGAAGAGAATATGCAATGAATTCCAAAAACATCTATGAAGATCAGTATTAATTAGATGAGCGGCGCTTTTAGCTTTTTGCCTCTGAACAGTTTTGGCATCTCACTCTATCCTTTGAAATTCAGAATGATTGGCTTCTATAGGAACTCAGAATCCAGATAGTGTTATTGATTTTCTTAGTTAAGTATGATGATTCTTGAACACAGCTACTTTATGAGTCTTGGCCGTGGCCCAAAGCACTCTGTCTTCCAGTATTACCACCGGATACATACATGCCACAGACACATAACTGGGTGAACCTTTTCAGATTGTGACTCAGCTTTGCTAGAGTCCCCAATTAGAGGTGTCCAGGGTTCTTAAGCACACTCTTTTTGCTTTGGATCACGACTTCATTATTTTTTTCTTTTTCTTTTTCCCCTTTCTTTTTCATTTTTTTTGAATTCACTGCTTTTTCTTGCTTCAAGAATCATTTTTATGATTTTTCAGATCCTCAGTAACATGTCTCCTTTTTTCATCATTCTTTCAAGATCCAACATTCATGAACAACAAATACAAAAGACATATGCACTGTTCAAGCATACATTAAGAAATCAAAGGCATTGCCACCACATCAAACTAATTAATCTGTTATAACATTTAAAATTCATGCAATTCTTCTCTTTTTCAATTAAGAACATTTTTCATTCAAGAAAGGTGATGGATTCATAGGACATTCATAACTTTAAGGCATAGACACTAAGACACTAATGATCATAAGACACAAACATAGATAAACATAAGCATGAAAATTCGAAAAACAGAAAAAATAAAGAACAAGGAGATTAAAGAACGGGTCCACCTTAGTGATGGCGGCTTGTTCTTCCTCTTGAAGATCTTATGGAGTGCTTGAGCTCCTCAATGTCTTTTCCTTGCCTTTGTTGCTCCTCTCTCGTGATTCTTTGATCTTCTCTAATTTCATGGAGGAGGATGGAATGTTCTTGGTGCTCCACCCTTAGTTGTCCCATGTTGGAACTCAATTCTCCTAGGGAGGTGTTGATTTGATCCTAATAGTTTTGTGGAGGAAAGTGCATCCCTTGAGGCATCTCAGGGATTTCATGATGAGTGGGATCTCTTATTTGCTCCATCCTTTTCTTAGTGATGGGCTTGTCCTCATCAATGAGGATGTCTCCCTCTATGTCAATTCCAACTGAATAACAGAGGTGACAAATGAGATGAGGAAAGGCTAACCTTGCCAAGGTAGAGGACTTGTCCGCCACCTTATAAAGTTCTTGGGCTATAACCTCATGAACTTCTACTTCCTCTCCAATCATGATGCTATGAATCATGATAGCCCAGTCTATAGTAACTTCGGACCGGTTGCTAGTGGAAATGATTGAGCGTTGGATAAACTCCAACCATCCCCTAGCCACGGGTTTGAGGTCATGCCTTCTCAGTTGAACCGGCTTCCCTCTTGAATCTCTCTTCCATTGAGCGCCCTCTTCAAAAATGTCTATGAGGACTTGGTCCAACCTTTGATCAAAGTTGACCCTTCTAGTGTAACGGTGTTCATCTCCTTGCATCATGGGCAAGTTGAATGCCGACCTTACATTTTCCGGACTAAAATCTAAGTATTTCCCCCGAACCATTGTAAGCCAATTCTTTGGGTCTGGGTTCACACTTTGATCATGGTTCTTGGTGATCCATGCATTGGCATAGAACTCTTGAACCATTAAGATTCCGACTTGTTGAATGTGGTTGGTAAGAACTTCCCAACCTCTTCTTCGGATCTCATGTCGGATCTCCGGATATTCACTCTTTTTGAGTTTGAAAGGGACCTCGGGGATCACTTTCTTCATGGCCACAACTTCATAGAAGTGGTCTTGATGCACCCTTGAGATGAATCTCTCCATCTCTCATGACTCGGAGGTGGAAGCTTTTTCCTTCCCTTTCCTCTTTCTAGAGGTTTCTCCGGCCTTAGATGCCATAAATGGTTATGGAAAACTAAAAAGCAATGCTTTTACCACACCAAACTTAGAAGGTTTGCTCATCCTCGAGCAAAAGAAGAAAGAAGAGAGTAAAAGAGGAAATAGAGGAGATGAAGGTGGCTTTGTTTTTCGGCCAAGGGGGAGAAGTAGTGTGTAGGTTGTGTGAAAATGAAGGAGTGAAGATGGGTTTATATAGTGGTGGAGAGAGGGGTAGGGTTCGGATATGTATGGGTGGGTTTGGGAGGGAAAGTGGTTTGAATTTGAATGGTAGGGTAGGTGGGGTTTTATGAAGGATGGATGTGAGTGGTGAAGAGAATGGTAGGATTTGATAGGTGAGAGGTTTTTGGGGAAGAGGTGTTGAGGTGATTGGTGAATGGGTGAAGAAGAGAGAGAGTGGTGGGGTAGGTGGGGATCCTGTGGGGTCCACAGATCCTGAGGTGTCAAGGATAATTCATCCCTGCACCAAGTGGCGAGGAAAAATGCTCTTTCTGCCAATCCTGGCGTTAAACGCCGGGCTGGTGCCCATTTCTAGCGTTTAACGCCAGCTTGATGCCCATTCCTGGCGTTAAACACCAGTCTGGTGCCCCTTTCTGGTGTTAAACGCCCAGAATGGTGCCAGACTGGGCGTTAAATGCCCAATTGCTACCCTTACTGGCGTTTAAACGCCAGCAAGGTTTTCTTCTAGGGTGTGCTATTTTTCTTTCTGTTTTTGCTTTTTCAATTGATTTTGTGACTTCCCATGATCATCAACATATAGAAAACATAAAATAACAAAGGGAAATAGATAAATATAACATTGGGTTGCCTCCCAACAAGCGCTTCTTTAATGTCAGTAGCTTGACAGTGGGCTCTCATGGAGCCTCACAGATGCTCAGAGCAATGTTGGAACCTCCCAACACCAAACTTAGAGTTTGAATGTGGGGGTTCAACACCAAACTTAGAATTTAGTTGTGGCCTCCCAACACCAAACTTAGAGTTTGACTGTGGGGGCTCTGTTTGACTCTGTTTTGAGAGAAGCTCTTCATGCTTCCTCTCCATGGTAACAGAGGGATATCCTTGAGCCTTAAACATAAAGGATTCTTCATTCACTTGAATGATCAATTCTCCTCTGTCAACATCAATCACAGCCTTTGCTGTGGCTAGGAAGGGTCTGCCAAGGATGATAGATTCATCCATGCACTTCCCAGTCTCTAGGACTATGAAATTAGCAGGGATGTAATGGTCTTCAACCTTTACCAGAACATCCTCTACTAGTCTATAAGCTTGTTTTCTTGAATTGTCTGCCATCTCTAGTTAGATTCTTGCAGCTTGTACCTCAAAGATCCCTAGCTTATCCATTACAAAGAGAGGCATGAGGTTTATGCTTGACCCTAGGTCACACAGAGCCTTCTCAAAGGTCATGGTGCATATGGTACAAGGTATTGAGAACTTCCCAGGGTCTTGTCTCTTTTGAGGTAATCTCTGCCTAGTCAAGTCATCCAGTTCTTTGGTGAGCAAAGGAGGTTCGTTCTCCCAAGTCTCATTACCAAATAACTTGTTATTTAGCTTCATGATTGCTCCAAGGTACTTAGCAACTTGCTCTTCAGTGACATCTTCATCCTCTTCAGAAGAAGAATACTCATCAGAGCTCATGATTGGCAGAAGTAAATCCAATGAAATCTCTATGGTCTCAGTGTGAGCCTCAGATTCCCATGGTTCCTCATTAGGGAAATCATTGGAGGCCAGTGGACGTTCATTGAGGTCTTCCTCAGTGGCGCTCACTACCTCTTTCTCCTCTCCAAATTTGGCCATGTTAATGGCCTTGCATTCTCCTTTTGGATTCTCTTCTGTATTGCTTGGAAGAGTACTAGGAGGGAGTTCAGTAATTTTCTTGCTCAGCTGTCCCACTTGTGCCTCCAAGTTTCTAATGGAGGACCTTATTTCAGTCATGAAACTTTGAGTGGTTTTGATTAGATCAAAGACTATGGTTGCTAAGACAGAGTGGCTCTGCTTAGAATTCTCTGTCTGTTGCTGAGAAGATGATGGAAAAGGCTTGCCATTGCCAAACCTATTTCTTCCACCATTATTGTTGTTGAAACCTTGTTGAGGTCTCTGTTAATCCTTCCATGAGAGATTTGGATGATTTCTCCATGAAGAATTATAGGTGTTTCCATAGGGTTCTCCCATGTAATTCACCTTTTCCATTGAAGGATTCTCAGGATCATAAGCTTCTTCTTCAGATGAAGCGTCCTTAGTACTGCCTGGTGTAGCTTGCATTCCAGACAGACTTTGAGAAATCATATTGACTTGCTGAGTCAATATTTTGTTCTGAGCCAATATGGCATTCAGAGTATCAATCTCAAAAACTCCTTTCTTCTGATTCGTCCCATTGTTCACAGGATTCCTTTCAGAAGTGTACATGAATTGGTTATTTGCAACCATTTCAATGAGTTCTTGAGCTTCTGCAGGCGTCCTTTTCAGATGAAGAGATCATCTAGCAGAGCTGTCCAATGACATCTTGGACAGTTCAGACAGACCATCATAGAAGATTCCTATGATGCTCCATTCAGAAAGCATGTCAGAAGGACACTTTCTGATCAATTGTTTGTATCTTTCCCAAGCTTCATAGAGGGATTCACCTTCTTTCTGTCTGAAGGTTTGGACTTCCACTCTAAGCTTACTCAATTTTTGAGGTGGAAAGAACTTTGCCAAGAAGGCATTGACTAGCTTTTCCCAAGAGTTTAGGCTTTCTTTAGGTTGTAAGTCCAACCATATCCTAGCTCTGTCTCTTACAGCAAAAGGGAATAGCATAAGTCTGTAGACCTCAGGGTCAACCCCATTAGTCTTGACAGTGTCACAGATTTGTAAGAACTCAGCTAAAAACTGATGAGGATCTTCCAATGGAAGTCCATGGAACTTGCAATTCTGTTGCATTAGAGAAACTAATTGAGGCTTAAGCTCAAAGTTATTTGCTCTAATGGCAGGGATAGAGATGCTTCTCCCATAGAAGTCGGGAGTAGGTGCAGTAAAGTCACCCAGCACCTTTCTTGCATTGTTGGCATTGTTGTTGTTTTCGGCTGCCATGTCTTCTTCTTATTTGAAGATTTCTGTTAGGTCCTCTACAGAGAGTAGTGCTTTAGCTTCTCTTAGCTTTCGCTTCAAGGTCCTTTCAGGTTCAGGGTCAGCCTCAACAAGAATGCTTTTGTCTTTGCTCCTGTTCATATGAAAGAGAAGAAAACAAGAAAATATGGAATCCTCTATGTCACAGTATAGAGATTCCTTGAGATGTCAGAGGAAAAGAAGAAGGAGAGGGTAGAAGAAGAATTCGAACTTATCTAGAAAGATAGAATTCGAATTGTGCATTGAGGAGGAGTGTTAGTCCATAAATAGAAGGATGTGAGAAGAGGGGAAGAAATTTTCGAAAATAAATTAAAAAGATTTTAAAAACATTTTGAAAAATTGAAGAATGATCTTCGAAAAATATGATTGGGAAAGAAATAAAGTGATTTTTGAAAAAGACTTTGAAATTAGAAATCAAAAAGATATGATTGAAAACTATTTTGAAAAATATGTGATTAATAAGATATGATTAAAAAGTTATGGTTTTAAAAAGATATGATTGAAAAGATATGATTGAAAAACAATTTAAAAAGATTTGATTTTGAAAATTAATGACTTGGCTAACAAGAAATTTAAAAGATATGATTCAGACATTAAACCTTTCTCAACAGAAAAGGCAACATAATTGAAATGTTGAATCAAATCATTAATTGTTAGCAAGTATTTTTGAAAATGGAACGAAATTGATTTTGAAAATATATGATTGAAAAGATATGGTTTGAAAATGATTTGATTTTGAAAAATTATGAAAACTTAAAAAAATTTGAATTAAAAACAAAATCTTCCCTCTTGTGCCATCCTGGCGTTAAACGCCCAGAATGGTATACATTCTGGCGTTTAACACCCAAAACTCTCCCCTTTTGGGCATTAAACGCCCAGCCAGGCACCCAGGCTGGCGTTTAAACGCCAGTTTTCCTTCCTTACTGGGCGTTTTGAATGCCCAGCCTTTTTCTGTGTAATTCCTCTGCTGTATGTTCTGAATCTTCAATTCTCTGTATTATTGACTTGAAAAGACACAAATTAAGAAATTTTTTTTTGGATTTTTAATAATGAGGAATAATCAAAATGAAACTAAGATAAAATAAACAATGCATGCAAGACACCAAACTTAGAAGTTTGTATACTATTGACACTAACAAAATGAGAATGCATATGAGAAACAACAAAACACTCAAGACAAGAGAATTTAAAGATCAGAACAAGGAAATCATCAAGAACAACTTGAAGATCAATTAAGACACATGAATGAATTCGAAAAAAATGCAAGAAGAATAGAAACATGCAATTGACACCAAACTTAAAATGAGACACTAGACTCAATCAAGAAACATAAAATATTTTTGGTTTTTATAATTTTGTAATTTTTTTTGGATTTTTCGAAAATTAAGTGGAAAAGAAAATAAAGATATCAAAATTCTTAATGAGAATTCCAGGAATCATGCAATGTTAGTCTAAAGCTTCAGTCTAAAGAGATTAGACATGGCTAGCCAAGCTTCAGCAGGACATTGCATTCAAGAGCTAAATTGATGAGAATCAATCAGCTTTGGTGATGATAAGAACATCACCTTGAAACACTAGAATTCATTCTCAAGAACTCTGAAGAAAAATACCTAAGCTAAGCAACAAGATGAACCGTCAGTTGTCCAAACTCAAACAATCCCCGGTAACGGCGCCAAAATCTTGGTGCGCGGAATTGTGATCATCAATGGCGCCATCAACATGGTACGCTCAATTGCAATCTCAACTCTTTATCACAACTTCGCACAACTAACCAACAAGTGCACTGGGTCGTCCAAGTAATAAACCTTACGCGAGTAAGGGTCGATCCCACAGAGATTGTTGGTATGAAGCAAGCTATGGTCATCTTGTAAATCTCAGTCAGGCGGATTCAAATGGTTATGGATGATTTATGAATAAATCATAAAATAAAGATAGAGATACTTATGTAATTCCATGGTGAGAATTTCAGATAAGCGTATGGAGATGCTTTGTCCCTTCCGTCTCTCTGCTTTCCTACTGTCTTCATCCAATCCTTCTTACTCCTTTCCATGGCAAGTTGTATGTTGGGGATCACCGTTGTCAATGGCTACAGTTCCGTCCTCTCAATGAAAATGTTCAACGCACTCTGTCACAGCACGGCTATTCAACTGTCGGTTCTCGATCATGTCGGAATAGAATCCAGTGATTCTTTTGCGTCTGTCACTAACGCCCCACAATCGCGAGTTTGAAGCTCGTCACAGTCATTCAATCCTTGAATCCTACTCAGAATACCACAAACAAGGTTTAGACCTTTCGGATTCTCTTGAATACCGCTATCAATTCTAGCTTATACCACGAAGATTCCGATTAAGGGATCCAAGAGATATCCATTCAATCTAAGGTAGAATGAAGGTGGTTGTCAGACACATGTTCATAGGTGAGAATGATGATGAGTGTCACGGATCATCACATTCATCAAGTTGAGGAACAAGTGATATCTTAGAACAAGAATAAGCCGAATCGAATAGAAGAACAATAGTAATTGCATTAATACTCGAGGTACAGCAGAGCTCCACACCTTAATCTATGGTGTGTAGAAACTCCACCATTGAAGATACATAAGAACAAGGTCTAGGGCTGGCCATTAAGAGGGTTCAATCATAAAAACATGATCAAAAGATTTCTAACATTGAAAGATGAAAATACAATAGCAAAAGGTCCTATTTGTAGATAACTAGTAGCTTAGGGTTTACAAAGATGAGTAAATGACATAAAAATCCACTTCCGGTCTCACTTGGTGTGTGCTTCAGCTGAGCATTGAAGCTTTCATGTGTAGAGACTTTTCTTGGAGTTAAACGCCAGCTTTTGTGCCAGTTTGGGCGTTTAACTCCCATTCTGGTGCCAGTTCCGGCGTTTTACGCCAGAATTCTTGAGCTGACTTGGAATGCCTATTTGGGCCATCAAATCTCAGGCAAAGTATGGACTATTATACATTGCTGGAAAGCCCGGAATGTCTACTTTCGAACACAATTGAGAGCGAGCCAATTGAACTTCTGTAGCTCCAGAAAATCCACTTCGAGTGCAGGGAGGTCAGAATCCAACAGCATCTACAGTCCTTTTCAGCCTCTGAATCAGATTTTTGCTCAGGTCCCTCAATTTCAGTCAGAAAATACCTGAAATCACAGAAAAACACACAAACTCATAGTAAAGTCCAGAAAAGTGAATTTTAACTAAAAACTAATAAAAATACAACAAAAACTAACTAAAACATACTAAAAACATACTAAAAACAATGCCAAAAAGCGTATAAATTATCCGCTCATCAAGTGGCAACACCAAACTTAGTGTGACACTCTCAATTTAGAATGTTGCAAGTACCCAGTGAAGATTGAAAATCAAATTGTTGCATGGCAACACCAAACTTAGAATGCAATCATATGCCAAATTATTGAAAGTAAACTAAACAAAGCAAGGAAATGTTACCTATGGTTGGGTTGCCTCCCAACAAGCGCTCTTTTAATGTCATTAGCTTGACATGTTGTTCATGACTTTCTTTCTCTTCTTCCAGTTTGTTAAGAGGAATGACGTCAAGAGGAAAGAGGAGCCAGTTAATGCCCCTTGCTTAGAGTGCCTCTCCATAGCAAGCTTTCTTTTGTTGTTAGCATGCGTAAACTTGCTTGTTGGGGTAGGGGTGGGATGACTATTGGTTGACCTTTTCTTCTTCATGGATATTATCCTTCTTTTCTTGGTCATCATCCTCTTTTTAGTGCTCATGTTGATTGCCTTCACCACCTTGATTTCAGGACTTGGGTATTGTATGATGGTTGGAGCATTCTCTTCATCAAGAACATCTTGAATTGGTGTTTCAATGAACTCACCCTCTATGCAACTCTCTGTTTCACTAGAGTAGTGTAGACTCCCTTGATTGACTTCCTTTCTTTCTTCTACATGATGTTGCATTGTGTCTTTTAGGAGTGAGTTTGCATGTTCCTTTGGCACCACTAGTAACCTCTGTGGGTATGGAGCCTTAGGCTTATATATTCTCACAACCTCCTCCTTCTTCATATGAATCTCACTTGGTATGGCTGCCTCTTTTTCTTGTTCTTCTGATTCCTCCCTTGCTCTTGACCTTTGAATGAACTCCTCTGTTTCTGGAGAGAGTGAAGTGGTCTCTCTTTGTGATCTCAGCTCTTCAATGAATTGTTCTTCAGAATAGAGTTGTGCATTCTGTCTCAATTTTTCTTCATGGTCACTTTATGCTATTTTCTCCTCTTCATTTTTCTTTTTTATTTCTTCAAGGAGGAGTTCTATCCTAGCGAGTCTATCTTCTTCTCTCCTTTTCTTGAGTTCTTCAATGATGAGTTCCATCCTAGTAAGTCTATCTAAAGAAGGTTGGGTAGGTTGTAATGGTTGGTCGGGGTTGGCTTGTGAATGGAATTGGTTGTTTTGTGATTATGTGTTCTGAAAGTGGTATGACTCTTGTCGGTAGTGGATTGAGTTTTGTGGATGGTGAAATGAATTTTATGGATTTGGGATAGACTTTTGTGCTGAGGCAGACTCAATTGATGAAGAATTTAGGCATGTGAAACTTGGAGGTGAGGTTGGATAATTGAGAGGTAATGGCTCTTGATGAATGGGGTATGAATGAGTGAAATCTCTTTGATTTTGATCTTCCTAGCCACAACTTGAGTAGTGATCAGTTTCACCAAAATATGGACCATTTTGTGGCTCTGGAAAGTACCCCATTTCATGTTCTTGATACTCCCACCCACCATGAGCATAGTAAAGTGAATCATTCTGTGGTGGTGGGGAGTTTTCCATGAAATTTGATTGACGAAAGTATGATGGATGCTCCTTTCTTTCCTGCAAAAAGCTCTGTCTCAAACAATAATCACCAAAAGAAATTGGAATCTCCATTGTCACAGATGAGGAAATTCCCAGTGAGGCAATATCACAAACAGTTAGTTAGCACAAGAAAATAAAGAAACAAAAAAAAACAATAACAAAAAGAAAAGTGTCTAATCTAGTAAATCAATCAACCGGCAGTTTGTTAATCACAATTAATCCCCGGAAACGGCGCCATAAACTTGATGCACGGAAACTTGTCTCTCAACAAATTTTCCTTCGGCAAGTATACCGAATTCGTCATCAAGTAAAAACTCACAATAGAGTGAGGTCGAATCCACAGGAATTAATAGATTAAGCAATCAATAGTTAATTGATTATCCTAGTTAGACGAATCATATTGGAGTGATAAGTAACAAGGAAATGTAAATGACATAAAAGTAAAGAAAGCAATAAAGTGCAGAAAAGTAAAATGGCAAGAAAGTAAATGTAAGAACTAAAAATAAAATGAACATTGGGATCAAGAGATATTGCAATCCTCCGGATCAAGTTTATTCTCATCTCTTCCTCAATCAATGCATTCATTGATCTCCTTGGCAATATTAAGTGATTGGATCCCAATTCCTTGGCAATCCAATCTCTCTAAACTTGAACAATTTCCCAATTCCTTGATTTAATTGCTTATGGGAAGAGATGAAGTTTGGTCACTGATTATACCACACACATTCATAGGTCAAAGTATTGGGAGGATTACATGTCACTATATCTGCCTAACCCCCAACCTAATCCAATGTGAGAGAGCATTTCTAGCATGACTTCCTCATCCCTTTTCCAAGGCTCAGAGGAGATCCAATTATGGAGAGTTTCTTTTCTAAGACAACTAACCAATTGAATTAAGATCGAAAGCTCTCTAGTAAAATCAAGAGAAAAGAAAGAAGAAGAAGAATGAAAACTACAATTGATCCATTGAATCACAATAGAGCTCTCTAACCCAATGAAAAGAGTTAGTTGATCATTGCTCTATCCAAAATAAAAAAGAAAGAAAGTGCAGAAAAGTAAAGATGAAGATTTAAACTAACATTGAAACTTTCAAATTCATAAATGAAAAGTACAAAGAAAAGAAAGAGAAGGAAAAGTGTGTGAGGGGAGGGAGTCCGAAGACCCCTCTTCAATCCCCAATTCCAGAATTCCCTCATTTCCTTGAATGTACAAACTAAGGCCTTTATATAGGCTCTCCTAAATTACAAAATGAAATTAAAAGAAAAATGGGACAGCATTCCATACTTTTTGTACTATGGTCAGGGAGAAGATCCTCTATTTTCATCTGGATAGTGTAAGAGAGATCTTTAAATTACCCTTAAAAAATGATGACCCTGATTCCTACAATAGAAGGGTGGTAGCCAATCCAAAGCTGGATCAAGTCCTAGAGGACATATGCCTGTCTGGAACTTAATGGATTGAGGATGCAAAAGGCAAGCCAAACTAGCTGAAAAGAATGGACCTCAAGCCAATTATTAGAGGATGGCTAGACTTCATTGGGCGTTCTATACTCCCTACTAGTAACCCCTTTGAAGTCACTATTCAGAGAGCTGTGATGATTCACTGCATCATGATGGGGAATGAGGTAGAAGTTCACCAAATAATCCCCCTTGAGATGTATAAGTTTGCAAACAGGATGTCTACTCAAGCCAGGCTAGCCTATCCAAATATTATTTTTTGCCTGTGCCAAAAGGCTAAAGTCATGATTCATATAGACACATTTATTCCAGTGGAAAGCCCAATCACCAAGCAGATGATGGAAAGCTCCAAGATACAGTGGATCATCCCAAAAAGAAGGCACCTGAGCCTCCTCAAGAGATCCCTCCAATTGAATATTGAGATCAGTTGAAAGCATCTGTGATGCAACTGCAAACCACCTTGGATTAACTAAGAGAGGAGTAGAAAGATCAAACCAGCATGATTTGCAAACTGGTCAAGGAACAAGAGAAGCAAAGGCGTGAGATAGAAGAGTTGAAGTGCCAGAAGCTCTCCCTTGAAGAGTCCAACACCTCCCATGCTTAAGGTTGTTGAGTTCCACCTCTGTGACTATCCTAATTCCTGTTTTTTCATATTTAGGTTTACATGATCACTAGTAGTATTTAAGTTTTTATTTTTATTTTATTTTTAATGTCTTTTAATTTAAGAATTGCATAAGCATTAGAAATTAAATTTTATTTTCCAATTAGCTACAAAATATTCCTCTTATCATCATTAAACATAAATAAAATAGTTATTTTTTTATAAGAATTAGAGATGTATAAATTTTCGAGTTTTATAATAAGGATAATCAATTATTTTCATGTGGTGGCATTGCTTTTGTTTTCTGAATATATGAATAAACAATGCATAGTTGAAGTTGGAATTAAGAATGTTGGCTCTTGAAAGAATGATGAAAAAGAAAAAGTATTATTGGTAATCTGAAAAATCCTAAATAAATTGATTCTTGAAGCAAGAAAAAACAGCAAAAGGAAAAAGCAAAAGCATGTTGCAATAAAAGAAAATAATATAATAATGATATATATATATATATATATATATATATATATATATATATATATATATATATATATATATATAAGAAGAGAAAAAGCAGAAAAAGAAATAAATAGAAAAAGTGAATAGCTCTTTTAACCAAAAGACAAGAGCAAGGATCCAAGGATCCAAAGAGTGTGCTTAAGAACTCTAGACACCTCTATCTGGGGATTCTAGCAAAGCTGAATCACAATCTGAAATGGTTCGCCCAATTAAAGTGTCTGTGGCATTTATGTATCCGGTGGTAATATTGAAAAACAAAGTGCTTAGTGTAACGGCCAAGACCCTAAAAAACTGTGTTCAAGAATAAAAAAGAACTAAACTAGGAGAGTCAATAATATCATCGGGATTCTAGGTTCCTAAGGATGCCAACACTTCTGAGTTTCAATGGATAGTGAGATGCCAAAACCATTCAGAAGCAAAAAGCTACTAAGTCCCGCTCATCTAATTGTAACAGAGCTTCATTGAAAACTCTGAGATTTATTGTATCTTACTCTTCTTTTTATCCTACTTTATTTTAGTTTCTTGGGAACAAGCAACAGTTTAAGTTTTCTGGCTATTGAAATCTCAACCTTGATGAGCCTTGATTTGCAACTCCAACCACTAAACATGATTCTCTTATGCTTAATGCCACAAAGCTTCCTAAGTCGGCTGTCTGTTTCAAGAATACCATACTCAAGTGGGATAGGAAGGCAAATAGAGATAATTTTCACCCACTCACATGATGTAGTAGCCAGCAACCTAGGTAGAGAAGTCTCCAAGGAACTGAACAATGCATGTTCAACTCCCGTCCATCCTTGCTGAAGGGCTCCCACTTCCACTTCATTCTCAGATTCAATCCAAGAAGGATCTTCATATTCGGTGAGTTCATTAGTGGATGTGGATTCATTATTAGGAAGACTTGATTCATGATTATCTTCACCAAGGGAACTTACTTCTTGATCGATTCCTTCCAATCCTTCATAAGGAATATGCCTTGGAGGTTATGCACTATCCTCCTCAACATCAATTTCAATCTTCCTGGGGAAATACTCTACAATTCCAGATTCCCATGGAGGTTCAGCGTCTCCTAAGTCTTCAATCACTTCTGCCTCTTCAACTATTATGGCCTCCTCTACTTGTTCCAATACAAAGTCATGTTTCTCATTGTCCACCGAAGTTTCTAGTGTCTCCTTCATGCTACGCTCTTCCATTAATTCTCCACATATAGTTACGGGAGTACTCTGAGTCTCAAAGTGCAGGGGGGCTAAGTTACCCACTACTCTATGCCAGGGCATCTTGGCTAGTTTTACTAGCCTTTTTTTTGTATGCTTTAGGATGGTTTCATACATTTTCTTAGGAAATAAGCAAGTATTCGGTTGAAAATGCAATCATAACATGATTCAAGCAAACATTATGAATTTTGAATGATTTCATGAGAATTATGCATGAATTGAATGATAAATTGGATGATGCATGATCCCATGATTAAGAGCAAGACTTTGATGCACTTTGTTTGATTGATTTCAGGTAACAAGAAGCAGAGAAGAGCCACGTTAGTGGCTATGTTAGTGCCACTAACGTGGCCATTAACGTGGAAAAAAAGAGAAGCCCCAACATTAATAAGAAAGTTAATGGCATTAACTTTGAAGAAGGAGAGCATGGAACGTTAGTGGTAAAAGTGAACGCCACTAACGTTTGCGAAGCAAAGAAGGCCTACGTTAGCTTCCATGTTAGTTACATTAACGTGGGAACTAACGTGGAAGGAAAGGGAAACGCCAACGTTAGTGGAAAAGGTGAACGCCACTAACATTTGCGAAGCAAGAAAAACCCACGTTAATGGCCACGTTAGTTACATTAACGTGGACATTAACGTGGGCAAAAATCTCACATGGCAACCTGACCATGCCTTCTTCAAACAAGAATAACTTGAGCCACAAAGCTTCAAATGAGGTGATTCCAGTGGAATTGGAAAGCAGGATTCTAGAGCTTTCCAAGAATATATGGCACTATATGGTGGACACTGAATTTGAGGGAGAAAATCTGCCCCGAAATTGCAAAGATGAACATGGTATCAACCTGTAGTAAGGCCAATTGACCTCTTCACCTTCCAAGAAGTGTAACTCGAGCTGTAGAGCTCCAAATGATGCGCTTTTAAAAGATTTGGAAAGTCGACATCCAGAGCTTTCCAACAATATATAATAGTATGGGGTGGACATTAAGTTTAAGCTCCAGAACTTGGCAATATTAAGCCCCTGATCGCTAGCGTTATCGTGACTCACGTTTTCCAGTAACACTAGCGACTATGCCAGCGACCTTGTCCACTTCAAAGGAGCATAACATGCGTTATAGAAATCCAATTAAGGTGATTTCAGTTGCGTTAGAAAGCTGACATTTAGAGCTTTCCAAAGATATATAATAGTATATAGTGGGTGTTCCGAGGGTTTGCCTGAAACGTGCAGCTCGGTCGTCTGGAGAGGCCCGTGGTGGGGGTTCGGTGACCCGAGCTTGGTATGCAGAATGGTTGGTGGTTGTACCTGCAATGACACTCCGATGCTTAAGTTAGCATGGGTCCAAGCAGATATGTGTAGATTTGGAATGAATGCCATACCTGGGTGCTCCAGTGTATTTATAGTAGTTGGCAGTGATCTTCCCTGGATAAGATATTCTTATCTTATCTTATCTTTTGGGAGTTTTATCTTTATCTTTGTGGAACCGCCTTTTCCAGGCCTTTTCGGCCTTTAGGTTTGGGCTGCGTTCCTTTTGATGGGCCTTCCTTGCTCTTTGTCCGAGGTCCGACCTTTAGGTGTGAGCTTTAGGATAAGGTCGGACCTCTTGCGAATTTGCCGAGTTGGAGGACCCCGGTCAGGGTATGAACAGTGCCCCTGCCCGAGTTCGTCCTTTTTGGGAGGTCGTGCTCGGGCATAGTAGTCTGTTTTTCAAAATTCAAAATGGCCATTCCTGCATTTATTGCATTTTACCGTTTTTCCTCGATTTCTGTTCGGGCTCTGTGAAGGCTTTATTTATTGCTCCTTTCCTCCTTTCTGCGTTGTTTTTTTTATGCTTTACAAGCGCCGCTTCTTCTTTCCCTTTGTTTTGCTTTCCGGAATCTTTCTTTGTGTGTCTTTCCGGGGTTTCCTCTGTGCCGTCGTTTCGTTCTCCTTGCTTCGGAGCTCTTCGTCTTCGCTTCTTCTTCCAGGTTTGTTTCCGTGTTTCTCTTTTCTTGTGATCGTATGCTTCTGTCCTTTGTGTGGCTCTTGCTTATTTCTTTTTCTTTATGCCTGGGTTGCCCCAAAAGAGGTGCCGCCATTGCTGTTGTTTTTATATGGGGGGGCTCTTTTTTTGTTCCCTGGCGTTTTTGTTCTGTGTTGCCCCACTTTTTTCGTGGGGTCTTTGCTTCTTGCCTTGCTGAATGGTTTTTTCGTTGTCTTCTTTATGTGATTTTTTGCCTGCTGCTGTATTTCTTCTTTGTAGGTAAGAATTTTTATGTCTCGAAAGGTTCTTCAAGCGATGTCGACTAAAATTCCGTGTGGTCTTGATTGGGTAGACCTTCTTCCTCTAAGAGTTCCTACCGTGGTAGATTCTGAGTACTTAGTTAGGTTCCGTAGGCATTGTAGCATATGTGAAAATAGAGAGTCTGAGAGGGATTATGAACTAGTCGCCCCGGATTCCGAGGAGAGAGTGTGCTTCCCGCCCCTAGATAGTTCCGAGAAGCTTTTCTTTTACGCTTATGATTGTTTTTTCTCTAAGCTGGGCGTCCGACTTCCCTTTACCGATCTGGAGTCTGAGGTGTTATGGTCTTGTAATCTTGCTCCTACGCAGCTCCATCCAAATTCTTGGGCGTTTTTAAAGCTGTTTCAACTTTTGTGTCAGTTCTTGGGCGTTACTCCCTCTATTTCTCTTTTTTCCTACTTGTTTGTGTTGACAAAGCCAAGGTCGGGTGGAGGGAAGGTATCTTGGGTTTCTTTTAGGGCTAACCAGGGAAGGAAGTTTTGCACCCTGTATGATGAGTCCTTTCATGATTTTAAGAACTTCTATTTCAAGGTCCGGGCTACTGGAGACGTCCGACCTTTCTTTTTAGATGAGAGTGGGGAGCCTTCTTTTCCTCTTTGTTGGCAGGAGAAAGTAGTGTCTACTAAGTATACCTTTGAGAGTCTAGATGAGGTGGAGCAGGCTTTTGTGGGTGTGGTAAGCAGTTTATGGGGTCGGGCACCTCACTTGGACACGAAGAAAATGTTGGGGGATCCAAGCCTTCTCCGTTCCGAGTTTAGGTAGTTCCCGACCCTCCGAGATTATCTTTTTAGTATTTTTGCTTGTTTTTGTTTTGGTGGAATTTCTGTTTTGGTGATTCTTTTCTTTTATTCTTGCAGAGATGTCTTCTCAGGCGGATTCTATGAAGTACCTTCGTCGGACGAAGAAGTCCGTGGCTGCTCGAAATATTGAGGCTGGGGAGGCTTCTGCCCAATCTTCTCCGAAGAAGACTACTGTGGGTGTCACTACTCGGTCGAAGACTATTCCGACTCCCCAGTTTCGACCTATAAATCAGGATCCTCCAACCTCTGGACCCGGTAACTCATCTCCTCCTTCGTCCTCGGGTCCTCCTCCCAAGAAGCAGAAGACCTCTCAAGAGTTTGCGGGTTTTAATGATAAGGATTTTGATGCTCTCGGTTGGGTTGAACAGCATATTCTCCCTCAGACTTTTATTTCTACTGATGATGTGTCTATGGAGCACCATTTTCAGTATATGGCGCGGAGCTGTGTTCGGATGGCTAGTCTTCATGCCGCTATTGCCCGAGAGTTCAAGAAATCCCCCATTGGTGCGACCAGTTCCCGACTTGAGAAGGCTCAGTCCGAGTTCGAGAGGATTAGTGAACTGAAGGCTGCTAGGATTGCTGAGCTGGAGGCGTCTTTGGAGAAGGAGAAAGCTAAAGCTACCGCGGCTGTGGCGGCGGCGAGTTCATCCGAGGACATGGTGAAGGCGGCGAAGGCGAGTTATACTCGGACATATGCTGAGCTTGTGGAGACAAAGGAGAGGTTGCAATCCGCTCAGGATGATTTTTTCGAGCTAGAAGGACATGTGGCTAAGGGTATGGATGCTATGTTTGAAAATTTGAAGGCTCAGGTCCGGGTTCTTGCTCCTGACCTGGATCTGAGTTTATTCAGTACGGATAATGTTGTCGTGGAAGGAAAGATTGTTCCTGCTCCCAATGAGGATGAGGTTCCGGTGTCTGACCCCAAAGTTCCGGTTGCGAACCCGACTTCACCTTTGGCCGGGGAGGAATCTGGTGTGGAGGTTTCAAACCGAGATGACGGTGCTGTCAAGGCTGTCCCGATTTCTATGGTTCTTCCTCCGCAGCCTTCTACCGATATGGAGTCCGGAAAGGATCTTGATTCCCTGTAATCCTTTGTCTTTGGTTTTTTGCCCGGCCTGTGGGCTCTTTTTCGGATGGTTTTTACTACCTGTTTAATGCTTTGAACACCTTTTTGCTATTAGCTACTTGTAGTAACTTTTTAGCTTATTATGTGGTGTTTGTTCGCGTTTTGACTTTTAGTTCCGCTTTATGCTTTTTAGTTGTTTTTGGATAACAACTTTTTAGCTAGCGCTTTTTGAAACTTCGTTTTATCCTTCCCTTTGATTTCGTTTCTTCGCTTGTACTTTTTAGTTGTTTTTGTATAGCAACTTTTTAGTAAGCGTTTTTTGAAACTTTGTTTTATCCTTTCCCTTCGATTTCGTTTCTTCGCTTTGTACTTTTTAGTTGTTTTTGTATAGCAACTTTTTAGTAAGCGTTTTTGAAATCTTTGTTTTCGCCGTTTTAAGGCTTCTTTCTCGGATCCGGGCTTTTTCTCGGACCTCGGGGGGGCGGTTGAGTACTTCCCTTCGTTGGGTCCGGCCTTATTGTTGGTCGGCCTTTTAAGTTATTTTGTAACCTCTTTTATTTGGCTTTTTGAGCCTTTTCAGAGTTGCTTTATAACTTCTCACATTAATCTGAACCTCGTCGCTTTATCTTTGCCGACCTTGTGTGGTCTTTTGGCAATGATTTTTTGCGTTTTGCCGAGCATAAATTAATGCGCCTTGGCGGGGTACTTTTCAGGATTTGTTTCATCATGAAGAAGACGGAGAAGGAAAAGAGAAAAATTCGATTAGTATTTAAAAAAGAAAGAATATTTACAGAGTGTTTACCCTTGGCTAGGTCGGGTGCTTTTCTTGTCCGGGTGTCTCATTAAAAAACCCTTGTAGGGAAAAGAGTACACCTCGGGTTAGGTTTTTCTAGCTGTAGTATCGTTTTAGATTACAGGCGTGCCAGGCCCTGGGCAACTCATTGCCTTCTAGGTCGGATATTTTGTAATAGCCTGTTCCTAAGACTTCTGTTACCTTGTAAGGTCCTTTCCAATTTGCAGCTAGCTTCCCTTCTCCCGACTTTTGTGTTCCGATGTCGTTTCGGATCAGAATCAGGTCGTGACTTGAGAAGCTTCGTTTTATTACTTTCTGATTGTATCTGAGGGCCGTTCGCCGTTTTAAGGCTTCCTCTCGGATCCGGGCTTTTTCTCGGACCTCGGGGAGGAGGTCGAGTTCTTCCCTTTGTGCCTGTGGGTTACCTTCTTCGTTGTAGAAGATGACTCGGGGTGACCCTTCATCTATTTCGATAGGAATCATTGCCTCCATCCCGTAAGCTAGTCGGAATGGTGATTCTCCCGTTGTAGAGTGTGGGGTTGTCCGATATGCCCATAGCACCTGGGGGAGCTCCTCGGCCCATGCCCCTTTGGCTTCTTGGAGTCTTCGTTTTAACCCGGCCAAGATGACTTTATTTGCGGCCTCCGCTTGTCCATTGGCTTGTGGGTGCTCGACTGAGGTGAATTGCTGTTTGATTTTTAGCTCGGCCGCCAAGTTCTGAAAACTTGTGTCTGTGAACTGTGTTCCATTGTCTGTGGTGATGGAGTAGGGGACTCCGAACCTTGTGACGATGTTTTTGTATAGGAATTTGCGGCTTTTCTGAGCCGTGATGGTGGCTAAGGGTTCAGCTTCGATCCACTTTGTGAAGTAGTCGACCCCTACTATGAGGTATTTGACTTGCCCCGGTCCTTGGGGAAACGGGCCGAGTAGGTCAAGTCCCCACTTTGCGAAGGGCCATGGTGCGGTGATGCTGATGAGGTCTTCAGGTGGTGCTTTGTGAAAATTGGCATGTTTTTGGCAGGGGGGCATATTTTCACAAATTCCGTTGCGTCTCTTTGCAAGGTCGGCCAGTAGAATCCGGCTCGGACTACTTTCTTGGATAATGCTCGAGCTCCGAGGTGGTTCCCACCCATGCCTCCGTGGACTTCTTCGAGGACGCTCTTTGTTTCTGAGGTCGGGACACACCTAAGGAGGGGGTTTGAGAATCCTCTTCTGTATAATATGTCGTGAATTAGTGTGTAATTCTGGGCGTCTTTCGTGAGTCTTCTAGCTTCCTTTCTTTCGGCGGGGAGAGTTCCCGACTTCAGGTAGTTGAATATGGGGGTCATCCATCCTTGCTGTTGGTTGGATATATTTAGCGCTTCTTCCTCTCTTAGCACGGAGGGAGATTGTAAGGTTTTCTGGAGGAGACTTCTGTTGTTGCCTCCGGGCTTGGTGCTGGCAAGCTTTGAGAGGGCGTCTGCCCGGGCGTTTTGTTCCCGAGGTATGTGCTGAATCTGTATCTCTGAAAAGTGGCGTAGTTGTGCCTGTGTTTGGTCCAGGTATTTTTTCATAGTGGGGTCTTTGGCTTGGTAGCTTCCATTTACTTGTGATGTGACGACCTGGGAGTCGCTGAAGATCGTGATTTTTTGGGCTCCGACCTCTCCGGCTAGCTTTAGACCTGCTAGTAGGGCCTCGTATTCGGCTTGGTTGTTCGAAGCCTGGAACTCGAATTTTAGGGATAGTTCTATCCGCGTTCCTTGGTCGCTTTCGAGTATAACCCCGGCTCCGCTTCCTGTTTTGTTTGAGGACCCGTCGACATACAGGTTCCACGAGAGTGGGGTTCCAGGGGTCTCAGTGTATTCTGCGATGAAGTCGGCTAGATACTGGGATTTTATGGCAGTCCGGGTTTCATAGTGGAGGTCGAACTCGGACAGTTCCACCGCCCATTGCAGTATTCGTCCTGCCAGATCTGTTTTTTGGAGGATGTGTCTCATTGGTTGGTTTGTCCGGACTTTGATGGTGTGGGCTTGAAAGTAGGGACGGAGCCTCCGAGCTGTGAACACTAGGGCGTAGGCGAATTTTTCTATTGATAGTTTAATTCGGCCCCTTGTAGTGCCTTGCTTACAAAGTATATGGGGTGTTGTCCTTGGTCATTTTCTCGTATTAACGCTGAAGCGACTGCTCGATTTCCAACCGAGAGGTATAGTACGAGTTCTTCTCCTTTTAGAGGTCGGGTTAGGATTGGTGGCTGCCCGAGGAATTCCTTGAAGTCTTGAAAGGCCTTTTCGCACTCCGGGGTCCATGAGAAGGGTTTCCCTTTCTT
This sequence comes from Arachis stenosperma, assembly GCF_014773155.1. Taxonomy (NCBI): domain Eukaryota; kingdom Viridiplantae; phylum Streptophyta; class Magnoliopsida; order Fabales; family Fabaceae; genus Arachis; species Arachis stenosperma. The sequence continues at coordinate 82,973,728 of NC_080381.1, forward strand.
TAGGAGTGAGTAGAGAGGTAGTGACTTTATCGCTGATCCCGCCAAGAATCTTGATAGGGCGGCTAGCTTTCCATTTAGTTGTTGTACTTCTTTGACACACGTCGGGCTCTTCATATTGAGTATCGCTTGGCATTTGTCCGGGTTTGCTTCGATGCCCCTTTGGGTCAGCATGAAGCCTAAGAACTTTCCGGCTTCTGCGGCGAAGGTGCACTTTGTCGGGTTAAGTCTCATGTTGTGTTTTCTGAGGGTGCCGAAAACACTGGCGAGGTCGGTCAGCAAGTTTCTGTCTTCTTGTGTCTTTACCAGCATGTCGTCGACGTACACCTCCAGCTGTAGTCCGATGTGCTCTGAGAACACTTTGTTCATTAGCCTCTGGTAGGTTGCCCCTGCGTTCTTTAGCCCGAAGGGCATTATTACGTAGCAGTAGTTTGCCCTTGGGGTTATGAACGAGGTCTTTTCTTGGTCGGGTCCGTACATTGGGATTTGATTGTATCCCGAGTATGCGTCCATGAAGGAGAGATATCTATAGCCTGAGGCTGCGTCTACTAATGCGTCGATGTTTGGTAGTGGATATGGGTCTTTGGGGCAGGCTTTGTTGAGATCTGTGTAATCGACGCACATCCTCCATTTTCCGTTGGGCTTTTTTACCAGGACCACGTTTGCGAGCCATAGGGGGTATTTTACTTCCCTAATGAACCCTGCATCTAGCAGTGCTTGTACTTGTTCTTCTATTGCTTGCATGCGCTCGGGTCCGAGCTTCCGGCGTCTTTGTTGGACAGGCCGGGATCCCGGGTAAACCGATAGCTTATGGCACATCAGGTCGGGACTTATGCCCGGCATGTCGGAGGCTTTCCAGGCGAAGAGGTCGGAATTCTCCCTTAAGAGGGTTATGAGTTCCTCTTTTAGGCCTGTGTCGAGGTTTACTCCTATGCTTGTTATTTTTTCAGGTGTGTTCCCAATCTGGACTTTTTCGGTTTCTCCCTCTGGCTGTGGCCGGAGATCTTCTCGGGATTGAACTCGTCCGAGTTCTATCGTGTTGACCTCTTTCCCTTTTAGGCTCAGGCTTTCGTTGTAGCATCGCCGTGCTAGTTTTTGGTCGCCTTTTAGGGTAGCGATTCCCTTTGCGGTAGGGAACTTCATACAGAGGTGTGGGGTCGAGACTATAGCTGCCAGTCTGTTTAGGGTTGGTCGCCCAATGAGGGCATTGTATGCTGAAGTGACGTCGACTATAATGTAGTCGATGCTTAATGTTTTAGATTGCTCGCCTCTTCCAAAGGTAGTGTGTAGCGAGATGTATCCTAAGGGATGGATCAGAGTATCCCCTAGTCCAAATAGGTCGGTGGGGTAGGCCTTTAGTTCTTTTTCTTCAAGCCCGAGTTTGTCGAAGGCCGTTTTGAACAGGATATCTGCTGAGCTTCCCTGGTCAATCAGGGTTCGATGTAAGTTGGCGTTTGCTAGGATAATGGTGATTACCATTGGATCGTCGTGTCCGGGAATTATCCCTTGAGCATCTTCTCGGGTGAATGAAATAGTAGGTAATTCGGGCAGGGGACTGTCTTCTCGGATGTGATAGACTTCTTTGAGGTGTCTTTTTCGTGAGGATTTGGATGTTCCTCCGCCTGCAAAACCTCCATTTATCATGTGAACATGTCTTTCAGGTGTTCGTGGGGTTTGTTCGGCCCGATCTTCATTGTCCCCCCGCCTTCTCTTCCTAGTCTCTTCTCCTTTCTCTGCTATGTATCTGTCGAGTTTTCCTTCTCTGGCTAGCTTTTCTATAACATTTTTTAGGTCGTAGCAGTCGTTAGTAGAATGACCGTAGAGCTTGTGATATTCACAGTATTCGGACCGATCTCTCCCTGCTTTCTTGTGTTTTAGCGGTCGGGGCGGTGGGATCTTTTTGGTGTGGCATACTTCTCTGTAGACGTCTACCAAGGAGACTCGGAGGGGGGTGTAGCTGTGGTACTTCCGTGGTTTGTCCGAGTTGGGTTCTTCTTTCTTTTTCTGTTCCCGATCCCGATCTCGGAGTGGGTAGGTTGATTCCTTCCTAGAAGAGTCTCTTAGCTGGGAGGTTTCCTCCATGTTGATATATTTTTCCGCCCGCTCTTGCACTTCGTATAGGGAGGTCGGGTATCGTTTGGATAGGGATTGACTAAACGGTCCTTCTTTTAGGCCGTTTGCTAGTCCCATGATGGCTGCTTCAGTGGGCAAGTGTTGTATGTCCAGGCAGGCTTTGTTGAATCGTTCCATGTATTTTCGGAGAGTTTCTTGGTCACCTTGTTTGATCCCGAGTAGACTGGGGGCATGTTTTGTCTTGTCCTTTTGAATAGAGAATCTTGTTAGGAATTTTTTGGTTAGGTCTTCGAAGCTGGTGATTGATCTTGGTGGCAGGTTGTCGAACCACTTCATGGCTGACTTGGTGAGAGTGGTGGGGAAGGCTTTGCACCGAATCGCGTCGGAGGCGTCGACTAGGTACATTCTGCTTCTGAAGTTGCTGAGGTGATGACTTGGATCGGTGGTGCCGTCGTAGAGGTCCATCTCGGGTGGTTTGAAGTTTCGCGGTACCTTCTCCTTCATGATCTCTTGCGTGAAGGGATCGTGGTTGCCCTCGGTGGTGGTGCCGCGTTCTGTTCGGTCTTTCAGGTTGGCCTCTATTTTTCGCAGTTTTTCTTCTAATTCTCTGCGCTTTCGAGTTTCTCTTCTCAGATCTTGTTCAGTTTCTTTCTGCTTCTTTATGTCCTCTTCGAGTTGTTTTAGTCGGTCTTGTTGTGCCCGGACTGCTTCTAGGATTTCCGAGCTCTTCGCTCTTTCGGAATTTTGTGGATCCTTGTTTGGGAGTGACGTTTTTGGGCGATTCTGTTTGTTTCCTCCTGGAGTACGTGGTGATAGAGGGCTGTCCGGTCGTTCTCCGGTGTCAATTTCGTCCTCTTGTTCGGATGCAGCGTGCTCATCGTTGAGAGGATCGTCCGCCATGGTAGAGGGATGACTTCCAGGTCCCCGGCAACGGCGCCAATGTTCCGAGGGTTTGCCTGAAACGTGCAGCTCGGTCGTCTGGAGAGGCCCGTGGTGGGGGTTCGGTGACCCGAGCTTGGTATGCAGAATGGTTGGTGGTTGTACCTGCAATGACACTCCGATGCTTAAGTTAGCATGGGTCCAAGCAGATATGTGTAGATTTGGAATGAATGCCATACCTGGGTGCTCCAGTGTATTTATAGTAGTTGGCAGTGATCTTCCCTGGATAAGATATTCTTATCTTATCTTATCTTTTGGGAGTTTTATCTTTATCTTTGTGGAACCGCCTTTTCCAGGCCTTTTCGGCCTTTAGGTTTGGGCTGCGTTCCTTTTGATGGGACTTCCTTGCTCTTTGTCCGAGGTCCGACCTTTAGGTGTGAGCTTAAGGATAAGGTCGGACCTCTTGCGAATTTGCCGAGTTGGAGGACCCCGGTCAGGGTATGAACAGTGGGCATGAAATTGGAGCACAAACAAGAGGCATCTTTTAAGTCCCCAAAACACCAACTGGGTAGCAAGTGCAACGTTAGCCACAATAACTTTAGCACTAACGCCACACTTGTAGCGTTAGTGTGGCTAACGGCAGCACTAACGCTAAGCACGTGGACCTCTACTTGATTCACTTCTCTCTCAAGGACCACCCAACCTCAAGGAAGCAAGCCCACAAGTGTCAACCAATCAAGGCCACAAGAAGCATCTAGAATAGGAATTTTCATTTAATTGTAATTTGCTTTTAATTTCATTTTGTAATTTAGGAGAGCCTATATAAAGGCCTTAGTTTGTACATTCAAGGAAATGGGGGAATTTTGGAATTGAGGATTGAAGAGGGGTCTTCGGACTCCCTCCCCTCACACATTTTTCCTTCTCTTTCTTTTCTTTGTACTTTTCATTTATGAATTTGGAAGTTTCAATGTTAGTTTTAATCTTCATCTTTACTTTTCTGCACTTTCTTTCTTTTCTATTTTGGGTAGAGCAATGATCAACTAACTATTTTCATTGGGTTAGAGAGCTCTATTGTGATTCAATGGATCAATTGTAGTCTTCATTCTTCTTCTTCTTTCTTTTCTCTTGATTTTACTAGAGAGCTTTCGATCTTAATTCAATTGGTTAGTTGTCTTGGAAAAGAAACTCTCCATAATTTGATCTCCTCTAAGCCTTGGAAAAGGGATGAGGAGATCATGCTAGAAATGCTCTCTTACATTGGATTTGGTTGGGGGTTGGGCGGATATAGTGACATATAATCCTCCTAATACTTTGACCTATGAATGTGTGTGGTATAATCAGTGACCAAACTTCATCTCTTCCCATGAGCAATTAAATCAAGGAATTGGGAAATTGTTCAAGCTTAGAGAGATTGGATTACCAAGGAATTGGGATCCAATCACTTAAGATTGCCAAGGAGATCAATGAATGCATTGATTGAGGGAGAGATGAGAATGAACTTGATCCGGAGGATTGCAATATCTCTTGATCCCAGAATGAACTTGATCCGGAGGATTGCAATATCTCTTGATCCCAATGTTAATTTTATTTTTAGTTCTTACATTTACTTTTCTTGCCATTTTACTTTTCTGCACTTTATTGCTTTCTTTACTTTTATGCCATTTACATTTCCACTTACTTATTACTCCAATATGATTCGTCTAACTAGGATAATCAATTAACCATTGATTGCTGAATCCGTTAATCCCTGTGGATTCGACCTCACTCTATTGTGAGTTTTAACTTGACGACAAATTCGGTATACTTGCTGAAGGGAAATTTGTTGAGAGACAAGTTTCCGTGCATCAAGTTTATGGCGTCGTTGCCGGGGATTAATTGTGATTAACAAACTGCCGGTTGATTGATTTACTAGATTAGACACTTTTCTTTTTGTCATTGTTTTCTTTTGTTTCTTTATTTTCTTGTGCTAACTAACTGTTTGTGATATTGCCTCACTGGAAATTTCCTCATCTGTGACAATGGAGATTCCAATTTCTTTTGGTGATTATTGTTTGAGACAGAGCTTTTTACAGGAAAGAAAGGAGCATCCATCATACTTTCGTCAATCAATTTTCATGGGAAACTCCCCACCACCACAGAATGATTCACTTTACTATGCTCATGGTGGGTGGGAGTATCAAGAACATGAAATGGGGTACTTTCCAGAGTCACAAAATGGTCCATATTTTGGTGAAATTGATCACTACTCAAGTTGTGGCTGGGAAGATCAAAATCAAAGAGATTTCACTCATTCATACCCCATTCATCAAGAGCCATCACCTCTCAATTATCCAACCTCACTTCCAAGTTTCACATGCCTAAATTCTTCATCAGTTGAGTATGCCTCAGCACAAAAGTCTATCCCAAATCCATACAATTCATTTCACCATCCACAAAACTCAATCCACTACCCACAAGAGTCATACCACTTTCAGAACACACAACCACAAAACAACCAATTCCATTCACAAGCCAACCCCGACCAACCATTACAACCTACCCAACCTCCTTTAGATAGACTTGCTAGGATGGAACTCATCATTGAAGAACTCAAAAAAGGAGAGAAGAAGATAGACTTGCTAGGATAGAACTCCTCCTTAAAGAAATAAAAAAGACAAATGAAGAGGAGAAAATAGCAAAAAGGGACCATGAAGAAAAATTGAGACAGAATGCACAACTCTATTCTGAAGAACAATTCATTGAAGAGCTGAGATCACAAAGAGAGACCACTTCACTCTCTCCTGAAACAGAGGAGTTCATTCAAAGGTTAAGAGCAAGAGAGGAATCAGAAGAACAAGAAAAAGAGGCAGCCATACCAAGTGAGATTCATATGAAGAAGGAGGAGGTTGTGAGAATATATAAGCCTAAGGCTCCATACCCACAGAGGTTACTAGTGGTGCCAAAGGAACATGCAAACTCACTCCCAAAAGACTCAATGCAACATCATGTAGAAGAAAGGAAGGAAGTCAATCAAGGGAGTCTACACTACTCCAATGAAACAGAGAGTTGCATAGAGGGTGAGTTCATTGAACCACCAATTCAAGATGTTCTTGATGAAGAGAATGCTCCAACCATCATACAATACCCAAGTCCTGAAATTAAGGTGATGAAGGTAATCAACATGAGCACTAAAAAGAGGATGGTGTCCAAGAAAAGAAGGACAATATCATGAAGAAGAAAAGGTCAACCAAAAGCCATCCCACCCCCTACCCCAACAAGCAAGTTTACGCAAGCTAACAACAAAAGAAAGCTTACTGGGGAGAGGCACTCTAAGCAAAGGGCATTAACTGGCTCCTCTTTCCTCTTGAGGTCATTCCTCTTAACAAACTGGAAGAATAGGAAGAAAGTCATGAACAACATGTCAAGCTAATGACATTAAAAGAGCGCTTGTTGGGAGGCAACCTAACCGTAGGTAACATTTCCTTACTTTGCTTAGTTTACTTTCAATAATTTAGCATATGATTGCATTCTAAGTTTGGTGTTGCCATGCAACAATTTGATTTTCAATCTTCACTGGGTACTTGCAAAATTCTAAATTGAGAGTGTCACACTAAGTTTGGTGTTTCCACTTATCTTTCATGCAAGGTACCAAGCACACCATTTATTAATGCAATCAAAATGTCTCTGTTTGTATCTCTTGTGCCTTTATTGTATCCCTAATCTAGCTTGCTGAAACACATGCATACTCATACTTTATTCTAAGACATTCATGATCCATCATAGACCCTATGACCACTGTTTTAATTGTTGCTTGAGTATAAGCAATCATTCTAAGTTTGGTGTGGGAAGGGGAAGAATTGGAGGAAAAGGGCAACAACAATGAAGATGAACTACAAGGTGGTAAAGTTCCTTTTTCCTCTTACTTATTTCCAGCACTTTAAATTGCATGATTGTCTTCTACTTTCTTTGTATGCATGTGTGATTACTCCTTGTGAATAAGCATAATTTGATATTTGATTTGTAACATGTTGCTATGATATCATGATTATCATCTTGAATTTTACTTGTTCCCAATATCTCTAAGAATGCAAAAAAGAAATCATTCTTTTGAAAGGAAAATGTTGAAGAATTTTATAAATCTTGGGGCAAGCAAAAGAATTAAGAGGAGTGGAGGTTCTGATTGTATGATTGTGTATTGAGGTTGCATGTTTGTGAAAACTTGCATGGGAGCTCATAGATAGGAAATGAAGTTTAGAGAAGTATTATGGAATTTCTCAAACATCTATTGATCCAAGAAGCAGTAACAAAAGAAAATAAAAGAAAAAGAAAAACAAAGAACAAGCCCAAGGCTCTGAGCATCAATTACTAGGAAGAAAAAGAAAGAAACAAGAACTCAAAGAGTTATTGTCCTAGTTAAATGCTTGTGGTGAATTCGTGTCCAAGAGAGAGGCTTGAGCAAGTATATCCTAAGGGGTGCTTCAACCCCTAATACCTTAGACCAACTGGTTTGGGAGTATTGATTGAAAGCTTATCTTAAAAAGCCGCTTTGATACATGACATCTAGAGTCGAGGCCAAATTCCACAAAGAAAAAAAATTGCTAGAAAATAAGTGCTGCTTCAAGGTGACAATCTATAAAGAAGATTCCATAATATCATTTGAATGGAAGTCCTAAGATCTAAGACTTCCAAAATGTGAGGACTAATGAGCACTGGAATCCTTGCATGAGCATACAAATTAGAGTTCACCCCACTGTCACTTATTCACTTCACCCACTAAGGCATCATAAGCAATTCTTCAATACATTCCAATTAAGAGAATTCTTTATGAATAGTTCTTTTCTTGCTTGGGGACAAGCAAGCTTTAAGTTTGGTGTTGTGTTGCCAGGGCATCTTGGCTAGTTTTACTAGCCATTTTTTTGTATGCTTTAGGATGGTTTCATGCATTTTCTTAGGAAATAAGCAAGTATTTGGTTGAAAATGCAATCATACCATGATTCAAGCAAACATTGTGAATTTTGAATGATTTCATGAGAATTATGCATGAATTGAATGATAAATTGGATGATGCATGATCCCATGATTAAGAGCAAGACTTTGATACACTTTGTTTGATTGATTTCAGGTAACAAGAAGCAGAGAAGAGCCACGTTAGTGGCTACGTTAGTGCCACTAACGTGGCCATTAACGTGGAAAAAAAGAGAAGCCCCAACGTTAATGAAAAAGTTAATCGCATTAACTTTGAAGAAGGAGAGCATGGAACATTAGTGGTAAAAGTGAACGCCATTAATGTTTGCGAAGCAAAGAAGGCCTACGTTAGCTTCCATGTTAGTTACATTAACGTGGGAACTAACGTGGAAGAAAAGGGAAACGCCAACGTTAGTGGAAAAGGTGAACGCCACTAACGTTTGTGAAGCAAGAAAGACCCACGTTAATGGCCACGTTAGTTACATTAACGTGGACATTAACATGGGCAAAAATCTCACCTGGCAGCCTAACCATGCCGTCTTCAAACAAGAAAAACTTGAGCAACAAAGCTCTAAATGAGGTGATTCCAGTGGCATTGGAAAGTAGGATTCTAGAGCTTTCTAAGCATATATGGCACTACATGGTGGACTGATGAGCGGATATTTTATACGCTTTTTGGGGTAATTTCATGTAGATTTTAGTATGTTTTAATTAGTTTTTAGTAGAATATTATTAGTTTTTAGGCAAAAATCATATTTCTGGATTTTACTATGAGTTTGTGTGATTTTCTGTGATTTTAGATATTTTCTGGCTGAAATTGAGGGAGCTGAGCAAAAATCTTATCTAGGCTAAAAAAGGATTGCTGATGCTATTGGATTCTGACCTCCCTGTACTCGGAATAGATTTTTTGGAGCTGCAGGAGTCCAATTGGCTCGATATCAATTGGGTTGGAAAGTAGACATCCAGGGCTTTCCAGCAATATATAATAGTTCATACTTTGCGTGAAGATAGACGACGTAAAATGGCGTTCAACGCCAGTTCCATGTTGCAGTCTGGCGTCCAGCGCCAGAAACAGGTTACAAGTTGGAGTTCAACGCCAGAAACAGGTTAGAACCTGGCGTTCAACTTCAGAAATAGCCCAGGCACATGAGAAGCTTAAGTTTCAGCCCCAGCACACACCAAGTGGGCCCTAGAAGTGAATTTCTGCACCAATTATCTTAGTTTACTCATTTTCTGTAAACCTAGGTTACTAGTTTAGTATTTAAAAAACTTTTAGAGACTTATTTTGTATCTCATGACATTTTTAGATCTGAATTTTATACTCTTTGACGGCATGAGTCTCTAAACTCCATTGTTGGGGGTGAAGAGCTCTGTAGCGTCTCGATGAATTAATGCAATTATTTATGTTTCCCATTCAAACATGCTTGTTCCTATCTAAGATGTTCATTCGCGCCTCACTATGAAGAAGGTGATGATCCATGACACTCATCACCTTCCTCAATCCATGAACGTGTGTCTGATAACCACCTCCGTTCTACATTAGATTGAATGAATATCTCTTAGATTCCTTAATCAGAATCTTCGTAGTATAAGCTAGAATTGATGGCGGTGTTCATGAGAATCCGGAAAGTCTAAAGCTTGTCTATGGTATTCCGAGTAGGATTCAAGGATTGAATGGCTGTGATGAGCTTTAAACTCGTGAGTGTTGGGCGTAGTGACAGACGCAAAAGGCTCAATGGATCTTATTCCGGCATGATCGAGAACCAACAGATGATTAGCCGTGCTGTGACAGAGCATTTGGACCATTTTCACTGGGAGGATGGGAAGTAGCCATTAACAACGGTGACACCCTACATACAGCTTGCCATGGAAGGGACTTTGCACTTTTGAAAGTGAGGAAGCATTATGTTACAGGAATTCAGAAGACAAAGCATCTCCAAAACTCCAACATATTCTCCATTATTACATAATAAGTATTTCGAATTTTTCAACATTATTTACGATTTTTATTCCAATTTCGTATTACTTAATCCATGTCCTCTTGTTCATTTGCAAGTTAACTGATAATCACAATTGGTATCCTGACTAAGAATAATAAGATAACCATAGCTTGCTTCAAACCAACAATCTCCGTGGGATTCGACCCTTACTCACGTAAGGTATTAATTGGACGACCTAGTGCACTTGCAGGTTAGTTGTGCGGAATTACATAGTGTGAAGTAATTTTTGTGCACCAAGTTTTTGGTGCCATTGCTGGGGATTATTCGAGTTTGAACAACTAAAGGTTTATTTTGTTGCTTAGATTAGGAATAATTTATTTTTGTTGCTATAGAGTCATTAAATCCGAGTCCTTTATTTTCTTTTCAAAAATTTTTTTCAAAAATATTATTTTTCCTTATTAATTTTTAATTTTTATGTGAGTTTAGTTTTATACTTTAAGTTTGGTGACAATTGCATATTTGATATTTTCCTTTAAATTTTCGAATTTGTGTTCTTTATTTTTCCTTGATCTTCAAATTGTTCTTGTCAAATTTTCTTGTTTGATCTTTGATTTTTCCTATTTTGTGTATTTTTCGTGTTTTCCTTGTGCTTTTTCAAAATATTAGTTTTCAAAAAAATATATTTTTTATATACAATATTAAAACACGTTACATTTATAGCTCAGTTGGCTAGAGCATTGGCTTATGTTCTTGGCAATTGGGTATCTTCCTTTTAAAACTTTTTTCAAAAATAATTTTTCTTTGATTAAATCTTGTGCCAAACTTTAAGTTTGGTGTTTTCTTGTTAATCTTTCTTTAATTTTTGAAAATATTATTGTGATTTTCTAAAAATTTTAAGTTTGGTGTTCTTTCTTTTGTTCTTGGTGTTCTTGTGAATCTTCAAGGTGTTCTTGAGTCTTCCTTGTGTTTTGATCTTAAAATTTTTAAGTTTGGTGTTCCTTGGTGTTTTCCCTCCAAAATTTTCGAAAACAAGGAGCATTAGATCTAAAAATTTTTAAGTCTTGTGTCTTTTGTGTGTTTTTCTCTTTCATCATAAAATTCAAAATTCAAAAAAATATATATATATATATATCTTTTCTAACTAATTTTAAGCCATATTTTCGAATTTTTTTTTATATAAAAATTCACATTTCAATTTCAAAATTTTTTAAATCTCATCCTTTTAAGATTTTTCAAAAAATTTTTTTTATCTTTTTCGAAAATATCCTAACCACTTTCTCTCTCCTCACTTTTTCGAAAATCTTCATAAAATATTTTTTTAAATTCTTTTTTATTTTATTTTTGTTTTTATTTACTTTTATTTTTATTTTCATTGTCGTCTTTATTTTATCTTATTTTATTATTATTATTTCGAAATTTTTCTATATAAAAAAAATTAAATAAAATAAATCCACATCATCTCCCTTTCTCCATCATGGACTTAAGTGGAAATGAACAGTCCAGAAGGACTCTGGGGTCATATGCTAACCCCACTACTGCTTCATATTGGAGTAGTATCTGTATACCCTCCATTGGAGTCAGTAGTTTTGAGTTGAATCCTCAGCTCATTATCATGGTGCAGCAAAGTTGCCAGTATTCCGGTCTTCCACAGGAAGAACCTACAGAGTTTCTGGCACAATTTTTACAAATTGCTGACACAGTACATGATAAGGAAGTAGATCAGGATATCTACAGATTATTACTGTTTCCATTTTCTGTAAAGGACCAAGCTAATAGGTAGTTAAATAACCAACCTAAGGATAGCATAAAGACATGGAAACAGCTGTAAAAAAAATTCCTAAATCACTATTTTCCTCCAAAACGGATGACATAGATAAGGCTAAGCATCCAAGGCTTCAAACAAGGAGATAATGAATCCCTTTATGATGCCTAGAAGAGATACAGAGAGATGCTAAAAAAATGCCGCTCTAAAATATTTTCAGAGTGGGTGCAATTAGACATCTTCTATTATGGGCTTACAGAGAAAGCTCAGATTTCTCTAAACCACTTAGCTGGTGGACCTATCCACATGAGAAAGACAATTGAAGAAGCTCAAGAGCTCATTGATACAGTTGCCAAGAATCAGCATCTGTACCTAAGCAGTGAATCTTCCATCAACGAAGAGGCTAAAACAGTAACTGCTGAACTCAGTCCTGCAGATCAAGCTGCTGAATTCAATCAGCAATTAGATTTTCTAACAAAATAGTTAGCCAAATTCAAGGAGATACTACAAGAAACAAGAATGGCTAATATGAATATGGAAGTACAGTTGAAGCAAACAGAACAGCAGTTATCAAAACAAATAACAGAAGAGTGCCAAGCAGTTCAATTAAGAAGTGGGAAAACATTAAATACCTCACTTCAAGGTAGCAGGAAGCCATGAATTGAGCAACCACCCAAAATCCATCTGACGACAATAAGAGCCCAGAGAGGAATAATCCTAGCGCTCAAACGCCAGAAAATGGGTGGACAGCTGGCGTTGAACGCCCAAACCATGCTCAGTCCTGGCGTTTAACGCCAGAAACAAGCAAGGAATTGGCGTTGAATGCCCAAAGAAAGCATAGTTCTGGCATTCAAACGCCAGAAACAGGTAAGGAGCATCTAACGCCACTCCAGCTTCCACCCCTGGCATTCAAACGCCAGTGGGAGATCAGACACATACAAGTGCTGATAGCAACCCCTCTAAAAAGGCTTCTCAACCCACATCTGTAGGCAATAAACCTACAGCAACTAAGGTTGAGGAATATAAAGCCAAAATGCCTTATCCTCGGAAACTTCGCCAAGCGGAACAGGATAAGCAATTTGCCCGCTTTGCAGACTATCTCAGGACTCTTGAAATAAAAATTCCGTTTGCAGAGGCACTTGAGCAAATACCCTCTTATGCTAAGTTCATGAAAGAGATCTTAAGTCATAAGAAGGATTGGAGGGAAACTGAGAAAGTTTACCTTACTGAAGAATACAGTGCAGTCATTCTGAAAAGCTTACCTGAGAAGCTTAAGGATCCGGGAAGCTTTATGATACCATGCACATTAGAAGGTACTTGTACCAAGCAAGCTCTATGTGATCTTAAGGCAAGTATTAACCTAATACCTGCAGCTACAATCAAAAAGCTTGGGTTGACTGATGAAGTTAAACCAACCCAGATATGTCTCCAACTTGCTGATGGCTCCATTAAATACCCATCAGGCGTAATTGAAGACATGATTGTCAAGGTTGGGCCATTTGCCTTTCTCACTGACTTTGTGGTGCTGGAAATGGAGGAGCATAAGAGTGCAACTCTCATTCTGGGAAGACCTTTCCTAGCAACTGGCTGAACCCTTATTGATGTTCAAAAAGGGGAAGTAACCCTGAGAGTCAATGAGGATGAGTTCAAGTTGAATGTTGTCAAAGCCATGCAGCATCCAGACACCCAAAATGACTGCATGAGCATTGATATTATTGTCTCTCTGGTAAAAGAAGTCAATATGGCTGAGAGTCTTGAATCAGAGCTAGAGGATATCTTTAAAGATGTTCAGCCTGATCTGGAGGAACCAGAGAGAATAATAGAACCTCTGAAAATCCCTCAGGAAGAGGAGAAACCTCCCAAACCCGAGCTCAAACCATTACCACCATCCCTGAAATATGCATTTCTGGGAGAAGGTAATACCTTTCCTGTAATCATAAGCTCTACCTTAGAGCCACAGGAAGAGGAAGCACTAATTCAAGTGCTAAGAACACACAAGACAGCTCTTGGGTGGTCAATTAGTGATCTTAAGGGCATTAGCCCAGCCAGATGCATACACAAGATCTTATTGGAGGGTGACGCTAAGCCAGTGGTTCAACCACAAAGGCGGCTGAATCCAGCCATGAAGGAGGTGGTGCAGAAAGAGGTCACTAAATTACTAGAGGCTGGGATTATTTATCCTATCTCTGATAGTCCCTGGGTAAGCCCTGTCCAAGTCGTCCCTAAGAAAGGTGGCATGACAGTGGTCCATAATGAAAAAAATGAATTGGTTCCTACAAGAACAGTTACAGGGTGGCGTATGTGTATTGATTATAGAAGGCTTAATATAGCCACCAGAAAGGATCATTTTCCTTTACCATTCATAGACCAGATGCTAGAAAGACTGGCAGGTCATGAATACTACTACTTCCTGGATGGATATTCAGGTTATAATCAAATTGCAGTAGATCCCCAGGATCAAGAGAAAACAGCATTCACATGTCCATCCGGAGTATTTGCATACAGAAGGATGCCATTTGGACTATGCAATGCACCTGCAACCTTTTAAAGGTGCATGCTCTCTATTTTCTCTGATATGGTGGAAAAATTTCTAGAAGTCTTCATGGATGACTTTTTAGTATTTGGAGACTCATTCAGCTCCTGTCTTGACTATCTAGCACTTGTTCTAAAGAGGTGCCAAGAGACTAACCTGGTTTTGAACTGAGAAAAATATCACTTTATGGTGACTGAAGGAATTGTCCTTGGGCACAAAATTTCGAACAAGGGAATAGAGGTGGATCAAGCTAAGGTAGAGGTAAATGAAAAATTACCACCACCTGCCAATGTTAAGGCAATCAGAAGCTTTCTGGGGTATGCAGGATTCTATAGGAGGTTTATAAAAGATTTTTCAAAAATTGCCAAACCTTTGAGTAATCTGCTAGCTGTTGACATACCATTTATCTTTGATAAGGAGTGCCTGCAGGAGTTTGAGACCCTGAAAGCTAAACTGATCACAGCACCAGTCATTTCTGCACTAGACTGGACATTACCATTTGAATTAATGTGTGATGCCAGTGACCATGTCATTGGTGCAGTGTTAGGACAAAAGCATGACAAGCTTCTGCACGTCATTTACTATGCCAGTCGTGTTTTAAATGACGTACAGAAGAACTACACAACCACAGAAAAAGAGTTACTTGCAGTAGTTTACACCATTGACATGTTTAGATCTTATTTAGTAGGATCAAAAGTGATTGTGTACACTGATCATGCTGCTCTTAAATATCTACTCACAAAGCAGGATTCAAAACCCAGACTCATCAGATGGGTGTTTCTTCTACAAGAGTTTGATATAGAAATAAGAGACAGAAAAGGGACAGAGAACCAAGTAGCAGATCACCTGTCCCGAATAGAACCAGTAGAAGGGGCGTCCCTCCCTCTTACTGAGATCTCTGAAACCTTTCCGGATGAGCAACTCTTTGCCATCCAGGAAGTGCCATGGTTTGCAGATATTGCAAACTACAAGGCAGTGAGATTCATACCCAAAGAGTACAGTAGGTAGCAAGCAAAGAAATTGATCACGGATGCAAAGTACTATCTTTGGGATGAACCATATCTCTTCAAGAGATGCGCAGACGGAGTAATCCGTAGATGTGTGCCTAAAGAAGAAGCACAGAAGATCCTCTGGTACCACCATGGATCACAATATGGAGGACATTTTGGAAGTGAGCGAACAGCCACAAGAGTCCTCCAATGTGGCTTCTACTGGCCTACTCTCTATAAAGACTCCCGAGTGTTTGTACTTAATTGTGACAGTTGCCAAAGATCTGGCAACCTGCCTCACAGTTATGCCATGCCTCAATAAAGGATCTTAGAGATTGAGTTGTTTGATGTATGGGGTATTGACTTCATGGGGCCTTTCCCACCATCATACTCAAACACTTATATTCTGGTAGCAGTGGATTATGTATCCAAATGGGTGGGAGCTATTGCAACACCCACTAATGATACTAAGACAGTGCTAAAATTCCTCCAGAAACACATCTTCCGCAGATTTGGTATTCCTAGAGTACTAATCAGTGATGGAGGCACTCACTTCTGCAATAAACAGCTTTACTCTGCTTTGGTTCGATATGGAGTTAGTCACAGGGTAGCTACTCCATATCATCCACAGACAAATGGACAAGCTGAAGTCTCTAATAGAGAACTTAAAAGAATCCTGAAATGGACTGTCATTAACCGTAGAAGGGATTGGGCAAGAAGCTTGGATGATGCTTTATGGGCATACAGAACAACATTCAAGACTCCTATAGGAACTTCTCCATACCAGCTTGTGTATGAAAAAGCCTGTCACTTGCCAGTGGAACTGGAACATAAAGCCTACTGGGCAACCAGATTCCTAAACCTTGATGCCAAGTTAGCTGGAGAAAAATAATTGCTCCAGTTAAATGAGCTGAGGAATTTAGACTCAATGCTTTCGAAAACGCAAAAATATACAAAGAGAAAGAAAAAAGATGGCATGATAAGAAGTTGTCATCCAGAGTCTTTGAGCTAGTGCAGAAAGTTCTGCTGTTTAATTCTAGGCTCAGATTATTCCCCGGGAAATTGAAATCCCGGTGGAGATGTCCATATGTGATTACAAGTGTGTCACCATATGGATACGTAGAGCTTCAGGATAATGATTCTAACAAAAAGTTCATTGTTAATGGACAGAGAGTCAAACATTATCTTGAAGGCAATTTTGAGCAAGAATGCTCAAAACTGAGGCTTGATTAAAGCTCAGTAATAGTCCAGCTAAAGACAATAAAGAAGCGCTTGCTGGGAGGCAACCCAGCCATTAACAAAGTTTATTTTTCAATTATTGATTTTTATAGATTCATATTAATTTTCTTCAAGGTAAAATGGCAATTGCATGTGTTCACAGAGTTACAGAAGGATTCAGAGGATAAAAAGCAAAAAGAAGCTCACTGGTGCGAAAAAGCCAGTAAGAGCTGTTTTGGGCGTTGAACGCCCAAAAGAAGCATCCACTGGGCGTTCAACGCCAGTAAGGATAGCCATCTGGGCGTTAAACACCAGAAAGGAGCATCTTCTGGGCGTTGAACACCAGAAAGAAGCACCTTCTGGGTGTTTAACGCCAGATTTACAGCGTCCTGGGCGTTCAGAAAAACGCCCAGTGACAAAGGAGTTCGTGGCGTTCAACGCTAGAAAGAAGCAACAACTGGGCGTTGAACGCCCAGGAGAAACTGCACTTGGGCGTTAAATGCCCAAAACATGCAGCATTTGGGCGTTTAACGCTAGGATGGTGGGGAGGAGGTAAATTCATTTTTACTTCACAATTTTTTTAAATTTTTTGTGTTTCAATTCATGATTTCTTGCATAAACATGTTACAAACTATCATCCTTCAATTCCAAAAATTTTAATCCTAATTTCTAAAATCCCTTTTTCAAAAATATCAAATGTATCTTAATCCATAAACACAAATATTTTTCAAATCCAATCCACCTTTTTTTCAAATTTTTCAAAAATCAATTATCTTTTAAAATCTTTTTTAAAATAAAAATTCAGATTTATCTTTTCCAATATCATTCACAACTTTTTATTTTTAAATTATATCTTCTTCTTATCATATTTATCTTTTATAAATCATATCTTCTATCTTATCTTTTTAAAATTTTCGAAAACCCACCCCCTCCCTTTTAAATCCCCATTCGGCCTCCCTCCTCTCATCCACCATTCGACACTAGCTCTCCTTCTATCCCTCTCCTTTCTTTTCTTTTGCTTGAGGACAAGCAAACTTCTAAGTTTGGTGTATTTATCCGTGATCGCTAAACCATACCCACTAAGATCATGGCTCCTAAAGAAAAATAACCCACACCAAGACGTAAGAAAGAGAGTATTCCAAAACCACTTTGGAATCAAGGGAAGTTCTTAACCAAAGAACATTCAGACCATTAATACAAAATAATGGGTCTAAGATCAGTGATCCCGGAAGTCAAATTTGATCTGAAAGAAGATGAATATCCGGAGATCCAAGAGCAAATTCGAAACAGGAACTGGGAAATCCTAGCTAATCCTGAAACAAAAGTGGAAAGGAATATGGTTCAGGAGTTCGACGCTAATCTGTAGCAAACAGATAGGCAGAGAATATCTAGAACTACCCTCTATGACTATCGGACCTTAGTCAGAGGAAAGATTGTTCACATCAGATGAGCGGATAATTTATACGCTTTTTGGCATTGTTTTTAGGTAGTTTTTAGTATGATCTTGTTACTTTTAGGGATGTTTTCATTAGTTTTTATGCTAAATTCACATTTCTAGACTTTACTATGAGTTTGTGTGTTTTTCTTTGATTTCAGGTATTTTCTGGCTGAAATTGAGGGACCTGAGCAAAACTCTGATAGCAGGCTGACAAAGGACTGCTGATGCTGTTGGAATCTGACCACCTTGCACTCGAAATGGATTTTCTGGAGTTACAAAACTCCAAATGATGCGTTCTCAATGGCGTTGGAAAGTAGACATCCAGATCTTTCTATCAATATATAATAGTCCATACTTTATTCGTGATTAGATGACGTAAACCGGCGCTCAACGCCAGTTCCATGCTGCATTCTGGAGTCAAACGCCAGAAACACGTCACGAACCAGAGTTGAACGCCCAAAACACGTTACAACTTGGCGTTCAACTCCAAGAGAAGCCTCAGCTCATGGATAGATCAAGCTCAGCCCAAGCACACCAAGTGGGCCCCGGAAGTGGATTTATGCATCAATTACTTACCTCTGTAAATCCTAGTAGCTAGTTTAGTATAAATAGAACTTTTTACTAGTTTATTGGGAGTCTTTTGATCATTCAGTCTTTTGAACACATCTTTGGATGTTTAGTTCTGAGATCTTGGGGGCTGGCCATTCGGCCATGCCTGGACCTTCATCACTTATGTATTTTCAACGGTGGAGTTTCTACACACCATAGATTAAGGGTGTGGAGCTCTGCTATACCTCAAGTTTCAATGCAATTACTACTGTTTTCTATTCAATTCGATTTATTCCTGTTCTAAGATATTCGTTGCACTTCAACTTGATGAATGTGATGATCCGTGACACTCATCATCATTCTCACCTATGAACGCGCGTGACTGACAACCACTTCCGTTCTACCTTAGACTGGGCACATATCTCTTGGATTCCTTAATCAGAATCATCGTGGTATAAGCTAGAATTGATGGCGGCATTCATGGGAATCCGGAAAGTCTAACCTTGTCTGTGGTATTCCGAGTAGGATTCCGGGATTGAATGACTGTGATGAGCTTCAAACTCCTGAAGGCTGGCGTTAGTGACAGACGCAAAAGAATCACGGGATTCTATTCCAACCTGATTGAGAACCGACAGATGATTAGCCGTGCTGTGACATAGCATTTGGACCATTTTCACTGAGAGGATGGGATGTAGCCGTTGACAACGGTGATGCCCTACATACAGCTTGCCATGGAAAGGAGTAAGAAGGATTGGATGAAAGCAGTAGGAAAGCAGAGATTCAACAGGGACAAGCATCTCCACACGCTTATCTGAAATTCCCACCATTAATTTACATAAGTATTTCTATCCTATTTTATTTATCTTTTAATTATCTAATCCAATCACATTTGAATCATCCTGACTGAGATCTACAAGATGACCATAGATTGCTTCATACCAACAATCTCCATGGGATCGACTCTTACTCACGTAAGGTATTACTTGGATGACCCAGTGCACTTGCTGGTTAGTTGTGCAGAGTTGTGACTAAGTGTAATTCACGTGTGAGAGCTACCAAATTATTGGAGCCATTGTTGATGATCACAATTTCGTGCACCAAGTTTTTGGCGCCGTTGCCGGGGATTGTTCGAGTATGGACAACTAACGGTTCGTCTTGTTGCTCAGATTAGGTAATTTTCTTTTCAAAAAGTTTTCAAAAAATTTTCAAAAAAACTTTTCTTTATTTTCGTTTTTCTAAAGAATATTTTCGAAAAAAATAATAAAAATACAAAAAAATCATAAAATCATAAAAATAAAAAATATTTTGTGTTTCTTGTTTGAGTCTTGAGTCAACTTTTAAGTTTGGTGTCAATTTCATTCTTTAAAAATTTTTCTTGCATTTTTCGAAAATTCATGCATTCATAGTGTTCTTCATGATCTTCAAGTCGTTCTTGACAAGTCTTCTTGTTTGATCTTGATGTTTTCTTGTTTTGTGTTGTTTGTTGTTTTTCATATGCATTTTTTGTTTGTTAGAGTCCATGCATTAAAGATTTGAAAGTTTGGTGTCTTGCATGTTTTCTTTGCATCAAAAATTTTTCAAAATTATGTTCTTGATGTTCATCATGATCTTCAAAGTGTTCTTGGTGTTCATCTTGACATTCATAGTGTTCTTGCATGCATCATGAGTTTTGATTCATAATTTTCATGTTGTGAGTCATTTTTATGTTTTTCTCTCTCATCATCAAAAATTCAAAAATAAAAAAAATATCTTTTCCTTATTTCTCTCCAAATTTTCGAAATTTTGGGTTGACTTGGTCAAAAAAAATTTAAAAATTAGTTGTTTCTTACAAGTCAAGTCAAATTTTCAATTTTAAAAAAATCTTATCTTTTCAAAACTTTTTCAAATAAAAACTTTTTCATTTTTATCTTATTAATTTCGAAAATTTCAAAATATTTTTTCAAAAATCTTTTTCTTAATTTTATTTCAAAATTTCGAAATTACACTAACAATTAATGTGATTGATTCAAAAATTTGAAGTTTGTTACTTTCTTGTTAAGAAAGGTTCAATCTTTAAACTCTAGAATCTTATCTTTTAGTTTCTTATTAGTCAAGTAATCAAATTTAATTTTAAAAATTAAATCTTTTTCAAAATATCTTTTTCTTAAAAATCTTATCTTTTATCTTATCTTTTATCATATCTTTTTCAAAATTTTATCTTTTTCAAAAAAAAAAAAAATTGATTTCAAAATATCTCACCCAACTTCTTATCTTCTTATCTTTTCAAATTTGACTTTAATATCTTTTTCAACTAACTATTTGACTTTTTGTTTGTTTCTTATCTTTTTCAAAACCACCTAACTACTTCTCTCTCTCTCTCTAATTTTCGAAAATATCTCATCCTTTTTCAAAAATTCTTTTTAATTAATTAATTGTTTTAGATTTTAATTTTAATTATATCTTATCTTTAATTTTTGAAAATCACTAACTACTTTTTCAAAATTATTTTCGAAATTCTCTATCTCACCTCTTCTTCTATTTATTTATTTATTTACTAACACTTCTCTTCACCTCTCTTCATCTCAATTTACTACCCCTATCCTTACCCTTCTGTTTGGATTCTCCTTTCTTTATTCCCTTTCTTCTTCTACTAACAATAAGGAACCTCTTTACTGTGACATAGAGGATTCCTCTTTCTTTTCTTATTCTCTTCTTCCCTATATGAGCAGGAACAAGGAAAAAGGCATTCTTGTTGAAGCTGACCCTGAACCTGAAAGGACTCTGAAGAGGAAATTAAGAGAAGCTAAATTATAACAATCCAGAGACAACCTTTCTGAAATTTTCGAACAAGAGAAGGAGATGGCAGCCGAACCCAACAACAATAATGCAAGGAGGATGCTTGGTGATTTCACTAAACGAACGTCCAAGTTTGATGGAAGAAGCATCTCAATTCCTGCCATTGGAGCAAACAATTTTGAGCTGAAACCTCAATTAGTTGCTTTGATGCAACAGAACTGCAAGTTTCATGGACTTCCATCTGAAGATCCTTATCAGTTTTTAACTGAGTTCTTGCAGATTTGTGAGACTTTTAAAACAAATGGAGTAGATCCTGAAGTCTACAGACTCATGCTTTTCCCTTTTGCTGTAAGAGACAGAGCTAGAACATGGTTGGACACACAACCTAAAGATAGCCTGGACTCCTAGGATAAGCTGGTCACGACCTTCTTGGATAAATTCTTTCCTCCTCAAAAGCTGAGCAAGCTTAGAATGGATGTTCAGACCTTCAAACAAAAAGATGGTGAATCCCTCTATGAAGCTTGGAAAAGATAGAAGCAGATGACCAAAAAGTGTCCTTCTGACATATTTTCAGAATGGACCATATTAGATATATTCTATTATGGTCTATCTGAGTTTTCCAAAATGTCATTAGACCATTCTGCAGGTGGATCCATTCACTTAAAGAAAACGCCTGCAGAAGCTCAAGAACTTATTGACATGGTTGCAAATAACCAATTCATGTACACTTCTGAGAGGAATTCCGTGAATAATGGAACGCCTCAGAGGAAGGGAGTTCTTGAAATTGATGCTCTGAATGCCATATTGGCTCAGAACAAAGTGTTGACTCAGCAAGTCAACATGATCTCTCAAAGTCTGAATGGATGGCAAAATGCATCCAACAGTACTAAAGAGGCAGCTTCTGAAGAAGCTTATGATCCTGAGAACCCTGCAATAGCAGAGGTAAATTACATGGGTGAACCTTATGGGAACACCTATAATTCATCATGGAGAAATCATCCAAATTTCTCATGGAAGGATCAACAAAAGCCTCAACAAGGCTTTAATAATGGTGGAAGAAACAGGCTAAGCAATAACAAGCCTTTTCCATCATCTTCTCAGCAACAAACAGAGAATTCTGAGTAGAGCCCCTCTAATTTAGCAAATTTTGTCTCTTATCTGTCTAAGGCCAATTTAAGTTTCATGAGTGAAATAAGGTCCTCCATCAAAAATTTGGAGGCACAAGTTGGCCAGCTGAGTAAGAAAGTCATTGAAACTCCTCCCAGTTTTCTCCCAAGCAATACAGAAGAGAATCCAAAAAGAGAGTGCAAGGCCATTGATGTAATCAATATGGCCGAATGCACAAGGAAGGAGAAGGACAAAAATCCTAGTGAGGAAGACCTCCTGGGACGTCTCTCAAACAAGAAGGAGTTCCCTATTGAGGACCTAAAGGAATCTGAGGCTCATATAGAGACCATAGAGATTCCATTAAATCTCCTTCTGCCATTCATAAGCTCTGAAGATTATTCTTCCTCTGAAGAAGATGAAGATGTCACTGGAGATCAAGTTGCTCAATATCTAGGAGCCATCATGAAGCTGAATGCCAAGTTATTTGGTAATAAGACTTGGGAAGGTGAACCTCCCTTGCTCATTAGTGAACTAGATACATGGGTTCAGAAAACTTTACATCAAAAGAGACAAGATCCTGGTAAATTCTTAATACCCTGTACCATAGGCACCATGACCTTTAACAAGGCTCTGTGTGACCTGAGGTCAGGCATAAATCTTATGCCACTCTCTGTAATAGAGAAACTAGAGATCATTGAGGTACAGCCTGCCTTATTCTCATTACAATTGGCAGACAAGTCAGTAAGATAAGCTTATGGATCAGTAGAGGACATGTTGGTAAAGGTTAAAGGTCTTTACATTCCTACTGATTTTATAATCTTAGAAACTAGGAAGGAGGAGGATGAATGCATCATCCTTGGAAGACCTTTCCTAGCCACAGCAGAAGCTGTGATAGATGTTAACAGAGGAGAATTAGTCTTTCAATTGAATGAGGACTACCTTGTGTTTAAGGCACATGGCTATCCTTTTGTAACAAGGGAGAATAAGCATGCAGAGCTTCTCTCAATACAGAGTCAAACAGAGCCCCCATAATCAAACTATAAGTTTGGTGTTGGGAGTCCACAACATTGACCTGATCACTTGTGAGGCTCCATGAGAGCCTGCTGTCAAGCTATTGACATTAAAGAAGCGCTTGTTTGGAGGCAACCCAATTTTTATTTATCTAATTTTATTTTTATTTGATTGTTATTTTGTGTTTTAGTAGGTTCATGATCATGTGGAGTCACGAAAAAAATATTAAAATTAAAAATAGAATCAAAAATAGCAGAAGAAAAATCACACCCTGGAGGAAGGACTTACTGGCGTTTAAACGCCAGTAAGGAGCATCTGGCTGGCGTTCAACGCCAGAACAGAGCATGGATCTAGCGCTGAACGCCAGAAACAAGCAACATCCTGGCGTTTGAACGCCAGGAATATGCCCTGAGGAAAGCTGGCGCTGAACGCCAATAACAAGCATGAAACTGGCGTTTAACGCCTAGAACTTGCACCACTTCGGCGTTTAAATACCAGAATGGTATGCTAAGGCATTTTACATGCCTAATTGGTGCAGGGATGTAAATCCTTGACACCTCAGGATTTGTGGACCCCACAGGATCATCTCAGGATCTGTGGACCCCACAGGATCCCCACCTAACATATTCCCACCTTACCTCCTAATTAATCCTATAACACACTTTCGCAAAAACCCTTCACCAATCACCTCAATCTCTCTTCCCAATTACCCCCTTTACCACTCACATCCATCTACTCTTTCCCAAAAACCCCACCTACCTTCAAAATTCAAAAATCTTTCCCACCCAAACCCACCCTAAATGGCCGAACCTACCCTCTCTCACTTCCCTATATAAACCACTCCATTCTCCTTAATTTTCACACAACACAAACCTCTCTTCTCCTTCTTGGCCGAATACACCTCTCCGCCTCTCCTCTAAATTTTCTTCTTCTTCTTCTTCTTTTCTTTCTTCTCTTGCTCGAGGGCGAGCAATATTTTAAGTTTGGTGTGGTAAAAGCATAAGCTTTTGTTTTTCCATTACCATTGATGGCACCTAAGGCCGGAGAATCCTCTAGAAAAGGGAAAGGAAAGACAAAAGCTTCCACCTCCGAGTCATGGGAGATGGAAAAATTCATCTCCAAAGCCCATCAAGACCACTTCTATGATATTGTAGCCAAGAAGAAGGTAATCCCTGAGGTCCCTTTCAAGCTCAAGAAAAATGAGTATCCGGAGATCCGACATGAGATCCAAAGAAGAGGTTGGGAAGTTCTAACCAACCCCATTCAACAAGTCAAAATCTTAATGGTTCAAGAGTTCTATGCCAATGCATGGATCACTAGGAACCATGATCAAAGTGTGAACCCGAATCCAAAGAATTATCTTACAATGGTTCGGGGGAAATACTTAGATTTTAGTCCGGAAAATGTGAGGTCGGCATTCAACTTTCCCATGATGCAAGGAGATGCACGCCCCTACACTAGAAAGGTCAACTTTAATCAAAGGTTGGACCAAGTCCTTATGGACATATGTGTGGAAGGAGCTCAATGGAAAAGAGACTCCAAAGGCAAGCCGATTCAACTAAGAAGACTGGACCTCAAGCATGTAGCTAGAGGATGGTTGGAGTTCATTCAACGCTCCATCGTCCCCACTAGCAACTGATCTGAAGTTACTGTGGATCGGGCCATCATGATTCATAGCATCATGATTGGAGAGGAAGTAGAAGTTCATGAAGTCATCTCCCATGAATTCTACAAAATAGCCGATAAGTCCTCTACTTTGGCAAGGCTAGCTTTTCCTAATCTTATTTGCCATCTATGTTACTCAGCTGGAGTTATCATAGAAGGAGACATCCTCATTGAAGAGGACAAGCCTATCACTAAGAAAATGATGGAGCAAACAAGAGAGCCCACTCATGGAACCCAAGAGACGCATGAGGAAGCTCATCACCAAGAAATCCCAGAGATACCTCAAGGGATGCACTTTCCTCCCAACAACTATTGGGAACAGCTCAACACTTCCCTAGAAGATTTGAGTTACAATGTGGAACAATTAAGGGTGGAACATCAAGAGCACTCTATCATTCTCCATGAAATAAGAGAAGATCAAAGAGCAATGAGGGAGGAGCAACAAAGGCAAGGAAGGGACATAGAAGAGCTTAAGGACATCATTGGTCCTTCAAGAAGAAGACGCCACTAAGGTGGACTCATTCCTTGTTCTTATATTTTTCTGCTTTTCAGTTTTTATATTATATGTTCATTTATGTTTTGTGTCTCTACTTCATGATCATTAGTATTTAGTAACTATGTCTTAAGGCTATGAATAATTCCATTAATCCTTTACCTCTCTTAAATGAAAAATGTTTTTAATTCAAAAGAACAAGAAGTACATGAATTCGAATTTATCCTTGAATTTAGTTTAATTATATTGATGTGGTGACAATACTTTTTGTTTTCTGAATGAATGCTTGAACAATGCATATTTTTTATCTTGTTGTTTATGAATGTTAAAATTTTTGGCTCTTGAAAGAATGATGAAAAAGAGAAATGTTATTGATTATCGGAAAAATCATAAAATTGATTCTTGAAGCAAGAAAAAGCAGTGAAAAAGCAAAAAAGCTTGCAAAAAAAATATTGGCGAAAAAAAAAGCAAGCAGAAAAAGCCAATAGCCCTTAAAACCAAAAGGCAAGGGTAAAAAGGATCCAAGGCTTTGAGCATCAATGGATAGGAGGGCCCAAGGAAATAAAATCCAGGCCTAAGCAGCTAAATCAAGCTGTCCCTAACCATGTGCTTGTGGCATGCAGGTCCAAGTGAAAAGCTTGAGACTGAGTGGTTAAAGTCATGATCCAAAGCAAAAAGAGTGTGCTTAAGAGCTTTGGACACCTCTAACCGGGGACTCTAGCAAAGCTGAGTCACAATCTGAAAAGGTTCACCTAGTCATGTGTCTGTGACATTTATGTATCCGGTGGTAATACTGGAAAACAAAATGCTTAGGGCCACGGCCAGGACTCATAAAAGTAGCTGTGTTCAAGAATCAACAAACTTAACTAGGAGAATCAATAACACTATCTAAAATTCTAAGTTCCTATAGAAGCCAATCATTCTAAATTTCAAAGGAAAAAGTGAGATGCCAAAACTGTTCAGAAGCAAAAAGCTACAAGTCCTACTCATCTAATTAGAATTAATATTCATTGATATTTTGGGATTTATAGTATATTCTCTTCTTTTTATCCTAATTGATTTTTAGTTGCTTGGGGACAAGCAACAATTTAAGTTTGATTTTGTGATGAGCGGATAATTTATACGCTTTTTGGCATTGTTTTTAGGTAGTTTTTAGTTTGATCTAGTTACTTTTAGGGATGTTTTCATTAGTTTTTATGCTAAATTCACATTTCTTGACTTTACTATGAGTTTGTGTGTTTTTCTATGATTTCAGGTATTTTCTGGCTGAAATTGAGGGACCTGAGCAAAACTCTGATAGGAGGCTGACAAAGGACTACTGATGCTGTTGGAATCTGACCTTCCTTCACTCGAAATGAATTTTCTGGAGCTACAGAACTCCAAATGGCGCGCTCTCAACGGCGTTGGAAGGTAGACATCTAGAGCTTTCCAGCAATATATAATAGTCCATACTTTGATCATGATTAGACGACGTAAACTGGCGCTCAACGCCAGTTCCATGCTGCATTCTGGAGTCAAACGCCAGAAACACGTCACGAACCAGAGTTGAACGCCCAAAACACGTTACAACTTGGTGTTCAACTCCAAGAGAAGCCTCAGCTCGTGGATAGATCAAGCTCAACCCAAGCACACACCAAGTGGGCCCCGGAAGTGGATTTATGCATCAATTACTTACCTCTGTAAACCCTAGTAGCTAGTTTAGTATAAATAGAACTTTTTACTAGTTTATTGGGAGTCTTTTGATCATTCAGTCTTTTGACCACATCTTTGGACGTTTAGTTCTGAGATCTTGGGGGCTGGCCATTCGGCCATGCCTGGACCTTCATCACTTATGTATTTTCAACGGTGGAGTTTCTACACACTATAGATTAAGGGTATAGAGCTCTGCTGTACCTCAAGTTTCAATGTAATTACTACTATTTTCTATTCAATTCGATTTATTCCTGTTCTAAGATATTCGTTGCACTTCAACTTGATGAATGTGATGATCCATGACACTCATCATCATTCTCACCTATGAACGCGCGTGACTGACAACCACTTCCGTTCTACCTTAGACCGGGCGCATATCTCTTGGATTCCTTAATCAGAATCTTCGTGGTATAAGCTAGAATTGATGGCGGCATTCATGGGAATCCGGAAAGTCTAACCTTGTCTGTGGTATTCCGAGTAGGATTCCGGGATTGAATGACTGTGACGAGCTTCAAACTCCTGAAGGCTGGGCGTTAGTGACAGACGCAAAAGAATCACGGGATTCTATTCCAACCTGATTGAGAATTGACAGATGATTAGCCGTGCTGTGAAAGAGCATTTGGACCATTTTTACTGAGAGGATGGGATGTAGCTGATAAACCACTATTTCATGGTTTATCTTGTGCTCAATTGAGTGGATTTTATCAACTCTTTTCCCACTTATTCATACTATTTGCATAGTTTTACATTTGCCTTCCTAATTATGTGCTTTGATTGAAAACGTGCTTCTTTGGCCTTAAGTTCCCTATATTTAATTCTCTCTTATTACCATTAGATGCCTTGATATGTGTGTTAAGTGATTTCAGAGACTACAGGACAGGAATGGCTTAGAGGATAGAAAGGAAGCATGCAAAAGTGGAAGGTATACAAGAAGTTGGAGAAATTGCTAAGTTGTCCAGCCTGACCTCTTCGCACTCAAACAGCTATAACTTTAGCTACAGAGGTCCAAATGACGCGGTTCCAGTTGCGTTGGAAAGCTAACGTCACTTGGCCACGACCTGTATGGATCAGAAAGCGCTGGAAGTGACTTCTGAGCTGTTTCTGACCCATTTTTCGACCCAGAGAACACAGATTAGAGGCTATAAAGTGAGGAAATGCATCCATTCATGATCATGCTTTTCATAATTCACTTTCCATGATTTAGATCTAGTTTGGAGAGAGATTCTCTCCTCTCTCTTTAGGATTTAGGATTTAGGACTTCTCTTAGTTTTAGGAGTAACTCTCGATCCCAGGTTCAATGTTCTTTTACTTTATATTTATTTCCTATTTTCAGATACTTTATTGCTTGTATTAGTTATGTTGCCTATTTGGCCTATGCCACTTTCATGATGATTTTCTTATTTAATGATATTTGAGGTATTTCAGTTTATGATTGTTCCTTTTTATTATCCCCAATCTGAAGACAATTTTTATTCCAGTAGATACAATTTCCTTTCTTTTTGGTCTTGGTTAAGAAATCAGTAACTCAGGAGTTATCTTAGCTCAACATAATTGATAACTGTTATCTTTTCTAATTGGACTGAACTTCAATAATCCCAACCTTTTCTTAGGAAATAAATAGGATTCGAAGGTCAACTAATTAGTCCCTTGACTTTCCTCTGCTTTAGTAAAGGTTAACTAAGTGGAATTAAGATTCAACTTTCATTATTATTGATAAGAATAACTAAGTCTGGATTTCCAATTTCTCCTACCTTACCAAAAGTTTGCTTTACATTATTTATTTATTCTAATTGCTATTTAAATTAATTGCCATATTCACTCCTCACTCTTGAAACCCCAAATTTACAATCTCCATAACCAATAATAAGAACATACTTCCCTGCAATTCCTTGAGAAGACGACCCGATGTTTGAATACTCGGTTATCAATTTCAAAGGGGTTTGTTACTTGTGACAACCAAACTTTTGTACGAAGGGATTTCTGTTAGTTTAGAAGCTATATCTACAACGCAAATATTTTTATATAATTCTATACTAGCAAAAATCCTAACGTCAAAAATGGCGCCGTTGCCGGGGAACTGCTAACGTGTGCCTTATTATTGGTTATTGTAAATATTTTTCTTTTGTTTGTTTATTTATTTTTAATTTTCCTTTTTAATTTTATTTGCTACCATGAACTCTCACCCCTCTCGCTTTGAGTTTGGTTCTAACTTTGTTGAAGGAAATAGAAGTTACAGCAGGAATATGCATCAAGGTCAGACCAATCAAGGATGACTCTAGATTGCTTCATACCAACAATCTCCGTGGGATCGACCCTTACTCACGTAAGGTATTACTTGGACGACCCAGTGCACTTGCTGGTTAGTTGTGCGGAGTTGTGACTAAGTGTAATTCACGTGTGAGAGCTACCAAATTATTGGAGTCATTGTTGATGATCACAATTTCGTGCACCAACATCCACCCTGACAAAATCAGGGAGATCTTTAAGCTGCCTCAGCTGAAAGATGACCCAAACTCCTTTAATAGGAGAATGATGAGAACAAACAAGGGTTTGGACAAGATTCTAGAGGATATATACATCCCTGGAGCCAGGTGGACCATCAGCACCATGGGCATCCCAATTCAACTTAAGAGAGAAGATCCTAAACCAGTAGCCAGAGGCTGGCTGGACTTCATTGGGTGTTCTATATTGCCTACTAGCAACCGCTCTGAAGTCACCATTAAAAGAGCAGTGATGATCCACTGCATTATGTTGGGAAGAGAAGTGGAAGTTCATCAGTTGATTTCGTGTGAATTTTACAAAATTGCAAACAAGAACTCCAAAGATGCCAAATTGGCTTATCCAAGCTTAATCTTTATGCTATGTAAAGATGCTGGAGTGAAGATGGGAATAACTGAGTATATCTCAATTGAGCGGCCAATCACCAAAATATCAATGGAAAAACAACAAGTGCAGAATGATCCCATCAAAAGGAGAGCACAGGAATTCCTCCCAGAAATCCCTCAATTTGAATACTGGGAGCATCTTGAAGCATCTATTACCAAGTTGCAAGAAGCCATGGACCAAATAAAGGAAGAACACAATAATCAAAATAGCATGCTCTGCAAATTGCTTGGAGAACAAGAAGAGCAAAGGCGTGACTTGAGGGAATTGAAGCGTCAGAAGCTGTCTCTTGAAGGGCCAAGCACCCCACAGATTAAAGGAGCATCCACCTCCCAAAATCCAGGTTGTTGAGTCCTAATCTTTTCCCTAACTCTGTGATAATTGTTCTTATTAGGAATTTACCTTAGAAGTCTATATTAGTAGTAGTAATTAGTATCTCTATTTTGATTTTATCTCCAAGTAAGCTATAATTTATTTTTCTCATCATCATCAAACATGAATAAAATAGTAGATTTTTAGAATAAAGTGACAATATTTTTTAAGTTTTTTTTAAAATAAGAAAAATTCTAATTATTTAGATGTGGTGGCAATACTTTTTATCTTCTGAATGAATGCTTGAACAGTGCATATTTTTTATATTGAATTTTATGAATGTTAAAATTAGTGGCTCCTGAAAGAATGATGAACAAGAGAAATATTATTGCTGATCTGAAAAATCATAAAATTGATTCTTGAAGCAAGAAAAAGCAGTCAAAAAAAAAAGAAGAGATAGAAAAAGATAGAAAAAGTCAATAGCCCTTTAACCCATAAGGCAAGGGTGAAAAGGATCCAAGGCTTTGAGTATCAATGGATAGGAGGGCTCAAGGAAATGAATCCAGGCCTAAGCGGCTAAATCAAGCTGTTCCTAACCATGTGCTTGTGGCATGTAGGTCCAAGTGAAGAACTTGAGACTGAGTGGTTAAAGTCGTGATCCAAGGCAAAAGAGTGTGCTTAAGAACTCTGGACACCTCTAATTGGGGATTCTAGCAAAGCTGAGTCACAATCTGAAAAGGTTCACCCAGTTTTGAGTCTATGACATTTATGTATCCGGTGGTAATACTGGAAAACAAAGTATTTAGGGCCACAGCCAAAACTCATAAAATAACTGTGTTCAAGGATCAACATGCTAAACTAGGAGAATCAATAATACTATCTGAATTCTGAGTTCCTATGGATGCCAACCATTCTGAATTTCAAAGGATAAAGTGAGATGCCATAACTGTTTAGAAGCAAAAAGCTACTAGCCCCGCTCATCAAATTAGAATCTGGGCTTCACTTAAAACTCTGAGATATTATTGCTTCTTAATTTCTTTTTATCCTATTTTATTTCATCTAGTTGCTTGGGGACAAGCAACAGTTTAAGTTTGGTGTTGTGATGAGCGGATATTTTATACGCTTTTTGGGGTAATTTCATGTAGAATTTAGTATATTTTAATTAGTTTTTAGTAGAATATTATTAGTTTTTAGGAAAAAATCATATTTCTGGACTTTACTATGAGTTTGTGTACTTTTTTGTGATTTCAGGTATTTTCTGGCTGAAACTGAGGGAGCTGAGCAAAAATCTGATCTAGGCTGAAAAAGAACTGCTGATGCTGTTGGATTCTGACCTCCCTGCACTCGGAATAGATTTTTTGGAGCTACAGAAGTCTAATTGGCGCGATCTCAATTGGGTTGGAAAGTAGACATCCAGGGCTTTTCAGAAATATATAATATTCCATACTTTGCGCGAAGATAGATGACGTAAAATGGCGTTCAACGCCAGTTCCATGTTGCAGTCTGGCGTCCAGCGCCAGAAACAGGTTACAAGTTGGAGTTCAATGCCAGAAACAGGTTACAACCTAGCGTTCAACTCCAGAAACAGCCCAGGCACGTGAGAAGCTTAAGTCTTAGCCCCAGCACACACCAAGTGGGCCCCAACAGTGGATTTCTGCACCAATTATCTTAGTTTACTCATTTTCTGTAAACCTAGGTTACTAGTTTAGTATTTAAACAAGTTTAGAGACTTATTTTGTATCTCATGACATTTTTAGATCTGAATTTTATACTCTTTGACGGCATGAGTCTCTAAACTCCATTGTTGGGGGTGAGGAGCTCTGCAGCGTCTCGATGAATTAATGTAATTATTTCTGTTTCTCATTCAAACATGCTTGTTCCTATCTAAGATGTTCATTCGCGCCTCACTATGAAGAAGGTGATGATCCGTGACACTCATCACCTTCCTCAATCTATGAACGTGTGTCTGATAACCACCTCCGTTCTACATTAGATTGAATGAATATCTCTTAGATTCCTTAATCAGAATCTTCTTCATGGTATAAGGTAGAATTGATGGCGACATTCATAAGAATCCGGAAAGTCTAAACCTTGTCTGTGGTATTCCGAGTAGGATTCAAGGATTGGATGGCTGTGACGAGCTTCAAACTCGCGAGTGTTGGGCATAGTGACAGACGCAAAAGGATCAATGGATCTTATTCCGATATGATCGAGAACCAACAGATGATTGACAATGGTGACACCCTACATACAGCTTGCCATGGAAGGGACTTTGCACTTTTGAAAGTGAGGAAGCATTATGTTACAGGAATTCAGAAGACAAAGCATCTCCAAAACTCCAACATATTCTCCATTATTGCAAAATAAGTATTTCGAATTTTTCAACATTATTTACGATTTTTATTCCAATTTTGTATTACTTAATCCATGTCCTCTTGTTCATTTGCAAGTTAACTGATAATCACAATTGGTATCCTGACTAAGAATAATAAGATAACCATAGCTTGCTTCAAACCAACAATCTCCGTGGTATTCGACCCTTACTCACGTAAGGCATTACTTGGACGACCCAGTGCACTTGCTGGTTAGTTGTGCAGAATTACATAGTGTGAAGTAATTTTTGTGCACCATGGACACTAAATTTGAGGGAGAAAACCTGCCCCGAAATTGCAAAGATGAACATGATATCAACCTGTAGTAAGGCCAACTGACCTCTTCACCTTCCAAGAAGTGTAACTCGAGCTGTAGAGCTCTAAGTGATGCGCTTTCAAAAGCGTTGAAAAGTAGACATCCAGAGCTTTCCAACAATATATAATAGTATGGGGTGGACATTAAGTTTGAGCTCCAGAACCTGGCAATATTAAGCCCATGATCGCTAGCGTTATCGTGACTCATGTTTTCCAGTAACGCTAGCGACTATGCCAGCGATCTTGTCCACTTCAAAGGAGAATAACTTGAGTTATAGAGATTCAATTGAGGTGATTCTAGTTACGTTAGAAAGCTGACATTCAGAGCTTTCCAAAGATATATAATAGTCTATAGTGGGCATGAAATTGGAGCACAAAGAAGAGGCATCTTTTATTCCTTCTCTTTCTTTTATTTGTACTTTTCATTTATGAATTCGGAAGTTTCAATGTTAGTTTTAATCTTCATCTTTACTTTTCTGCACTTTCTTTCTTTTCTATTTTGGGTAGAGCAATGATCAACTAACTCTTTTCATTGGGTTAGAGAGCTCTATTGTGATTCAATGGATCAATTGTAGTTTTCATTCTCTTCTTCTTTCTTTTCTGTTGATTTTACTAGAGAGCTTTTGATCTTAATTCAATTGGTTAGTTGTCTTGGAAAAGAAACTCTCCATAATTGGATCTCCTCTGAGCCTTGGAAAAGGGATGAGGAGATCATGCTAGAAATGCTCTCTCACATTGGATTAAGTTGGGGGTTGGGCAGATATAGTGACATGTAATCCTCCCAATACTTTGACCTATGAATGTGTGTGGTATAATCAGTGACCAAACTTTATCTCTTCCCATGAGCAATTAAATCAAGGAATTGGAAAATAGTTCAAGCTTAGAGAGATTGGATTGCCAAGGAATTGGGATCCAATCACTTAAGATTGTCAAGGAGATCAATGAATGCATTGATTGAGGGAGAGATGAGAATGAACTTGATCCAAAGGATTGCAATATCTCTTGATCCCAATGTTCATTTTATTTTTAGTTCTTACATTTACTTTTCTTGCCATTTTACTTTTCTACACTTTATTGCTTTCTTTACTTTTATGCCATTTACATTTTCTTGTTACTTATCACTCCAATATGATTCGTCTAACTAGGATACTCAATTAACCATTGATTGCTTAATCCGTTAATCCCTGTGGATTTGACCTCACTCTATTGTGAGTTTTTACTTGACGACAAATTTGGTATACTTGCCGTAGGGAAATTTGTTGAGAGACAAGTTTCCGTGCATCATACTCACTCCAATTGATGAAGGGTTGCATGAAATCGGTTTAGTGTTTCCTCGAGACGACCCCTTGACTCTTGTTCCTTTTGGATAACATAATTAGGATCATATGGCTCGTGGATTGATGGATATGGGAAAGGTGTATATGGAGATGGTGGTTCTTGGGAGTAATTAGGTTGGAATTGGGGTGGTTCTATGTATGGCTCACATGATTCATAGGGTGGTTGGTATGGTGGATAAGGGTTAGGATCATATGAGGGTGTTTGGTAGTAGGGGGCTTGTGAGTATGGTGATTCCAAATTATGTTGAGGAGAGGGCTTATAGGTATAGTGTGATGGGTGTTGATTACCACGAAAGGGCCCACCATAACCATTGCCTCGATATGCATCATAGAATGGTTGTTGCTTGTAACACATTAGAGGGGGTTGTTGCCAAGAGGGTTGATCAAATCTTTGTGGATCCTCCCATCCTTGATTGTCCCAATCTTAGTGCATGTTCTCATTGTAATCTCCTCTTCCTGCAACATAATTGTAACCAAACTCATAGCCAAGGGGGTGAGAATTCATAGTAGCTAATAAGAATTAAAACCAGAAGCAAACAAACAAGCAAAATGGAAATATTTACAATAACCAATAATAAGGCACACATTTGCAATTCCCCGGTAACGGCGCCATTTTGATGAACAGACTTTTGACGATTTAGAATTTCACAATAAATTCTCGTTGCAAGTATAGTTTCTAAACCAACAATAATCCTTTCATACAAAAGTTTGGTTGTCACAAGTAACAAACCCCTAGAAATAATAATCGAAGTATTCAAACCTCAGGTCGTCTCTCAAGAAATTGCAGGGAACTATTCTTATAATTGGTTATGCAAAGGTATATTTTGGGGTTTTGAAATAAGAAACAATAAATGTAAATGGTAATGAAAATCAAATGACAAAGAGGTCTTGGCAAGGTTCGGTGGCCAAGGATCTCTATCCTTATCACTAACCACAACATGAGAATCGGCAAGGATCAATCCCATTAAGTCATCCTCTAACTAGTAAAGGAAAGTCAAATGAGCTATATCAATCCAAGTCCATAAGTCCTAAATCTCCACCAATTCAATTAGTGAGAACTAGAGTTAATGGCTCCATCATCAATTACTTGGACATTAGTAACTCAAGAGTTCCTAAGTTACCATCCCAAGCCAAGAACATAAAATCCTACTCTAACATCCTTCCAAGCATTTTCTCAAACACTTGGAAGGCACAACACAAAAGCATAGAAAAGCAATAAGAGATAATAAAATCCAAACAACCAATTGAAAGCATCAATAACATGAATTGAAGAAAGCAATCATAAATATGAAATACCTCAATTTGCATTAAATAGAAAATAAAATCTAACATAAGAATTCATGAACTAAATGGGGAAGATAAAGTAATCAATAAGGGAGATAAACAAACTAGAATACTAAGACAAATAAAAGTAAAAAAAGAAACTAAATTAAAGCAACATAGAAATCTGAATTAGAGAAGAAATAAACCTAAGACCTAAAACCTAGAGAGAGGAGAGAGCCTCTCTCTCCTGGAACTACATCTAAAACCTAAAATTATTTGAATGAGTGATTGATGCCTTCCCCGTTCAGTCCTTGGTCTTTTTGGCCTTTTTAGGCCAAGGGTTGGCTTCAAAACTGGGCCGGAAGCCCTCCTGAAATCGCCAGGTGCGATTTCATTAAAGGTGTCAGCCTGCGCATCGACGCGTAGGCATACAGCACGCGTATGCGTCCCTGGAGTAGTGCGCAATCCACGCGTACGCGTCCTGTGCGCGCGCGCGTCCCTGGCCACATCCCTAATAATTGGCTTTTCATGATTTCTCCACTTTGCATGCTTTTCTCTTCACTCCTTTGATCCATTCCTAGCCCTTTTCAATCTGAAATCAATAACTAACACATCAAGGCATCTAGTGGAATCAAAGGGAGATTAAATTTAACAAATTAAGGGACTAAAAGCATGTTTTCACACTTAAGCACAAATTAGGAGACAATCACAAAACCATGCTATTTCATTGAGTAAATGTGAGAAAAGGTTGACAAAATATTCTAAATTCACCACAAGATAAACCCTACAAATGGGGTTTACCATAGATGCTGTCAAGATCTGACCTCTTTATACTCGAAAGAGATTTTTTGGAGCTACAAAAGTCCAAATGGAGCGTTCTCAATTGATATGTAAAGCTAACATCCAGGGCTTTCTAGAAATGTATAATAGTTTATACTTTGCTTTATAATTGAAGGCCCAAAACTGGCGTTCAACGCCAGCCATCTACCCTATTTTGGTGTCCAACACCCAAGGGAGGAGTGACCAGCGTCCAATGCCCAAGAAGGTGGCCCTAACCAGCGTTCAATGCCCTAGAGCCCTTCTAGTACGTGGCTTACTCTTTTGCTCAGCCCAAACACTCACCAAGTGGGCCCCAGAAGTAGATTTTTGCACTAAAAGACTGTTTTACCCTTCTTATGTAATCCTTAGTCATTAGTCTAGTATTTAATTGAGAACTTTTATACTTTTAGGATCATTGATGATTAAATTTTTGACGGTTTAGAATTTCACTAATGAAATCTCGTTGTAAAATATAGTATCTAAACCAACAATAATCCTTTCATACAAACCCCTAAAATCTATAAACTGAAGTATTTAAACCTCGGGTCGTCTCTCAAAGAACTTGCAGGGTAGTGTTCTTGTTATTGGTTATGGATTTGTTTATTTTGGGGTTTTGAATGAGAAACATGAATAGTAAATGGTAATGAAATTTTATTAGCAAAATGGTCTTGGCAAGGTTTGGTTGTCAATGGTCTCTATCATTATCACTAGCCATAATTATGATAGTTGCTAGGATCAATCCCACTAAGTCATCCTTTAATCATGTAGCAAAGGAAAGTCAAGTGAGTTATATCAATCCAAGTCCAAAAATCCTACTTTTCATTAATTGAATTAATGAAGGCTAGAGTCAATGGCTATCAACTATCAATCACTTGGACATTAGTAACTCAAGAGTTCCTAAGTTACCTTCCCAAGCCAATAACATTAAATTCTACTCTAATATCCTTCCAAGCATTTAATCAAACACTTGGAAGGTACAAAAGAAAAGTATAGTAAATCACAATAAGAATAAATTCTAACAACAATCAAATGCAAAAAATTAACAACAACAATCAAGGAAATCACAATTATCATGAATTATCTCAAATTGTATTATTAAAAGAAAATAAAGAGAACAAGGGTATCCCAATTACAAAACCTAGAAACAAAATAAGAGAAATTACAACAAGAGAATAGGGATAGAAAGAAGAACCAACGTGTAGCAATCACCAATTGAAGGTAGAAGTAGAAGGAGACTTGAATTAAACCTAGAACTATGAGATCCTAATCTAACCCTAATTCCTAATCCTAGAGAGAAGTGAGAGCTTCTCTCTCTAAAACTAACTAATCCTAATCCTAATGAGTGTGTAAGATACAATGAATGAAAGATGCTTTCCCCTTCAATCCTTTGTCCTCTTAATCCTTCTCTAACAGAATTCCAGCACCAAATGGGTCCAGAAACCCTCCAAAATTGTCAGGCACGAGTTGCACTAAAAGAATCACGTGTGCACTGCGATGCGTACGTACACGGTACGCGTACGTGTCCCTGGCCGATTTCGCGAGGTGCGCGCGAGCGTCTTGTGCGCTTGCACGTCCTTGGCCGAGATCAATTCTTTGGCTTTTTGTGCTTTTCTACACTTGCATGCTTCCTTCCTTGCTCCTTTGATCCATGCCTAGCCTATTTCAGCCTGAGATTACTAGCAAACATATAAAGGCATCTTGTGGAATTAAGGAGGAATCAAAATTCATCAATTAAAGGCTTAAAAAGCATGTTTCTACATTTAAGCACAAATAAGGGAGAGATCACAAAATCATGCTAATTCATTGGCTAAATGTGAGAAAAGGTTAGCAAAATACTCTAAATTCAACACAAGATAAATCCTAAAAATGGGTTTTATCAATCATCGATCACTTTTCCGAACACTTTTACCTTTCATTGTATTTTCTATCAGTATGAGTCTCTAAACATTCTAGGTTGAGGGAAGGAGCTCTGTTGAATTTTATGGATTAATAAAAGTATTATTGTTCTATCTTCAATCCGTGTTTGATTCTCTACTCTAAGATGTATCTTCGATCTTCATCAATATGAATGTGTTGAACTGGAACAAGTACATGGGTTCAGAGTGAGTCTTTCATCAGACAATGATGAACCACTAGCTTGATTATACATCTCTTAGATGGCTAATCCATGTCTTTGTTGGGGACTTCTCGAGACACCAGTTCAGCCAAGGTTTGGGGAGATTAGAGTCTTTGTAGTAGAGGCTAGAACCAAAGGCACAACATTCTCTGATCCAGAAGATTCGACCTTGTCTGTGGCATTTTGAGTAGGATCACTAAGGGGAATGGACTGCAGAAGCTTCAACCTCAATCAGACTGGATGTGCACTAACCCTGGTGTTCAGCTCTGGAGGAGAATCGACAACCTCTCAAGAAAGACGTTGATCACATACAGCCTGCCATAGAAGAAGTCATTCACAGTTGGAAGAGACAGTAAAACCGAATTGATCCAGAAGAATAAAGCATCTCCAAAACCTTAACCATCTTCTTATCATTGCATTCACCATCAACTGAGTAACATTATCTTTATTTTTCTTTTATGCACTTTAAACAACCAACCAACGTTTCCATCCACATGACTAAGATCTACAAGATAACCATAACTTGCTTCAAATCACAATTCTCGTGGGATCGACCCTGACTCACTTAGGTATTACTTGGACGACCTAGAGCACTTGCTGGTTCAGTTGTGCGAAGTGTAATTCCGTGCACCACATACTCATAATCTCAAGAGGGCGTTACATATCGCCATTCCCACTGAGCTGTGCACAGTAGGCATCCCTAAAGTAATAAATTTTGATTCTCTCCAGAATATTCAAGCTTAGTCAGTACATTCATCCTGACAAAGGACTCTTTTCCCAACCAGAACATTTTTTCTGTCTGGGGAGTCTCTGCCTAGCCAATAAAATATTTCCCATATCATATTTTATTAGTTTAGGGACTCTCCCTAACTGAGCACTTGATTAGTGAGGTTGTCTGCCCACTAATGTTACCTTAGTGGGACTACACAACTTCTTGGGAATTTTCTTCATTTTTTTCGGAAGCACTTCATAGTTTTTAGAACTTTACCAAGGATTGCTCTCTCAGAGGTTTTAACAAATAGAACATTCTTCTTTCTAAGGTCGTGGCTCTAAGACATACAACACACCAGCCCTAATTTTGGTGTTTTTTTTTGTCATGCTCTCTTCGCACAATACTAATACGATGCATTATCTCCTTTGAAAGAAATTGTCTTTACCCTTCTCTCATATTAGTTTTTTTATTTAACTATTATTAATTATACCTTAATTCTCTAATTATTAGCTTTTTTAGCTTTTTACTTTTAATTCTTGTTCTTGCTTCTTTAGGTTAACGCCTTCTTGGTAACTGTTTTCCTTTTTGATAATTACTATAGCAAACAGACTCAGAATTGTGCAAATTTTATATCCATGCGTTAGTATCAAACTAAGGTTTCTAAAGGACTGAGAATCATAATCTTTTTGAGTGGTCTAGCTCTACCTGTTGAATTAAAACAAAGACCCCTATATCAATTTTTTGGGACAGCACCTTGTTTCCTCACAAGGTGGTTATACATCGCGGAATACTAGCGTATCGATGCAACTCATTACCGGAGGTGTTCTAAGGATCCTAAGAGTAAGTTTAGTTTTGGTTTTGGATGTTTGTATTAGGAATTGGATTTTCTATAAAATTTCAAAGTTTTCCTATCCTATTTGGTACATTCTTAAAAAAAAAACAGCAAGTAGTAGTAAAGTTTGGAAAATCATTAAAAATTCATTTCTAATCCAAAACCTCTCAAACTTGGTATGGTTATACTAGCCTCTTCTAAGTCTCATCAGATTTAGGTTTCAGGTCAGTATCACTTCAAATGAAAGAGTTATGCATATTTGAAATAGTTTAGGTGAAAATAGATTCTATTGTACTAAAATAGTGAGCTCATCTCATTAAAGTTGCATAGCTTAATCTATAAAGTATTGATTGACCTAAATTTTAGACCGTCCATTCTAGACATCTCAATATTTCAACTGCCACATGTTTCAAATCAAAATTCATTCAGAATGGAAGGATATGCAATTAGAAGTCACTATTGTAAAATCTGGAAAAGCGGTTTCATGCTTCCAATCCACTAATCCAACCACTTTGAAATTATAGGGAAATCTACTAGAT
Organism: Arachis stenosperma; assembly: GCF_014773155.1. Taxonomy (NCBI): domain Eukaryota; kingdom Viridiplantae; phylum Streptophyta; class Magnoliopsida; order Fabales; family Fabaceae; genus Arachis; species Arachis stenosperma. The sequence goes on from NC_080381.1 coordinate 83,014,293, forward strand.
ACATCAAAGTTTTATAAAAAAGTTAATTTTGTTCAAATTGAGCATCTAGAATGAGAGTAGTAATTTTGGTAAGTGGCTGGTATAACCAAACAATTTATAGGATTGCATATCAATAAAATAGTGAATCGATTATTTTGTAAATTGCATGATTAATTTTATAAAATAGTTTTGCCTTGAAATTCGGTCACACTCTTCTTGACATGTAATTATCTCAACTGTCTTTAGTTGCATCCTAAAAATCATCAGAATTTAAAAGTTACATAGGTTGGAAGTTGCTGTAGCAATAGCTTTCAAAACATGCTTTTTTTTTTAACAGAAACCGCTAACTTTCAACAATTTTTATCTTTCATCCTACTTATCGAAAAATTCTAAAATTTTTAGAGAAAGTTATAAACTCATAAAGAGTTACTAGAATATTTATTTCCCTAATTTGGATGGCTAGATTTTTCCCAGAAATTTGAACAAGTCACTGCCTAAAATTGTACAATACACTAACCTGGCCCAACAGCAGATAACACTTCTTCTAACTTGAATAAATTTATTTATAAAACGTGAATTGATATGAAATTTGGATAGGGTATACTAGACATACAGGAATTTAAATGCTTTTAGTTCCAACTCAAACTCTTATCAGAATTCAAAGTTAGGCACATTGAAAGTTGCTGCCTCAGCAAACCAAAAAAAAAACACATTCTGCATAAACTACTGATTTTCAAAAACTCATTCTTCCCAATCTACACATCAATAAATTCTGCAATTTTTATGTGATAATCTATAATCACCAGGTTTCATAAAAAATTAATTTTACCAAAAACTACATCATAAATTTTGCCTAGAAATTTATGCAAGTTGACGCCAGAGCTGTTGAATTTCTGCAGCAAGCAATTTAACAATCTCATATACTAAATCTTGTTTCTAAGCTCTTAACCTTTCTAAAACCACACTTCTAACTTCCTTTTAGTTAATCAATGTTTCTACAACTATTAATGCAGCCCCAAGAGCTCAGATTCATCAATTCAACAATATACAAGTGCATGTAGATAGTAGTTCATCGAATTTCTGCAAGATAAAAAAATAGAATTTCAATCATACACTCATCATCATCCAATCACATAATCAAACAGAAATCATCATTTTCAAACACAGTTACAATCACGAATAACTAGCTAGCCTAATCCCTTACCCTTTCTTGATGTTAATTTCTTGGGATGTTGTCTTTAGTTTACTCTAAAATTCAATTCGGTTAGGGTTTTCCTTCTTTAAGCATGGATTCAGTTAGCCTCTCCCTTATCTATCCTCTTTTGATTATGTGATGAGCATGGTGGAAGAACAAGGAAGAAGATGGAAGAACTCTCCTTTTCACCCCCTTACTCTCTCGGTTCCACTCTCTTTCGGTGTTACTCACTCACCCATAATCTCACTTGATTTTCATTGCTCTCTACCCCTCTTTTCTAAGGTTTAGAAACTGATCTCAATGAAGGGTATTTATAGGCAGCTGGGTAGTGACTAAAAGGGCTGGTTTGATTACGAAGAGATATGGGAAATAACACTTGTTGTTTTGCATGCAACCTTCATTAATTATATAACTAATGATTCATCACTCTTGGCAAAATTATGGTTAAGGATCGCCTAGCTAGAAGAGAAGAGAGGGAGTTAAGTGGTTAAGTGGCTAATAGAGATAGATAGATAGATAGATAGAGTTCAGTTTAAGTTTGGTTAGATTTTAACTAAGTTAGGTATTTCGGTTATTTATTTTTCTCTCTTTTTAGTGGCTTCATAATTTTTTTGGTTGAAGATAATTTCTTGATATTATAGTCTAATTGCTAAAGAAAGAGGAATACGGTTTAATGATTAAACCATAAGATTACCGTTTCAAACTGTATCAATTTAAATAACTGGCAACTTCGGAATTAGAAGTAAAGAGTATCTCGAAACCAAATTATAACTAGAATACTTTATCTAGGTTGAATCAATCAAGAAAAGCTAGTAATAAAGTTTCTATAGATGAATTTAACTTGGCAGTCAAATTCATTGTTACTGGTACAATTTTTAGTTTAGGGCATGCTTTTATCTTTCACGACGTATTTATTCTTTTCACTTATCTAATCTAAATCCATCTTATAATATATGATAAGGTGATTCTCAGACATTTATCGAATTCTCATCACAGAATTTTCGAGAATAAATTCTATGGAGAAACGGGGTGTTACAAATAATACGAAGAAGAGTGCCTTTCTAACTTCCCTTGACTTAGGGGGAATAATACGAAGGAGAGTTCCTTTCCAACTTTCCCACATCCACACCGTAACTCCGAGCAATCGAGATGAAACCACCATCCTTGCCCGATGTCGGTGTTGATGACATGTCACCATGTCATGTTTTTCTATACTTTTTCATGCAAGAAATTAATGATTTTTTGCTTAAATATTGAATGCTTTTGTGCTTAAATGGTATATTTCCTTGATCTTTTAATTTTATAAATCTTGTAGGAAATAAGAAGAAAAAGAAGCAAAGAAGCACAAAATAAGCTTAAAAGGAGAAAAAAAGAGATTTGGGGCACACTTTGAAGTTGGAGCACACTTTGGAGCCTTAGGCCACGCTTTTATAAACAAATCAAAGAAGATTGGCAATCAGCACTCAAAGCTCGGCTCTCCCCATGAACCTAGCTTTGCCGTACAAGAAAAATGAGCTTGGAGGCAAGAAATTTCGCTAAGTTAAAATCTGGGCGTTCACAACATGACCATGCCTTCTTCAAAGGGCCATAACTTGAGTTACAGATGTTCGATTGATGTGCTTTTAGTTGCGTTAGAAAGCTGACATTCAGAGCTTTCCAACGATATATGGCAATCCATATTTGGCATGAAATTCAGACACAAGTGAAAGGCATCTTTAAGAACAAAAAACAAGCAAAAATAGACCAAAGTGGCTTCACCAAGATTCGAAGAGGGAGACCAAGGGAAGCAAGGAAGTAGCGCTCTCCTTGAGAGCTCTAAGCTCTCCTTGAGAGCTTTATCGTGGGTCTCCTCATGAAAATGTAAGAAAAAGGGCTCACAAAATGCTTCCATCATGGTTCAAACTTGAGACCCCTCCCAAGGCAACATGAAAGCTCGGCTCTCCCCAATAACCGAGCACTACCCTTCTTGTTTGCTAGCAACATTGACACGGAACAAGGATTGTGGGGCGAGACTTGACACGGACCAGGAGGGGGATGTGCACACAAAAATTTGAGGCCAAAGCAACATTAAAGCTCGGCTCTCCCCATGAACCGAGCCTTGCCTTGGGAGCAACACCCATGGTCCAAATTCAACCAAAAATCCAATTTAATTCAATTCTTCACCAAATTAAAAAGCCAACCGGATCCACTCTTCCTAAAATCCAAAGCAAGCTAAGCCCATTATCATCACTCAAAGGCACAAGAATCAATTAGCTTAAGAATCTCCATTAGGAAAGGCTGGCTCCAATAGGGAGTTGTGCACTCTTTAGTTTTTATTTTGCTTTCTCTTGCAACTTCAGATCTCTGTTTGGATCTTGGATTGAGAATTGAAGGAATTCTATTTCATTCTCCCTCTAAGATTCATCTTTGTTCTTCTTTTACAAAATTTCAGTGAATTGTGATTTGAATCAAAGTTCTTTTACTGCTTTCATCTTTATTTCTTCTTCAATCTGTTTGTTGTTGAATCAAGGAAGGGCTTGAGATCTAGACTTGTTTTCTAGTCTCTTTGATCCCCTGAGATCTTCAATTTCTTTTTTGAATTTCACAATTGAATTGAATTTTGTTTCTGTCTTGATCAAGTGAGTAATTGAGCTCTTGGCTTTCCTTCTGCTTTTACTGTTTCATTGAAATCGTCAAGTGTCCTTTGAGATTTGAGAATTGATCTCAATCTTTATGCTGGTTTACTTTTTTGCTACAATTTTCTTCTCTGCAATTTTCACTTTCTGCTCCTATTGCTCCCAATTTACTTTCCTGCACGTGTGTTCCTCTGCACTTTACATTTGAGTTACTGTGATCTGAATTTAATTTTCATGCACTTTAATTTTCCTGTCACTTGTTCTCAAGATCTCTTTGATTGCTTGCTTCATTGCTTTCTTTAATTTCCAGCACCCAGCCCCCTCTACTTTTCATGCAATTTGCTTTTCTTGCAATTTGAGTTTCAGCTATTTTACTTTCTTTCTCTTTAAGTTTTCTGCCCATTTACATTCTGCAACTCTAAATTCCATGCAATTTACTTTCTGTTGATCAACTTCACACAGTTCACTCAATGTTTGCTTGACTAAACTAATCACCCACTAAAGTTGCTTGATCCATCAATCCCTATGGGATTGACCTCACTCTAAGTGCGTTATTACTACTTGATGCAACCCGGTACACTTGCCGGTTAGATTTGTGTGTTGGGAATTCGTTTTCCAAAAATACAACATCAGGTGCCTCATCAACAACCAAGTGGGATGAAACCCACGTCCTTGCCACGCAAGCAGGACAAAACTCTTGTCCTTGCCAATCGATAACCATAACTCATAATCACTCAAGTGGGACAAAATCCACGTCCTTGCCAATCAATAATCACACAAGCAGGACAAAACCCACATCCTTACCACTTCGGTCATCATATCATATATACAATCATATTTAATCATAATTAAAATCTGAATTAATTTCCTAAGTTATAATTCATCAATCCGTGAATGGGACCAAGCCACCATCCTCACTGTAGGCAGGATAAAACCATCATCCCCATAAAATAACAACGAACTGAACAAGCGGGACGATACCACCGTCCTTCTGAGGCACGTAATCAATATCACATCTATAGTCATTTCACAATTTCAAGCAATTTTAGAAGATATAACTCATCATAACCCCATTTATTTATTAAATAATCAACATACTTAATTTGTGAGCTGGACTATGCCACTGTCCTCACCATGAGTAGGACTAACCACCATCCCCACAATATTTAAAACATTTCATTTTACAAGTTTTATAGGAAAGTATCCCAATTTAAATTTATTAATTCCATCCCTAATTCTATTAAGGTCAAAGTATGGTTTTCAGATTTCATACGGAGATTACAGGCGGTTACAAGCTCGCCAGAAAGGCTTAACGGTTCAAAAACTTCATATTTGAAAAATCAGCACAATAGTGCATACACGGGCTTCACAAATAATGCATACATGATCATCGTGCATATGCAGAAATCTTCACTCATGCGTACGCGGGATAGGTACGTACACGCAGAACCTAGGATGGGTGCTTGTTTTGCAAAATTTGCATAATTTAGTTTTAACCATTAATTTTCAAACACCCATAACTTTTTCTCAAAAATTTTTTTTCCCTCCCTTCTTTGACGGTCTTAAAGTATATATTTCCAGTTTTAATTCAAATCAAAATTTATCAATTTCCAAGTTCTAAGGACTAAGTTAAAGCCCTCCAAAATTAACTAAAAAATCTGCCAGAATGTAGAATTTTCTACACCAGCAAGGCAAAACCCCAAATTTGAAAACCAATTTTTCAGCAACCATTTTTAACCAAACTGAACCAAAATCAAGCTAATCCATCACCATTTATTTCATTCTTAACTCCATCTAGTTCTTTACTCATTAATTCACCAAATATCAATCTTTATTTCAAAATAATGTGATTTTTCATCTAAAACCAAAATCATCAAAAGTCTAATTATTATCAAATTTAGACTATAACACTCATCAATCTCATCCTCAATAATATACGGCATACTAATCAAACATACAACCCAACACTAGGCCACCTAATTTTTCACATTCCATGCCAACAACAATATCCACCCCAAATTCAGTTTTGTGTATTCCTCATACAAACTCCAATTTCATCAATCACACCACCACAAGCAATTATGCATATCAAGAGATGTAACTTAATCAATCACGGCCTGCGGCCCAAAATTCATTCGACATTCAAATCTTCATTCAATTTCATACATTATCCACAAGGATTTCGACCTCAACAAACACACCACAACACATTAATACATATAAATTTTTACCAAACTTACCAAGGGGTGCAACTTACCCAATCACGGCCTCTGGCCCAAAACTCATTCAACAATCAATAATAAACCAAAATCACACATTCATACTAAGCCATCAACCACATCACTTCAATATTATCTTAAGGTCAACTAACCTAGGGTTTCACATAGCATTATATAATGTTTATCTAAAACCAAAACCTGTACCTTAATTGACGGCAGTTCCAAACTCTTGAACCTTTTTCTCCGGCAACTCTAAGCCTCAATTAATTGCTTACCAATCCAAGCTTCAACCAACTCTATTCAATCTAATTTCATTCAAATTTCAAATTGTTCATACTAGGATTTTTACACAAATTAGGAAAAATAGAGGGAAAGAGTTGTCTTACCTTATTCCATATGAACATGGGTCAAAATCCCGCTAGAAATTGAGCTTAAGCTTTCTCTTAAACATCAAAATCACCTATTTCTACAAACACAATACCCAGAATGCAAAATCAGTAAAAAATGGTTGAACGGGGTAGAGTTCTCATAATTACTCATCACAAAAGTGGTATAAAAATGTAGAGAGGGTTAAGAGCAACGTGTAGCCGTAAACAAGTCGCCGGTCGGAGCTCTAGTTTGTGAAAAAGGTTGATTTGAAGGTGGAAGTGAATAATGTTTCTTCTCTTTTCTTCTGTCTCACTCTCGTGCCCTTCTCTCTCAATTTTGGGGAAATAGTAAAAAATGGAAATGTGAGTCACATTGGTGACTCTTATGCAAAAGGCATTTCTGTCCTTTTGCTCATTGGTCCTACCTAGTGCCAAATTTTTAACGATAAGTGTTACGATATGTATTCTAAATATTTTTCTAGTTATTTCTATATTTTTATTTTTTTCATATGCAATATCGAACAAACCTGAGTGTGTATAATTAATTATAATGCCGGTATGCTTTTTCTATAATTAATTATATTTTTGCGTTTTAAATAATTTTCTGAGCTCAAATTTTATGTGTAAAATTTTAAATTATGAAATTTAAAATTTTGACTTAGATTGGGTGGTATAAACTCTCTTAACTCAATTTTTAATTATTTAATTGACTGGCTAAAATTCTCCGGTCTTACATTCATCATATCAATGCACATAATTATTGCCCTTTACTTGTATAATAATGTTTCAGCTGACCTTGTTCCTGCTTAATACTGGTGTGAATTATTAAACCTAAGGTGTGATATTGTGACTGGATTTGTTTTGATTGAAGTTATCTCAATGATATTTGCTTTCTTCCCTTATTCTTACCGTCATCATTCATTGCATCAAGGTCTAGTTGTATGAAATAAATGTAACTTGTACTACTAAAGCAATAATACAAAAAGTAAATTTGTTTGAAACTCAGGGATTGAATTTCTAAATGATGGAAGAATGTATTGACCAAAAAATTAAATAAATAGAAAATGAAATGTCATTGGTGAGGAAGGAGAAAGAGATAACTAGCGATATTAATAATGGCGAAACAAATCGGACAGACAAAAAGTGTTCGAGAGAAAAAAAAGTAAAACATATCAACGATAACGGCACCGTCGGAGGAATCTATTGTCGCTACCATCGAGCTATAGAGGAAGACTGAGTGACCTCAATGGAGAGACATGTTGTCACTCTCACTGCTACTATTGTTCTTGACGCAGTTGATACCAAGTTTGAAAAGAAGGACAATGCTTGATTGCAAACTTGAGCAAGAGAGAGGACTCATGACTGGTGGAGAACCAAATAAAGAAAGACAATGAAAGAAGTATAGCAGAGGTGGAAGACATTGTTGTTGGAGCTACTCAAAACTGTCACCAACTTTGCCTTGTCTTAAATCCTTCTTAACTACTTGGATTTCAACCCCTAATCTCTAACTTGATAGTCTTCCAGTGTTGGTCTTCATTCCCTTAAGATCAATGTTTAAGTAGACTTTATTATCTATAATTGTTTGGATTTGCATCTATAATTATTTTGATATATACTACTTTGAACTTATAATTATACATACAAAATTATTATCAAAATTACTAGTAAAAGATTTTAATTTGACATGAATAATCAATTTATTAGAACTAAATATTTATTCATGGAAAATTCATTTTTAATCTGCACATGAGACTATATATTTTTATGAGACTATATAATTTTAAAATTAATTATTGATACTTGCTATTCTAAAATTGTGAAAGTTGTTGGAATCCTTTATGATTTAGAAGGCATGATTGGAAATAATTTGTACGAGAAAGTATTGATTGATCTAATTTGAGATTTTTTATATTTGAAAGATTTAATAGCTAGCTATATTTTAAATTACACGTTTTAAATTAGTCTGGGAGACTCATATTAGAAAACTATAGTTAACGACAGTGATAATGTTAACCTATATGCATTTGGCTGAGACCTCAATTTTGTATGGACACACGAGAGGAAAGCGCTATCCTTAGAGGTGAGCCGCCTAAGTGTGGACTATTTGATTTGATTTATGTATTGATAACTCCCTTATTAATCCAATTTTTTGTGTAAATTATTATTTTCTAAAACTCTTGATAATATTGTTTATATGGTCTCATATAGATTATAGATGTATTGTCTAGTCACTGAGTTGTAAAATCCACTCCATTTTTCTAAAAATATTTTTCAGAAAATAAATGCTCGAATATGTGAGCCTTTCTATTCAAGAGTAGATATGCAATGAGTATCTATTCTTTGTTCAATTTCTAGTTGTTATATGCTCTGTATGTCACAGGTAGGATCCAACCATATTTATTTAACATTTTTATTAAAAATGTGTAACTATTCATTCAAGTACTTGTAAATCTATTAAAAATATTTATAACTTTCTTATTTAACTTATATTCGAATCTGCTAGGCTTGATAGGGAACTATTTTTCTGAGAGCCAGTCATAACTCATTTTGGACCGTTATATTCTCTATTTATAGAGTCCCAAACCTTCACGATTGTTGAAGTTGGTTGGGATACATTTTAAGAAGTCAAAGTCACATATTTTTTGTAACACCCTACCACACAGAGCTTTATACGTAGGATGTAAAACAGAGGTGGTGAGGTGCTATGACCTCTAAAAATAAAATATAAATACGTATAATAGTTGAAAGAATGTAGTATATTAGGAGCCTTGTAGAATAGGTAAGACAAAATCACAAAATTAAAAGCGCAACGCTCAAGAAAGAGATTACTTGCATACGAAGAAAATTAAGGTTTATAAACATAAATATAAAAGCAAGAGTAGAGGTTCAAGAGTACAAAATATCAAGCTCTGAACTCAGCTTGTGAAGCTAAGGCTGGCCAGAGAATATTTACATACATATATATATAACCCACAATCCAAAATACGTACATAAAGTCCTAGTTCTCCACACACCTCTAAGAGGTAGAAAAGTAAAACAAGTATATATATGAGGAGAGTCTATACATATATATAACAGAAGATCAAAAGTAAAGTCCCAAAATATCCACTTCGCTGCAGAACTCTAGACGCCTAGCAAGGTACCTCTCGATTTGCATCTGAAAAACAACAATATCGTATGGAATGAGAACCGGGAGTTTTCAGTATGGTAAAGGTGCCGCATACATAAGATGTAAAGTCCTAGAAGACCCAGAGGTAATCCTAGAACTGCGACATTTAGATTATAAAACTTAAAAGAATTAAAAATGAAAGCCATAAGTAGGGGTGGTTGTCTAAGGTTCTAAACTTAACCAACTTTATCCAAAACCCTCAATTCTCCTCCTTTCCTCCAATCTTCCAACTCTGGTGAAACCACAGATAGACAAATAGGCAAAGCAAGCACAGGTAGAATACAAATATAGCAGGTAACAATTTAGCAAGTAAGCAAATTAATCACGTAGACAAACCCAATTAATGAACAAGCAATAAAAATACACAAATGCATATGATGCATGCTTGTCTTATGGCTGATGATATCATCTGTCGGTTATATAGCCAACCTGACACGTCCTGGTAGCTAACCATGGACCGAAACACCCATTACGGAGCAAGTGAGTTTGAGCTACAACCCCCTTGCTACTACCTGCTTAACCCAGAGCTAGTGGAATAACCGCTACTACGGCTACTACCTAGGCGGGTGTTTAAGAGCTCAACCTGGAGCAAGTGAGACAAACCACAACCCTTGCTACTACCCAGGCATCACAATCACTGACATGGAGTAAGCGAGACGAACCACCATCCTTGTTACTACCCAAGTATCTCAAACATTGACTTGGAGCAAGCGGGACAAATCACAACCCTTACTACTACCCAAGTATCTCAAACATACATTCATTTATTACTCCATAATTAAATTCATTTCTTCTTAAATTTTCTTCTTGGTACACAAAATCGTGATACACAACTTCATACAGCTGACCAGCAAGTGCACTGGGTCATCCAAGTAATACCTTACGTGAGTAAGGGTCGATCTCACGGAAATTGCCAGCTTGAAGCAAGCTATGGTTATCTTGTAACTCTTAGTCAGGAGATTAATGATAAAAATGATTTTTGTTTATGAAGAATAAATAACATGAAATAAAAAGTACTTGTGATTCAGTAATGAGGAACAGGTTAAGGTTTTGGAGATGCTTTGTCTTCCGAATCTCTGGTTTCCTACTGTTGTCTTCTTCACGCATGGAAGGCTCCTTCCATGACAAGCTGTATGTTGGTGGATCACCGTTGTCAATGGCTATCATCCGTCCTCTCAGTGAAAATGGTTCGACTACGGGTTACGTAGGGATAATCATCTGTCGGTTCTCAGTTGTGCTGGAATAGGATCCATTGATCCTTTTGCACACTGTCACTGCACCCAACATTTGTGAGTTTGAAGCTCGTCACAGTCACCCTTTCCCAGATCCTACTCGGAATACCACAAAAAAAGTTTAGACTTTCTGGATCTCAAGAGTACTGCCAATTGATTCTAGCTTATACCAGGAAGACTCTGGTTTCACGGATTTGAACAATCTGTTGTCAGGAGAGGCAACCAAGCTCGTGAACCAGGAACCCAAGAGATACACACTCAATCTAAGGTAGAATGGATGTGGTTGTCAGGAACGCGTTCATAAGTTGAGAATGGTGATGAGTGTCACGGATCATCACATTCATCATGTTGAAGTGCAAATGAATATCTTAGAATAGAAACAAGCGTGATTGAATGAAAAACAGAAATAATTGTATTAATCCATCGAGACACAGCAGAGCTCCTCGCCCCCAACCATGGGGTTTAGAGACTCATGCCATAGAAGATACAAATTCAGATGTAAAATGTCATGAGGTACAAAATGAATTTCTAAAAGTACTTTTTATACTAAACTAGTAACCTAGGTTTACAGAAAATGGGTAAACTAAGATAGATAGTGCAGAAATCCACTTTCGGGACCCACTTGGTGTGTGTTTGGACTGAGCATTGAAGCTTTCACGTGTAGAGGCTATTCCTGGTGTTAAACGCCAGCTTTGGTGCCAGTTTGGGCGTTTAACTCCAACTTTTATGCCAGTTCTGGCGTTTAACGCCAGAAAAGGGTAAAAAGTTGGCGTTAAAACGCTAGTTTGCGCTATCAAATCTCGAGCAAAGGATAGACTATTATACATTGCTGCAAAGCCCAAGATGTCTACTTTTCAACGCAATTAAGAGCGCGCCAATTAGGCTTTTGTTACTCCAGAAAATCCATTTCGCGTGCAGGAGGTTCAGAATCCAACAGCATCTGCAGTCCTTTTTCAGCCTCTGAATCAGATTTTTGCTCAAGTCCCTCAATTTCAGCCAGAAAATACTTGAAATCACAGAAAAACATAAAAACTCATAGTAAAGTCCAGAAATGTGATTTTGCATAAAAATATGCTAAAAAGTAGCTAAAGCATACTAAAAACTACAAGAAAATACCACCAAAAAGCGTATAAAATATCCGCTCATCACAATACCAAACTTAAACTGTTGCTTGTCCTCAAGCAACTAGATAAATAAAATAGGATAAAAAGAAGATCAAGAGGTAATACATCTCAGAGTTTTAAGTGAAGCTCAGATTCTAATTAGATGAGCGGGGCTAGTAGCTTTTTGCTCCTGAACAGTTTTGGCATCTCAATTCATCCTTTAAAGCTCAGAATGACTGGCATCCATAGGAACTCAGAATTCAGATAGTGTTATTGATTTTTCTTGTTTAATATGTTGATTCTTGAACACAGCTACTTTATGAGTCTTGGCTGTGACCCCAAGCATCTTGTTTTCCAGTAATACTACAGGATACATAAATGCCACAGACACATAACTGGGTGAACCTTTCAGATTGTGACTCAGCTTTGCTAGAGTCCCCAGTTAGAGGTGCCCAGAGTTCTTAGGCACACTCTTTTGCTTTGGATCACGACTTTAACCACTCAGTCTCAATTGTTTCAGTTGGACCTTCATGACACAAGCACTTGGTTAGGGACAGCTTAATTTAGCCGCTTAGGCCAGGATTTCATTCCTTTGGGCCCTCCTATCCATTAATGCTCAAAGCCTTGGATCATTTTTGCCCTTGCCTTTTAATTTTAAGGGCTATTGGCTTTTCCTGCTTGCTTTTTCTTTTTCTTTCCTTTTTTCTTAATTTTTTTCGCCAATTTTTTTTTGTATTTTTCACTGCTTTTTCTTGTTTTAGAAATCAATTTCATGATTTTTCAGATTATCAATAACATTTCTTTTTTTTTCATCATTCTTTCAAGAGCCAACAAATTTAACATTCATAAACTTCACTATAAAAAATATGCACTGTTCAAGCATTCATTCAGAAGACAAAAAGTGTTGCCACCACATAAAAATAATTAGAATTTTTCTTATTGAAAACTTGAAACAACTGCCTCCTTACTCTAGAGAAAATCTACTATTTTATTCATATTTAGTGATGATGAGAAGAATAAATTATAGCTTACTTGGAGATAAAAATAAAAATAAAAATAAAGACCCTAATTATTAATACTCATGTAATTCTTAAGATAGGTTTCTAATAATAAAAGTTATCACAGATTTAAGATTAGGACTCAACAACCTTTATTTTGGGAGATGGGTGCTCCTTCAATCTGTGGGGTGTCTGGTCCCTCAAGGGAGAGCTTCTGGCGATTCAGCTCCTGTAGCTCACGCCCTTGCTTTCCTTGTTCCTTAAGCAGCTTGCAGAGCATGCTATTTTGATTTTGCTGTTCTTCCTTAACTTGATCCATAGCTTCTTGCAGCTTGTTGACAGATGCTTTTAGGCGGGCCCAGTAATCAATTTGAGGGATTTCTGGGAGGAACTCCTGTGCCCTTCTCTTGATGGAGTTGTCGTGTACTTGTTGTCCCTCCATTGACTTTTTGGTGATTGGATGCTCGACTGAGATAAACTCATCCACTCCCATCTTTACCCCAGCATCTTTACATAGCAGAGAGATTAAGCTTGGGTAAGCCAATTTGGCTTTAGTGGCGTTCTTATTTGCAATTGTGTAAATCTCACAAGAAATCAGATGATGAATCTCTACTTCGTTTCCCAGCATAATGCAATAAATCATCACTGCTCTTTTGACAGTGACCTCAGAGTGGTTGCTAGTGGGCAGTATAGAATGCCCAATGAAGTCCAACTAGCCCCTAGCGACTGGTTTGAGATCTCCTCTCTTGAGTTGGTTTGGGACACCTTTTGAGTTGGTTATCCACTTAGTTCCAGGGAGGCATATGTCCTCTAGAACTTGGTCCAAGCGCTTATCTACTCTCACCATTCTCCTATTAAAAGATTCTGGATCATCTTGTAGTTGAGGCAGCTTGAATACCTATCTTATTTTGTCAAGGTGGAAGTAAATAGTCTTCCCTCTGACCATAGTTCGAAAGGTATGAAAGGCAGTTCCCGTCATTCTCTGCTTATCCGTTAACCATAGATTAGAGTAGAATTCCTGGACCATGTCACTTCTAACCTTTGTCTCAGGATTAGCTAGGATTTCCCAACCTCTATTTCGAATATGTTCTTGGATCTCCGGATATTTGTCTTCTTTCAGATCGAACTTAACTTCTGGGATCACTGACCTCAAACCCATTATTTTGTGGTAATGGTCTGCATGTTTTTTGGTTAAGAACCTCTCTTGATTCTAAAGTGGTTTTGGATTATTCTCTTTTTTGCCTCTTAGAGTGGTTTGTTTTCCTTTAGGAGCCATGATCTTGGTGAGTTTTTGCTCAGTGATCATAGAAAAACACACTAAAATTAGAGGTTTACTTGTCCTCAAGCAAAAGAAAGGAAATGAGAGGAATAGAGGGGGAGACAGATTCGAATGGTGGAGGTATGGGATGGCCGAACATGTATTTAAAAGGGAGGGGGTGGGTTTCAAAAATTTTTTGAAAAAGATATGATTTGTAAAAGATGAATCATGATATGAAAAGAAGAGATTTTAAAATTCAAAAGATATGGAAAAGATATAAATAAGTTAAATATGAATTTTTATTGTTGTGTCTAAGAATTAAAAGAAGATATGATGAGTTGGAAACGATTTGGAAAGAAATAGAAAAGATAAATGAGTTTTTGAAAAAGATTTGAAAGAGATTTTGAAAGAAAATTAAAAAGAATCTAGAAGATTATTAAATTTTTGAAAATTGAATTTGAGAGATGAAAATTTGTAACATGTTTATGTAGAAAATTATGAATTAAAACATGAAAATTTGAAAAAAATTGAAGTGAGAAAAAAATCGCCTCACCCTATCCTTTCTGGCGTTTAACGCCCATTTGTTTGCCATTTTGGGCGTTTAACGCCCAGCCAGGTACACCAGAAATCTTTTATCACTGGGCATTTTTCTAAATGCCCAGATGCTACAATTCTGGCGTTAAACGCCCAGAATGGTGCCCATTCTGGCATTTAACGCCCAGAAAGGTATCTTTACTAGCGTTAAACGCCCAGAATGATACCCATTCTGGCGTTTAATACCCAAAATACCTCCTATTGGTGTTTTCGAGCCAGTGAGCTCTTTTTCTCTACTTTGTGCTCTGAATCCTTCTGTAACTCTATGAACTTCTGCATTTAGACAATCAACCTTAAAGATAATTTATATCAAACTCCTATAATTATTATTTAAATAACAAGAACCTTTGCTAATGACTGGGTTGCCTCCCAGCAAGCGCTTCTTTATTGTCTTTAGCTGGACTTTTATTGAGCTTTAGTCTAGTCTCAGTTTTGAGTATTCTTGCTCAACATTGCTTTCAAGATAATGTTTGACTCTCTGTCCATTAACAATGAACTTTTTGTCAGAGTTAACATCCTGAAGCTCTACATATCCATATGGTGACACACTTGTGATCACATATGGTCCCCTCCATCGGAATTTTAATTTCTCGAGGAACAATCTGAGCCTAGAGTTAAATAGCAGAACCTTCTGTCCTAGCTCAAAGACTCTGGATGACAGTTTCTTGTCATGCCACCTTTTTACTTTCTCTTTGTAAATTTTTGCATTTTCGAAAGCATTGAGTCTGAATTCCTCTAGCTTATTCAACTAGAGCAATCTTTTCTCTCCAGCTAACTTGGTATCAAGGTTTAAGAATCCGGTTGCCCAGTAGGCCTTGTGTTCCAGTTCCACTGGAAGGTGACAGGCTTTTCCATACACAAGCTGGTATGGAGAGGTCCCTATAGGAGTTTTGAATGCAGTTCTGTTTGCCCATAGAGCATTATCCAGACTCCTTGCCCAATCCTTTCTATGGGTACTTACCATCCATTCCAGGATTCGTTTTAGTTCTCTATTTGAGACTTCAGCCTGCCCATTTGTCTGTGGATGATATGGAGTTGTCACTTTGTGGTTAATTCCATAACGGATCAGAGCAGAGTCAAGCTGTTTATTGCAGAAATGAGTTCCTCCATCACTGATTCGCATTCTGGAGACACCAAATCTACTGAAGATGTGCTTCTGGAGGAACTTCAGCACTGTCTTGGTATCATTAGTGGGTGTGGCAATTGCCTCTACCCATTTAGATACATAATCTACTGCCACCAGAATGTAAGTGTTTGAGTATGATGGTGGGAAAGGCCCCATGAAGTCAATACCCCATACATCAAACAACTCAATCTCTAAGATCCCTTGCTGAGGCATGGCAAACCGTGAGGCAGATTACCAGCTCTTTGGCAACTGTCATAGGTACGTACAAACTCTCGGGAGTCTCTATAGAGAGTAGGCCAGTAGAAACCACATTGGAGGACTCTTGTGGCTGTCCGCTCACTTCCGAAATGTCCTCCATATTGTGATCCATGGCAATGCCATAGGATCTTCTGTGCCTCTTCTCTGGGCACACACCTATGGATCATTCCGTCTGCACATCTCTTAAAGAGATATGGTTCATCCCACAAATAGTACTTTGCATCAGTAACTAATTTTTTTGTTTGCTGCCTGCTGTACTTTTTGGGTATGAATCTTACCGCTTTATAGTTTGCAATGTCTGCAAACCACGGTACTTCCAGAATGGCAAAGAGTTGCTCATCTGGGAAGGTTTCAGAGATCTCAGTAGAGGGGTGAGACTCCCCTTCTACTGGTTCTATTTGGGACAGGTGATTTGCTACTTGGTTCTCTGTCCCTTTTTTGTCTCTTATTTCTATATCAAACTCTTGCAGAAGCAACACCCCTCTTATGAGCCTGGGTTTTGAATCCTGCTTTGTGAGTAGATATTTAAGAGCAGCATGGTCAGTATACACAATCACTTTTGATCCTATTAAATAGGATCTAAACTTGTCAATGGCATAAATCACTGTAAGCAGCTCTTTTTCTATGGTTGTGTAATTCTTCTGTGCGTCATTCAGAACACGGCTGACATAGTAAATGACGTGCAGAAGCTTGTTATGCCGTTGTCCTAATACTGCACCAATAGCATGGTCACTGGCATCACACATTAGTTCAAATGGTAATGTCCAGTCTGGTGCAGAAATGACTGGTGCTGTGACCAGCTTAGCTTTCAGAGTCTCAAATGCCTGCAGACACTCTGTGTCAAAGACAAAGGGTGTATCAGCAGCTAGCAGATTGCTTAGAGGTTTTGCAATTTTTGAAAAATCCTTTATAAACCTCATATAGAATCCTGCATGCCCCAGAAAGCTTCTGATTGCCTTAACATTGGCAGGTGGTGGTAATTTTTCAATTATCTCTACCTTAGCTTGATCCACCTCTATTCCCTTGTTTGAAATTTTATGCCCAAGGACAATTCCTTCAGTCACCATAAAGTGACATTTTTCCCAGTTTAAAACCAGGTTAGTCTCTTGGTACCTTTTCAGAACAAGTGCTAGATGATCAAGACAGGAGCTGAATGAGTCTCCAAATACTGAGAAGTCATCCATGAAGACTTCCAGAAATTTTTCCACCATATCAGAGAAAATAGAGAGCATGCATCTTTGAAAGGTTATAGGTGCATTGCACAGACCAAATGGCATCCTTCTGTAGGCAAATACTCCAGATGGACATGTGAATGTTATTTTCTCTTGATCCTGAGGATCTACTGCAATTTGGTTATAACCTGAATAGTCATCCAAAAAGCAGTAATAGTCATGACCTGCTAATCTTTCTAGCATCTGGTCTATGAATGGTAAAGGAAAATGATCCTTTCTGGTGGCTGTATTGAGCCTTCTGTAGTCAATACACATGCGCCACCCTGTGACTGTTCTTGTAAGAAACAGTTCATTCTTTTCATTATGAACCACTATCATGCCTCCCTTCTTGGGGATAACTTGGACAGGGCTCACCCAGGGGCTATCAGAAATAGGATAAATGATCCTAACCTCTAGTAATTTAGTGACCTCTTTCTGCACCACCTCCTTCATGGCTGGATTCAGCCGCCACTGTGGTTGAACCACTAGCTTGACATCATCTTCCAATAGAATCTTGTGCATGCATCTGGCTGGGCTAATGCCCTTAAGATCACTTATGGACCACCCAAGAGCTGTCTTGTGTATCCTTAGCACCTGAATTAGTGCTTCTTCTTCCTGTGGATCTAAAGCAGAGCTTATGATCACTGGAAAAGTGTCATCTTCTCCCAGAAATACATATTTCAGGGATGGTGGTAGTGGTTTGAGCTCGGGTTTAGGAGGCTTCTCCTCCTTATGAGGAGTTATCAGAGGTTCTTCTGTTTTCTCTGATTCCTCCAAGTCAGGCTGAACATCTTTAAAGATACCTTCTAGCTCTGATTCAAGACTTTTAGTCATATTGATCTCCTCCACCAGGGAGTTAATAATATCAATACTCATGCAATCTCTTGAAGTGTCTGGATGCTACATAGCTTTGACAGCATTCAACTTAAACTCATCCTCATTGAATCTCAGGGTCATTTCCCCTTTTTCAACGTCAATGAGAGTTCATCCAGTTGCTAGGAAAGGTCTTCCTAGAATGAGAGTTGCACTCTTGTGCTCCTCTATTTCCAGCACTACAAAGTCAGTGGGAAAGACGAATGGCCCAACCTTGACAATCATGTCCTCAATCACGCCTGATGGCATTTTAATAGAGCCATCAGCAAGTTTGAGACATATCCGGGTTTGTTTGACTTCTTCAGTCAAACCAAGCTTTCTGATAGTGGATGCAGGTATCAGGTTGATACTTGCCCCTAGATCACATAGAGCTATCTTGGTACAAGTACCCTCTAATGTGCATGGTATCATAAAGCTTCCGGGGTCCTTAAGCTTCTCTGGTAAGCTTTTTAGAATGACTGCACTGCATTCTTCAGTGAGGAGAACTTTTTCAGTTTCTCTCCAATCCTTCTTATGACTTAAGATCTCTTTAATGAACTTAGCATAAGAGGGTATTTGCTAAAGTGCCTCTGCAAATGGAATCTTTATTTCAAGAGTCTTGAGATAGTCTGCAAAGTGGGCAAATTATTTATCCTGTTCCGCTTGGCAGAGTTTCTGAGGATAAGGCATCTTGGCTTTGTATTCTTCAACCTTAGTTGCTGCAGGTTTATGTCCTACAGAGGTGGTTGGAGAAGCCTTTTTGGGAGGGTTACTATCAGCACTTGCAGGTGTCTGATCCCTTATTGGCGTTTGAACACCATGATTATGGGTTGGTGATGAGCGGATAATTTATACGCTTTTTGGCATTGTTTTTAGTATGTTTCTAGTAGGATTTAGTTAGTTTTTAGTATATTTTTATTAGTTTTTAGTTAAAATTCACTTTTCTGGACTTTACTATGAATTTGTGTGTTTTTCTGTGATTTTAGGTATTTTCTGGCTGAAATTGAGGGACCTGAGCAAAAATCTGATTCAGAGACTGAAAAGGACTGCAGATGCTGTTGGATTCTGACCTCCCTGCACTCGAAGTGAATTTTCTAGAGCTACAGATACCCAATTGGCGCGCTCTCAACGGCGTTGGAAAGTAGACATCCTGGGCTTTCCAGCAATGTATAATAGTCCATACTTTGCCCAAGATTTGATGGCCCAAACTGGCGTTCCAAATCAGCTCAAAACTGCCCGACGTTTAACGCCGGAACTGGCACAAGAATGGGAGTTAAACGCCCAAACTGGCACAAAAGCTGGCGTTTAACTCCAAGAAGAGTCTCTACACGAAAATGCTTCAATGCTCAGCCCAGGCACACACCAAGTGGGCCCGAAAGTGGATTTTTATGTCTTTTACTCATCTTTGTAATTCTTAAGCTACTAGTTCCCTATAAATAGGACCTTTTACTATCGTATTTTCATCTTTTGATCATTTTCGATCTTAGGATCATCTTTGGACCCCTAGTTCTTAGATCATTTGGGGGCTGGCCTCTCGGCCACGCCTAGACCCTATTCTTATGTATTTTCAACGGTGGAGTTTCTACACACCATAGATTAAGGTGTGGAGCTCTGCTGTACCTCGAGTCTTAATGCAATTACTATTGTTCTTCTATTCAATTCAGCTTGTTCTTATTCCAAGATATTCATTCGCACTCAAGAACTTGATGAATGTGATGATTATGTGACGCTCATCATCATTCTCACTTATGAACGCGTGCCTGACAACCACTCCCGTTCTACAAGCAAACAAGGCTTGAATATTTATCTCTTGGATTCTTTAACCGAAATCTTCGTGGTATAAGCTAGAATTGATGACTGCATTCAAGAGAATCCGGAAGGTCTAAACCTTGTCTGTGGTATTCTGAGTAGGTTTCAATGATTGAATGACTGTGACGAGCTTCAAACTCGCGATTGTGGGGCGTTAGTGACAGACGCAAAAGAATCACTGGATTCTATTCCGACATGATCGAGAACCGACAGCTAGATAGCCGTGCCGTGACAGGGTGCGTTGAACATTTCCACTAAGAGGACGGGACTGTAGCCATTGACAACAGTGATTCCCAACATACAGCTTGCCATGGAAAGGAGTAAGAAGGATTGGATGAAGACAGTAGGAAAGCAGAGAGACGGAAGGGACAAAGCATCTCCATTCGCTTATCTGAAATTCTCACCAATGAATTACATAAGTATCTCTATCTTTACTTTATGCTTTATTCATATATCATTCATAACCATTTGAATCTGCCTGACTAAGATTTACAAGGTGACCATAGCTTGCTTCATACCAACAATCTCCGTGGGATCGACCCTTACTCGCGTAAGGTTTATTACTTGGACGACCCAGTGCACTTGCTAGTTAGTTGTGCGAAGTTGTGTTTATGCCATGGTATTGAACGCCAAGTTTTTGGATTCATTACCGGGGATTGTTTGAGTTGTGAAAAGTAGTGATCACAATTTCGTGCACCAAGTTTTTGGCGCCGTTGCTGGGGATTGTTTCGAGTAAGGACAACTGACGGTTCATCTTGTTGCTTAGATTAGGTATTTTTCAGAGTTCTTAAGAATGAATTCTAGTGTTTCAAGGTGATGATCTTATCATCACCAAAGCTGATTGATTCTCATCAATTTAGCTCTTGAATGCAATGTCCTGCTGAAGCTTGGCTATCCATGTCTAATTCCTTTAGACTAAAGCTTTAGACTAACATTGCATGATTCCTGGAATTCTCATTAAGAATTTTGATACCTTTATTTTCTTTTCCACTTAATTTTCGAAAAAAAAAACCAAAAAAAAATTTCAAAATCATAAAAACCAAAAATATTTCTTGTTAAGTCTAGAGTCTCATTTTAAGTTAAGTGTCAATTGCATGTTTCTGTTCTTCTAGCATTCATTCATGTGTCTTCATTATTCTTCAAGTTGTTCTTGATGATTTCCTTACTCTGATCTTTAAATTCTCTTGACTTGAGTGTTTTGTTGTTTCTCATGTGCATTCTCATTTTGTTAGTGTTAGTAGTATACAAACTTCTAAGTTTGGTGTCATGCATGCATTGTTATTTGATTTTAGTTGCATTTTGATTATTCCTCATTATTAAAAATCCAAAAACATTTTTAATTTGTGTCTTTTCAAGTCAATAACACAGAGAATTGAAGATTCAGAACAAACAGTAGAGGAATTATACAGAAAAAGCTGGGCGTTCAAAATGCCCAGTGAAGAAGGGCAAACTGGCGTTTAAACGCCAGCCAGGGTGCCTGGCTGGGTGTTTAACGCCCAAAAGGGTAGAGCTTTGGGCGTTAAACGCCAGAATGTGCACCATTATGGGCGTTTAACGCCAGGATGGCACAAGAGGGAATATTTTGTTTTTAATGCAAATTTTTTTTTTCAAGTTTTCAAAGTTTTTCAATCAAATCTTTTTCAAATCAATTTCTTTCCTTTTTCAAAGATACTTG
Source organism: Arachis stenosperma (assembly GCF_014773155.1). Lineage (NCBI taxonomy): Eukaryota > Viridiplantae > Streptophyta > Magnoliopsida > Fabales > Fabaceae > Arachis > Arachis stenosperma. The sequence continues at coordinate 83,035,954 of NC_080381.1, forward strand.
CTATCAATTAATAATTTGATTCAACATTTCAAGTATGTTACCTTTTCTGTTGAGAAAGGTTTAATGTTTGAATCATATCTTTTCTTGTTAGCCAAGTCATTAATTTTTAAAATCAAATCTTTTTAAATTGTTTTCAAATCATATCTTTTCAATCATATCTTCTTCAAAATCTTTTTCAAAATGATTTTAAAATCTTTTTAATTAATTTTCGAAAAACTTTTCCTCTCTTCTCACATCCTTCTATTTATGGAGTAACACTCCTCCTCAATGCACAATTCGAACTCTATCTCACTAAGTTAGAATTCTTCTCCCTCTTCCTTCTATTTTTCTTTTCCTCTGACACCTCAAGGAATCTCTATACTGTGACATAGAGGATTCCATATTTTCTTGTTCTTTTTTCTTTCATATGAGCAGGAGCAAAGACAAAAGCATTCTTGTTGAGGCTGACCCTGAACCTGAAAGGACCTTGAAGCGAAAGCTAAGAGAAGCTAAGGCACAACTCTCTGTAGAGGACCTAACAGAAATCTTCAAAGAAGAAGAACCCATGGCAGCCGAAAATAACAACAATGCCAACAATGCAAGGAAGGTGCTGGGTGACTTTACTGCACCTACTCCCGACTTCTATGGGAGAAGCATCTCTATCCCTACCATTGGAGCAAACAACTTTGAGCTTAAGCCTCAATTAGTTTCTCTAATGCAACAGAATTGCAAGTTCCATGGACTTCCATTGGAAGATCCTCATCAGTTTTTAGCTGAGTTCTTGCAAATCTGTGACACTGTCAAGACTAATGGGGTTGACCCTGAGGTCTACAGACTTATGCTATTCCCTTTTGCTGTAAGAGACAGAGCTAGGATATGGTTGGACTCACAACCTAAAGAAAGCCTGAACTCTTGGGAAAAGCTAGTCAATGCCTTCTTGGCAAAGTTCTTTCCACCTCAAAAATTGAGTAAGCTTAGAGTGGAAGTCCAAACCTTCAGACAGAAGGAAGGAGAATCCCTCTATGAAGCTTGGGAAAGATACAAACAATTAATCAGAAAGTGTCCCTCTGACATGATTTCTGAATGGAGCATCATAGGTATTTTTGATGAGCGGATAATTTATATACTTTTTGGCATTGTTTTTAGTATGTTTTTGGTATGATCTAGTTAGTTTTTAGTATATTTTTATTAGTTTTTAGTTAAAATTCACTTTTCTGGACTTTACTATGAGTTTGTGTGTTTTTCTGTGATTTCAGGTATTTTCTGGCTGAAATTGAGGGACCTGAGCAAAAATCTGATTCAGAGACCAAAAAGGACTGCAGATGCTGTTGGATTCTGACCTCCCTGCACTCGAAGTGGATTTTCTGGAGCTACAGAAGCCCAATTGGCGCGCTCTCAACGGCGTTAGAAAGTAGACATCCTGGGCTTTCCAGCAATATATGATAGTCCATACTTTGCCCAATATTTGATGGCCCAAACCGGCGTTCAAAGTCACCTCAAGAAATTCCAGCGTTAAACGCCGGAACTGGCACCCAAATGGGAGTTAAACGCCCAAACTGGCACCAAAGCTGGCGTTTAACTCCAAGAAGAGTCTCTACACGAAAAATGCTTCATTGCTCAGCCCAAGCACACACCAAGTGGGCCCGGAAGTGGATTTTTATGTCATTTACTCATTTCTGTACACCTTAGGCTACTAGTTTTCTATAAGTAGGACCTTTTACTATTGTATTAGAAATCTTCGGATCTTTGGAACCTTTTTCTTTAGATCTTTTGATCACTTTGGGAGGCTGGCCATTCGGCCATGCCTAGACCTTGTTCTTATGTATTTTCAACGGTGGAGTTTCTACACACCATAGATTAAGGTGTGGAGCTCTGCTGTACCTCGAGTATTAATGCAATTACTATTGTTCTTCCATTCAATTCCGCTTGTTCTTGTTCTAAGATATCACTTGTTCTTCAACTTGATGAATGTGATGATTCGTGACACTCATCATCATTCTCACCTATGAACAAGGTGACTGACAACCATTCTTGTTCTACAAGGCTTAGTGAATATCTCTTGGATTCTTTAACCAGAATCTTCGTGGTATAGGCAGGACCTGATGGCGGCATTCAAGAGAATCCGGAAGGTCTAAACCTTGTCTGTGGTATTCTGAGTAGGATTCAATGATTGAATGACTGTGACGTGCTTCAAACTCCTAGCAGGCGGGGCGTTAGTGACAGACGCAAAAGTATCGATGGATATTATTCCGGCCTGACCGAGAACCGATAGCTGAATTCCGCTATGCCGTGACAGGACATATGCAATCGCTTTCACTGAGAGGATGGGAGGTAGCCATTGACAACGGTGAAACCCTACACGAGCTTGCCATGGAAAGGAGTAAGAAGGATTGGATGAAGGCAGTAGGAAAGCAGAGAGACGGAAGGGAAGGCATCTTCATGCGCTTATCTGAAGTTCCTACTAATGAATTACATAAGTATCACTATCTTTATCTTTTATGTTATTTTCGTTCATCATCATATACATTTGAGTTTGCCTGACTAAGATTTACAAGATGACCATAGCTTGCTTCAATGCTAACAATCTCCGTGGGATCGACCCTTACTCACGTAAGGTATTACTTGGACGACCCAGTGCACTTGCTGGTTAGTTGTGCGAAGTTGTGTAATGCCATGGAATTGAACCACCAAGTTTTTGGAGTTCATGACCAGGGATTATGAGAGTTGTGAAAAGTATTGTTCACAATTTCGCGCACCAAGTTTTTGGCGCCGTTGCCGGGGATTGTTCAAGTTTTGAGCAAGCTTTTGGTAACAATGCCGGGGATTGTTCAGTTTGGACAACTGACGATTCATCTTGTTGCTTAGATTAGGTATTTATTTTTTTCGAAATTCTTGAAGATGAATTCTAGAGTTTCATGATGATTTGTTGAAATCTGGCTGGCTGAGAAGCCATGTCTAATCTGATTGGACCGAGGTTTCAACTTATCACCACAAAAGCTTGTTGATTTTAATCAATTTTGCTTTTGGAGCAGTGATCTGCTAAGGCTTGGCTGACCTTTGGTCATGTCTAGTGTTTTGGACCAAAGCTGTCTTTGAAAGCTTGGCTGGCTGTGAAGCCATGTCTAATTCCTGGACCGGAGTCTTAGACTAGCATTGCACTGATTCCTGGAATTCTCATTAAGAATTTTGATACCTTTTTCCACTTAATTTTCGAAAAACACAAAAAAAAAATTACAAAATTATAAAAACCAAAAATATTTGATGTTTATTGCTTAAGTCTAGTGTCTCATCTTAAGTTTGGTGTCAATTGCATGCATTCATTCATGTGTCTTAAGGATCTTCAAGAAATTCTTGATGATTTCTTACTCTGATCTTTGAATTCTTTTGGCTTGAGTGTTTATGCGTCTCATATAGTGTCAGTAGTATACAAACTGCTAAGTTTGGTGTCTTGCATGCATTGTTATTTGATTCTTGTTGCATTTTGATTATTAAAAATCCAAAAATATTTTTAATTTGTGTCTTTTCAAGTCAATGATACAAAGAATTGAAGATTCAGAACATACTGCAGAGGAATTATACAGAAAAAGCTGAGCATTCAAAAATGCCCAGTGAAGAAGACAGACTGGCGTTTAAACGCCAGCCAGGGTACCTGGTTGGGCGTTTAACTCCCAAAGAGGTAGCATTTTGGGCGTTAAACGCCAGAATGTATACCATTCTGGGCGTTTAACGCCAGGATGGTGCTAGGGGGAAGATTTTGTTTTCAAAATCAATTTTTTTTCAAGTTTTCAAAGTTTTTCAAAATCAAATCTTTTTCAAATCATATCTTTTCAATCAAATATTTTCAAAATCAATTTCTTTTCTTTTTCAAAGATACTTCCTAACAATTAATGATTTGATTGAACATTTTAAGTATGTTGCCTTTTCTGTTGAGAAAGGTTTAATGTTTGAATCATATCTTTTCTTGTTAGGCAAGTCACTAATTTTCAAAATCAAATCTTTTAAAATTATTTTCAAAACATATCTTTTAAAATTGTTTTCAAATCATATCTTCTCAATCACATTTTTTTTAAACCAATCATATCTTCTCAACCACATCTTTTTCAAAATAGTTTTCAATCAAATCTTTTTAACTTCTAATCTCAAAATCTTTTTCAAAAATCACTTTATTTCTTTTCCACTTTCAATTTTCGAAAATTATCAATCAATTTTTAAAATGTTTTTGACATCTTTTTAATTAATTTTCAAAAATCCCCTTCCCTCCTTCTCACATCCTTCTATTTATGGAGTACTGCTCCTTCTTAATGCATAATTCGAACTCTATCTCATCAAGTTCGAATTCTTCTACCTTCTTTCTTCTATTTTTCTTTTCCTCTGACACTTCAAGGAATCTCTATACTGTGACATAGAGGATTCCACATTTCTCTTGTTCTCTTCTCTTTCATATGAGCAGGAGCAGAGACAAAGGCATTCTTGTTGAAGCTGACCCTGAACCTGAAAGGACCTTGAAGAGAAAGCTAAGAGAAGCTAAAGCACAACTCTCTGTTGAGGACCTGACCGAATTCTTCAAGGAAGAAGAACCCATGGCAGCCGAAAACAACAACAATGCCAACAATGCAAGGAAGGTGCTGGGTGACTTCACTACACCTACTCCTGATTTCTATGGGAGAAGCATCTCTATCCCTGCCATTGGAGCAAACAACTTTGAGCTTAAGCCTCAATTAGTTTCTCTAATGCAACAGAATTGCAAGTTCCATGGACTTCCAATGGAAGATCCTCATCAGTTCTTAGCTGAATTCTTGCAAATCTGTGACACAGTCAAGACTAATGGGGTTAACCCTGAGGTCTACAGACTGATGCTATTCCCTTTTGCTGTAAGAGACAGAGCTAGAATATGGTTGGATTCTCAACCTAAAGAAAGCCTGGACTCTTGGGAAAAGCTAGTCAATGCCTTCTTGGCAAAGTTCTTTCCACCTCAAAGATGGAGTAAGCTTAGAGTGGAAGTCCAAACCTTCAGACAGAAGGATGGAGAATCCCTCTATGAAGCTTGGGAAAGATACAAACAATTAATCAGAAGATGTCCCTCAGACATGCTTTCTGAATGGAGCATCATAGGTATTTTCTATGATGGTCTCTCTGAACTATCCAAGATGTCTTTGGATAGCTCTGCTGGAGGATCTCTTCATCTGAAGAAGACGCCTACAGAGGCTCAAGAGCTAATTGAAATGGTTGCAAATAACCAATTCATGTACACTTCTGAAAGGAATCCTGTGAACAATGGGACTAGTCAGAAGAAAGGAGTCCTTGAGATTGACACTCTGAATGCCATACTGGCTCAGAACAAGATATTGACTCAACAAGTCAATATGATTTCTCAAAGTCTGTCTGGAATGCAAAATACACCCGGCAGTACTAAGGAAGCTTCATCTGAAGAAGAAGCTTATGATCCTGAGAATCCTTCAATGGAGGAGGTGAATTACCTAGGAGAACCCTATGGAAACACCTACAACTCTTCATGGAGAAATCACCCAAATTTCTCATGGAAGAATCAAGAGAAACCTCAACAAGGTTTCAACAACAATAATGGTGGAAGAAACAGGTTTAGCAATGGCAAGCCTTTTCCATCATCTTCTCAGCAACAGACAGAGAGTTCTAAGCAGAGTACTTCTGACTTAGCAACAATGGTCTCTGATCTAATAAAGACCACTCAAAGTTTCATGACTGAAACAAGGTCCTCCATTAGGAATTTGGAAGGACAAGTGGGTCAGCTGAGTAAGAAAGTTACTGAACTCCCTCCTAGTACTCTCCCAAGTAATATAGAAGAAAATCCAAAGGGAGAGTGCAAGGCCATCAACATGGCCGAACCCTGGAAGGAAGAGGAGGCAGAGGACGCCACTGAGGAAGACCTCACTAGACGTCCACTGGCCTCTAATGAGTTCCCCAATGAGGAACCATGGGAATCTGAGGCTCAAAATGAGACCATAGAGATTCCATTGGACTTACTTCTGCCTTTCATGAGCTCTGATGAGTATTCTTCCTCTGAAGAGGATGAGTATGTCACTGAAGAGCAAGTTGCTAAATACCTTGGAGCAATCATGAAGCTAAATGACAAGTTATTTGGAAATGAGACTTGGGAAGATGAACTTCCCTTGCTCACCAACGAACTGGATGACTTGTCTAGGTAGAAACTGCCTCAAAAGAGGCAGGATCCTGGGAAGTTTTCTATACCTTGCACCATAGGCACCATGACCTTCAAGAAGGCCTTGTGTGACTTAGGGTCAAGTGTAAACCTCATGCCCCTCTCTGTAATGGAGAAATTAGGGATCTTTGAGGTGCAAGCTGCAAAAATCTCACTAGAGATGGCAGACAACTCAAGAAAACAAGCCTATGGACTTGTAGAGGATGTTCTGGTAAAAGTTGAAGACCGTTACATCCCTACTGATTTCGTAGTCCTAGAGACTGGGGAGTGCATGGATGAATCCATCATCCTTGGCAGACCCTTTCTAGCCACAGCAAAGGCTGTGATTGATGTTGATGGAGGAGAGTTAATCATTCAAGTGAATGAAGAATCCTTTGTGTTTAAGGCCCAAGGACATCCCTCTATCATCATGGAGAGGAAGCATGAAGAGCTTCTCTCAAAACAGAGCCAAGCAGAGCCCCCACAGTCAAACTCTAAGTTTGGTGTTGGGAGGCCACAACCAAACTCTAAGTTTGGTGTTGAACCCCACATTCAAACTCTAAGTTTGGTGTTGGGAGGTTCCAACACGGTTCTGAGTATTTCTGAGGCTCCATGAGAGTCCTCTGTCAAGCTAATGACATTAAAGAAGCGCTTGTTGGGAGGCAACCCAATGTTTTATAGTTAACTATTTTCTTTTGTTATTTTATCTTTTTGTAGGTTGATGATCATAAGAAGTCACAAAAACAATGAAAAAAGCAAAACAGAATGAAAAACAGGAAGAAAAACAGCACACCCTGGAGGAAGATGCTGCTGGCGTTTAAACGCCAGTAAGCCTAGCAGTTGGGCGTTTAACGCCCAGTCTGGCACCATTCTGGGCGTTTAACGCCAGAAAGGGGCACCAGACTGGCGTTAAACGCCAGAAAAGGGCTAGAACCTGGCGTTAAACGCCAGGAATGGGCACCAGCCCGGCGTTTAACGCCAGAAATGGCTCAAAACGTGAATTTTGATGCCACTTGGTGCAGGGATGACGTTTCCTTGACACCACAGGATCTGTGGACCCCACAGGACCCCACCACCACTCTCTCTCTTCTTCCCCCATTCACCAATCACCTCAACACCTCTTCCCCAAAAACCCTTCACCTATCAAATCCCATCTTTCTCTTCACCACTCACATCCATCCTTCATAAATCCCCACCAACCTCACCCTTCAAATTCAAACCACTTTCCCTCCCAAACCCACCCATAATGGCCGAACCATTACCCCCCTTCTCTCCTATATATACCCTTCTTCAACCCTTCATTTTCACACAACCTAAACACCACTTTCCCCCCTCTTTGGCCGAACACACCACCATCTCCCTCTTCTTCATTTCTTCTTCTTCTACTATCTTCTTTCTTCTTTTGCTCGAGGACGAGCAAACATTTTAAGTTTGGTGTGGTAAAAGCGTTGCTTTTTCATTTTTCCATAACCATTATGGCATCCAAGGCCGGAGAAACCTCTAGAGAGAGGAAAGGGAAGGCAAAAGCTTCCACCTCCGAGTCATGGGAGATGGATAGATTCCTCTCAAGGGTGCATCAAGTCCACTTCTATGAAGTTGTGGCCTTGAAGAAGGTGATCCCCGAGGTCCCCTTTTCACTCAAAAAGGGTGAATATCTGGAGATCCGCCATGAGATCCGAAGAAGAGGTTGGGAAGTACTCACCAACCCCATTCAACAAGTCGGAATCTTGATGGTTCAAGAGTTCTATGCCAATGCATGGATCACAAAGAACCATGACCAAAGTGTGAACCCGAATCCAAAGAATTATCTCACTATGGTTCGGGGGAAATACTTGGATTTTAGTCCGGAGAGTGTAAGGGTGGCGTTCAACTTGCCTATGATGCAAGGAGATGAGCATCCTTATACAAGAAGGGTCAACTTTGATCAAAGGTTGGACCAAGTCCTCACAATCATATATGAAGAGGGCGCACAATGGAAGCAAGATTCAAGAGGAAAGCCGGTTCAATTGAGAAGGCATGACCTCAAGCCCGTGGCTAGAGGATGGTTAGAGTTCATACAACGCTCAATCATTCCCACTAGCAACCGGTCCGAAGTTACTCTAGACTGAGCCATCATGATTCATAGCATCATGATTGGAGAAGAAGTGGAAGTTCATGAGGTTATAGCCCAAGAACTCTATAAAGTGGCGGACAAGTCTTCCACCTTGGCAAGGCTAGCCTTCCCTCATCTCATTTGTCACCTCTGTTATTCAGTAGGAGTTGACATAGAAGGAGATACCCCCATTGATGAGGACAAGCCCATCACCAAGAAAAGGATGGAGCACACAAGAGACCCCTCTCATCATGAGATCCCTGAGATGCCTCAAGGGATGCACTTTCCTCCACAAAATTATTGGGAGCAACTAAACACCTCCCTAGGAGAGTTGAGTTCCAACATGGGACAACTAAGGGTGGAGCATCAAGAACACTCCATCATCCTTCATGAAATTAGAGAAGACCAAAGAATCATGAGGGAGGAGCAACAAAGACAAGGAAGAGACATTGAGGAGCTCAAGCACTCCATAGGATCTTCAAGAGGAAGAAAGAGCCGCCATCACTAAGGTGGACCCGTTCTTTGATTTCCTTGTTCTTTATCCTTCTGTTTTTCGAATTTTATGCTTATGTTTATCCATGTTTGTGTCTTGTGATCATTAGTGTCTTAGTGTCTATGCCTTAAAGTTATGAATGTCCTATGAATCCATCACCTTCCTTGAATAAAAACGTGCTTGATTGAAAAGGAAAGAATTGCATGAATTCTGAATTTTATAATAGTTTAATTAATTTGATGTGGTGGCAACACTTTTGTTCTCTGAATGTATGCTTGAACAGTGCATATGTCTTTTGAATTTGTGGTTCATGAATGTTGGCTCTTGAAAGAATGATGAAAAAGGAGACATGTTACTGAGGATCTGAAAAATCATAAAAATGATTCTTGAAGTAAGAAAAAGCAGTGAATACGAAAAAAAAAAGAAGAAAAACCGAAAAAAAAAGAGAAAGAAAAAGAAAGAATAAAGTTGTGATCCAAGGCAATAAGAGTGTGCTTAAGAACCCTGGACACCTCTAATTGGGGACTTTAGCAAAGCTGAGTCACAATCTGAAAAGGTTCACCCAATTATGTGTCTGTGGCATGTATGTATCCGGTGGTAATACTGGAAGACAGAGTGCTTTGGGCCACGGCCAAGACTCAATAAGTAGCTGTGTTCAAGAATCATCATACTTAACTAGGAGAATCAATAACACTATCTGGATTCTGAGTTCCTAAAGAAGCCAATCATTCTGAATTCCAAAGGATAGAGTGAGATGCCAAAACTATTCAGAGGCAAAAAGTTAAAAGCCCCGCTCATCTGATTAATACTGATCTTCATAGATGTTTTTGAAATTCATTGCATATTCTCTTCTTTTTATCTTATTTAATCTTCAGTTGCTTGGGGACAAGCAACAATTTAAGTTTGGTGTTGTGATGAGCGGATAATTTATATACTTTTTGGCATTGTTTTTAGTATGTTTTTGGTATGATATAGTTAGTTTTTAGTATATTTTTATTAGTTTTTAGTTAAAATTCACTTTTCTGGACTTTACTATGAGTTTGTGTGTTTTTCTGTGATTTCAGGTATTTTCTGGCTGAAATTGAGGGACCTGAGCAAAAATCTGATTCAGAGACCAAAAAGGACTGCAGATGCTGTTGGATTCTGACCTCCCTGCACTCGAAGTGGATTTTCTGGAGCTACAGAAGCCCAATTGGCGCGCTCGCAACGGCGTTGGAAAGTAGACATCCTGGGCTTTCCAGCAATATATGATAGTCCATACTTTGCCCAAGATTTGATGGCCCAAACCGGCGTTCAAAGTCACCTCAAGAAATTCCAGCGTTAAACGCCGGAACTGGCACCCAAATGGGAGTTAAACGCCCAAACTGGCACCAAAGCTGGCGTTTAACTCCAAGAAGAGTCTCTACACGAAAATGCTTCATTGCTCAGCCCAAGCACACACCAAGTGGGCCCGGAAGTGGATTTTTATGTCATTTACTCATTTCTGTACACCTTAGGCTACTAGTTTTCTATAAGTAGGACCTTTTACTATTGTATTAGAAATCTTCGGATCTTTGGAACCTTTTTCTTTAGATCTTTTGATCACTTTGGGAGGCTGGCCATTCGGCCATGCCTAGACCTTGTTCTTATGTATTTTCAACGGTGGAGTTTCTACACACCATAGATTAAGGTGTGGAGCTCTGCTGTACCTCGAGTATTAATGCAATTACTATTGTTCTTCCATTCAATTCCGCTTGTTCTTGTTCTAAGATATCACTTGTTCTTCAACTTGATGAATGTGATGATCCGTGACACTCATCATCATTCTCACCTATGAACAAGGTGACTGATAACCATTCTTGTTCTACAAGCAACCAAGGCTTAGTGAATATCTCTTGGATTCTTTAACCAGAATCTTCGTGGTATAGGCAGGACCTGATGGCGGCATTCAAGAGAATCCGGAAGGTCTAAACCTTGTCTGTGGTATTCTGAGTAGGATTCAATGATTGAATGACTGTGACGTGCTTCAAACTCCTAGCAGGCGGGGCGTTAGTGACAGACGCAAAAGTATCGATGGATATTATTCCGGCCTGACCGAGAACCGACAGCTGAATTCCGCTATGACGTGACAGGACATATGCAATCGCTTTCACTGAGAGGATGGGAGGTAGCCATTGACAACGGTGAAACCCTACACGAGTGTTCCGGGGGTTACCTGAAACGTGTAGCTCGGTCGTCTGGAGATGCCCGAGGTGGGGGTCAGGGACCCGAGCTTGATGTGTTGGCGATTGGTGGTTGTACCTGCAATGACACTCCGATGCTTAAGTTAGCATGGGTCCAAGCAGATATGTGTAGAATGTGGAATGTATGTCATACCTGGGTGCTCCAGTGTATTTATAGTAGTTGGTCGTGATCTTCCCTGGATAAGATATTCTTATCTTATCTTATCTTTTGGGAGTTTTACCTCTATCTTTGCGGAACCGCCTTTCCTAGGCTTTTTCGGCCTTTAGGTTTTGGGCTTCGTTCCTTTTGATGGGCCTCCTTAGCTTTATTTGTCCGAGGTCCGACCTTAGGCGTGGGCCTTGGGATGAGGTCGGACCTTTCATGGATTTTGCCGAGTTGGAGGAGCTCGGTCAGGGTATGAACAGTGCCCCTGCCCGAGTTCGTCCTTTTTGGGAGGTCGAGCTCGGGCATAGTTGTTTTTCAAAATTCAAAAATGGCCGTTTCCTGCATTTATTGCATTTTACCGTTTCTCCTCGATTTCCGTTCGGGCTCTGTGAAGGCATTATTTATTTGCTCCCTTCCTTTTTCTTCGTTTATTCTGTTCCTTCCTGTTTTTTCTAAGTTTTCGCCATCTCTTTTTCGAGCACCGCTTCTTCTTTCTCTTTGTTCTTCTTCCCCAAATCTTTCCGTGCGTCTTTCCGGGGTTTCCTCTGTGCCGCCGTTTCGTTCTTCTTTCTTCGGAGCTCGTCGTCTTCTTTCTTTCTTCCAGGTTTGTTCCCGTCTCTTTTCTTTGCGCACATATGCTTTCTGTTCTTTTGTGTGGCTCTTTGTCTGTTTCTTCTTTCTTTATGCCTGGGTTGCCCCAAAAAGAGGCGCCGCTATTGCTTTGTTTGCATATGGGGGGGGGGGGGCTCTTTTTTGTTTTTCTGGTACTTTGTTCCGGGTTGCCGCATTTTCTTTTTTGTTTCTTGCTTGGCTGAACGGGTTTTTCGCTGTCTGCTTTATGTGATTTTTGCTTGCTTTTGTATTTCTTCTTTGTAGGTAAGAGTTTTATGTCTCGAAAGGTTCTTCAGGCGATGTCGACCAAGATTCCAAGTGGTCTTGGTTGGGTAGACCCTCTTCCTCTAAAAGTCCCTTCTGTGGTAGATTCTGAATATTTGGCTAGGTTCCGTAGGCACTGTAGTATATGTGAGAATAGAGAGTCTGAGAGGGATTATGAGCTAGTAGCCCCGGATTCCGAGGAGAGAGTTTGCTTCCCGCCTTTAGATAGTTCCGAGAAGCTCTTCTTTTATGCTTATGATTGTTTTTTCTCTAAGCTGAGTGTCCGACTTCCTTTTACCGACCTGGAGTCCGAGGTGTTGTGGTCTTGTAACCTTGCCCCTACGCAGCTCCATCCAAATTCTTGGGCGTTTTTAAAGCTGTTTCAACTTTTGTGTCAGTTTTTGGGCGTCGCTCCCTCTATTTCTCTTTTTTCCTATTTGTTTGTGTTGACGAAGCCGGGGTCGGGTGGAGGGAAGGTGTCTTGGGTCTCTTTTAGGGCTAACCAGGGAAGGAAGTTTTGTACCCTTTATGATGAGTCCTTTCATGATTTCAAGAACTTTTATTTCAAGGTCCGGGCCTCTGGAGACGTCCGACCTTTCTTTCTGGATGAGAGTGGGGAGCCTTCTTTTCCTCTTTGTTGGCAGGAGAATGTAGTGTCTGCTAAGTATACTTTTGAGAGTCTAGATGAGGTTGAGCAGGCTTTTGTGGGTGTGGTGAGCAGTTTATGGGGTCGGGCACCTCACTTGGATACGAAGAAAATGTTGGGGGATCCAAGCCTTCTCCGTTCTGAGTTAGGTAGTTTCCCGACCTCTCCGAGATTCTTCTTTTTCAATATTGTTGTTTTACTTGTTTTTGGTTGAATTTCTGTTGTGGTAATCCTTTTCTTTATATTTCTGCAGAGATGTCTTCTCAGGCGGATTCCATGAAGTTCCTTCGTCGGACGAAGAAGTCTGTGGCTGCTCGAAATATCGAGGCTGAGGCTTCTGCTCGATCTTCTCCGCAGAAGGCTACCGTGGGTGTTCAGACTCGGTCGAAGACTATTCCGACTCCCCAGTTCCGAGCTATAAATCAAGACCCTCCGACCTCCGGGCCTGCTACCTCTTCTCCTCCCCCGTTCTCGGGTCCTCCTCCCAAGAAGCAGAAGACCTCTCAAGAGCTTGCGGGTTTTAACGATAAGGATTTCGATGCTCTTGGTTGGATTGAACAGCATATTCTCCCTCAGACTTTTATCTCTACTGATGACGTGTCTATGGAGCATCATTTTCAGTATATGGCGCGGAGTTGTGTTCGGATGGCCAGTCTTCATGCTGCTATTGCCCGGGAGTTCAAGAAATCTCCCATTGGCGCGACCAGCTCCTGACTTGAGAAGGCTCAGTCCGAGTTTGAGAAGTTTAGTGAGCTGAAGGCTGCTAGGATTACGGAGCTGGAGGCCTCTTTGGAGAAGGAGAAAGCTAAAGCTACCGCGGCTGTGGCGGCAGCGAAAGCGTCCGAGGAGATGGCGAAGGCGGCGACGGAGAATTATACTCGGGTATATGCCGAGCTTGTGGAGACAAGGGAGAAGTTGCAATCTGCTCAGGATGATTTTTACGAGCTGGAAGGCCATGTGGCTAAGGGTATGGATGCTATGTTCGAGAATTTGAAGGCTCAGGTCCGGGTTCTTGCTCCTGACCTGGATCTGAGCTTATTTAGTACGGATAACGTTGTTGTGGAGGGAAAGATTGTTCCTGCTCCCAATGAGGATGAGGTGCCGGTGTCCGATCCCAAGGTTCCGGTGTCCGACCTCAAGGTTCCGGTTGCGGACCCGACTTCACCTTTGGCCGGGGATGGATCTGGTGTGGAGGTTTCAAGCCGAGATGATGGTGCTGTCAAGGCTGTCCCGATTTCTATGGTTCTTCCTCCGCAGCCTTCTACCGATGTGGAATCCGGAAAGGACCTTGATCCTCTGTAATCTTTTATTTTTGGTTCTTTGCCCGGCCTGTGGGCTTTTTGTTTTTGGATGGTTGCTGTGAACGCTTTGGACGCTTTTTTGCTATTAGCTACTTGTAGTAACTTTTTAGCTTATTATGCGGTGTTTTGCTTTGACTTTTTGTTCCGCTTTTATGCTTTTTAGTTGTTTTTTGGATAACAACTTTTTAGCTAGCGCTTTGAAACTTCCGTTTTGTCCTTTCCTTCGTTTTCGTTTCTTTGCTTGTACTTTTTTAGTTGTTTTTGGATAACAACTTTTTTAGTAAGCGTTTTCGAAACTTCGTTTTGTCTTTTCCTTCGATTTCGTTTCTTCGCTTTGTACTTTTTAGTTGTTTTTGTATAGCAACTTTTTAGTAAGCGTTTTCGAAATCTTGGTTTTGCCTCTTCCTTTGATTTCGTTTTTTCGCTTGTACTTTTTAGTTGTTTTTGTATAGCAACTTTTTAGTAAGCGTTTTCGAAATCTTGGCTTTTGCTGCTCTAAGGCTTCTTTCTTGGATCCGGGTTTTTCCTCGGACCTCGGGTGTTCGAGTACTTCCCTTTGTTGGGTCCGACCTTGTCGTTGGTCGGCCTTTTAAGTTATTTTTGTAATCTCTTTTTATTTGGTTTTTTTGAACCTTTTCAGAGTTACTTTATAACTTCTCACATTAATTTGAACCTCGTCGCTTTATCTTTGCCGACCTTGTGCGGTCTTTTTGGCAAATGATTTTTTGCGTTTTGCCGAGCATAAATTAATGCGCCTTGGCGGGGTACTTTTTCAGGATTTGTTTCATCACGAGGAAGAACAAAAAAAAATAGAAAGATTTGATTAGTATTTAAAAAAGAAAGAATATTTACAGAGTGTTTACCCTTGACTAGGTCGGGTGCCTTACTTGACCGGGTGTCTCATTAAAAAACCCCTGTAGGGGAAAAAGAGTACACCTCGGGTCAAATTTTTCTAGCTGTAGTACCGTCTTAGATTGCAGGCGTGCCAGGCCCTGGGCAGCTCATTGCCTTCTAGGTCGGATATCTTGTAATAGCCTGTTCCTAAGACTTCTGTTACTTTGTAGGGTCCTTTCCAGTTTGCGGCTAGCTTTCCTTCTCCCGACTTTTGTGTTCCGATGTCATTTCGGATTAAAATTAGGTCGTGAGTGGAGAAGCTTCGTTTTATTACCTTCTGATTGTATCTGAGGGCCGTTCGCCGTTTTAAGGCTTCTTCTCGGATCCGGGCCCTTTCTCGGACCTCGGGGAGGAGGTCGAGTTCTTCCTTTTGTGCCTGCGGGTTACCTTCTTCGTTGTAGAAGATGACTC
Source organism: Arachis stenosperma (assembly GCF_014773155.1). Classification (NCBI taxonomy): domain Eukaryota; kingdom Viridiplantae; phylum Streptophyta; class Magnoliopsida; order Fabales; family Fabaceae; genus Arachis; species Arachis stenosperma. Next base: position 83,051,188 of record NC_080381.1, read on the forward strand.
TGGGTGACCCTTCATCTATTTCGATAGGAATCATTGCCTCCATCCCATAAGCTAGTCGGAATGGCGATTCTCCTGTTGTAGAGTGTGGAGTTGTCCGATATGCCCATAGCACCTGGGGGAGCTCTTCAGCCCATGCCCCTTTGGCCTCTTGGAGTCTCCGTTTTAACCCGGCCAAGATGACTTTATTTGCAGCCTCTGCTTGTCCATTGGCTTGTGGGTGCTCGACTGAGGTGAATTGCTGTTTGATTTTTAGTTCGGCCACCAAGTTCTGAAAACTTGTGTCCGTGAACTGTGTTCCATTGTCTGTTGTGATGGAGTAGGGGACTCCGAACCTTGTGACAATATTTTTGTATAGGAATTTGCGACTTTTCTGAGCCGTAATGGTGGCTAAGGGTTCAGCTTCGATCCACTTTGTGAAGTAGTCGACCCCTACTATGAGGTATTTGACTTGCCCCGGTCCTGGGGGGAACGGGCCGAGTAGGTCAAGTCCCCATTTTGCGAAGGGCCATGGTGCGGTGATGCTGATGAGGTCTTCGGGTGGTGCTTTGTGGAAGTTGGCGTGTTTTTGGCAGGGGGGCATATTTTCACAAACTCCGTTGCGTCTCTTTGCAAAGTTGGCCAGTAGAACCCGGCTCGGACTACTTTCTTGGATAACGCCCGAGCTCCGAGGTGGTTCCCACACATGCCTCCGTGGACTTCTTCGAGGACGCTCTTTGTTTCTGAGGTCGGGACGCACCTAAGGAGGGGGTTTGCGAATCCTCTTCTGTATAATACGTCGTGAATTAGTGTATAATTCTGGGCGTCTTTCGTGAGTCTTTTAGCTTCCTTTCTTTCGGTGGGGAGAGTTCCCGACTTCAGGTAGTTGAGTATGGGGGTCATCCATCCTTGCTGTTGGTTGGATATATTTAGCGTTTCTTCTTCTCTTGTCACGGAGGGAGATTGTAAGGTTTCCTGGAGGAGACTTCTGTTGTTGCCTCCGGGCTTGGTGCTGGCGAGCTTTGAGAGGGCGTCTGCCCGGGCGTTTTGTTCCCGCGGTATGTGTTGGATCTGTATTTCTGAAAAGTGGCGTAATTGTGCCTGTGTTTGGTCCAGGTATTTCTTCATAGTTGGGTCTTTGGCCTGGTAGCTTCCATTTACTTGTGATGTGACGACCTGGGAGTCGCTGAAGATCGTGATTTTCTGGGCTCCGACCTCTTCGGCTAGTTTTAGGCCTGCTAGTAGGGCCTCGTATTCGGCTTGGTTGTTCGAGGCCTGGAACTCGAATTTTAGGGATAGTTCTATCCGTGTTCCTTGGTCGCTTTCGAGTATAACCCCTGCTCCACTTCCTGTTTTGTTTGAGGACCCGTCGACATACAGGTTCCATGAGAGTGGGGTTCCAGGGGTCTCAGTGTATTCTGCGACGAAGTCGGCTAGATACTGAGATTTTATGGCAGTCCGGGCTTCATAGTGGAGGTCGAACTCGGACAGTTCCACCGCCCATTGTAGGATTCGTCCCGCCAGGTCTGTTTTTTGTAGGATGTGTCTCATGGGTTGGTTTGTCCGGACTTTGATGGTGTGGGCTTGAAAGTAGGGACGGAGCCTCCGAGCTGTGAACACTAGGGCGTAGGCGAATTTTTCTATTTTCTGATAGTTTAATTCGGCCCCTTGTAGTGCCTTGCTTACAAAGTATATGGGGTGTTGTCCTTGGTTATTTTCTCGTATTAATGCTGAAGCGACTGCTCGATGTCCGACCGAGAGGTATAGTACGAGCTCTTCCCCTTTTAAAGGTCGGGTTAGGATTGGTGGCTGCCCGAGGAATTCCTTGAATTCTTGAAAGGCTTTTTCGCACTCCGGGGTCCATGAGAAGGGTTTCCCTTTCTTTAGGAGTGAGTAGAGAGGTAGTGACTTTATCGCTGATCCTGCCAAGAATCTTGATAGGGCGGCCAGCCTTCCATTCAGTTGTTGTACTTCTTTGACACACGTCGGGCTTTTCATATTGAGTATTGCTTGGCATTTATCCGGGTTCGCTTCGATGCCCCTTTAAGTCAGCATGAAGCCTAAGAACTTTCCGGCTTCTGCGGCGAAGGTGCACTTTGTCGGGTTAAGTCTCATGTTGTGTTTTCTGAGGGTGCCGAAGACGCTGGCGAGGTCGGTCAGTAAGTTTCTGTCTTCTTGTGTCTTTACCAGCATGTCGTCGACGTACACCTCTAGCTGTAGTCCGATGTGCTCTGAGAACACTTTGTTCATTAGCCTCTGGTAGGTTGCCCCTGCGTTCTTCAGCCCAAAGGGCATTACTACGTAGCAGTAGTTTGCCCTTGGGGTTATGAACGAGGTTTTTTCTTGGTCGGGTCCGTACATCGGGATTTGGTTGTATCCCGAGTATGCGTCCATGAAGGAGAGATATCTGTAGCCTGAGGCTGCGTCTACTAAGGCGTCGATGTTTGGTAGTGGATATGGGTCTTTGGGGCAGGCTTTGTTGAGGTCTGTGTAATCGACGCACATCCTCCACTTTCCGTTGGGCTTTTTTACCAGGACCACGTTTGCAAGCCATAGGGGATATTTTACTTCCCTAATGAACCCTGCATCTAGTAGTGCTTGTACTTGTTCTTCTATCGCTTGCATGCGCTCGGGTCCGAGCTTCCGGCGTCTTTGTTGGACAGGTCGGGATCCCGGGTAAACTGATAGCTTATGGCACATTAAGTCGGGGCTTATGCCTGGCATGTCGGAGGCTTTCCAGGCGAAGAGGTCGGAATTCTCTTTTAAGAGGGTTATGAGTTCCTCTTTTAGGCTCGTTTTGAGGTTCGCTCCTATGTTTGTTATTTTTTCAGGTGCGTTCCCAATCTGGACTTTTTCGGTCTCTCCCTCTGGTTGTGGTCGAAGATCTTCTCGGGACTGCACTCGTCCGAGTTCTATCGTGTTGACCTCCTTCCCTTTTAGGCTCAGGCTTTCGTTGTAGCATCGTCGCGCTAGTTTTTGGTCGCCTTTTAGGGTAGCGATTCCTTTTGCGGTAGGGAACTTCATGCAGAGGTGTGGGGTCGAGACTATAGCTGCCAGTCTGTTTAGGGTTGGTCGCCCAATGAGGGCATTATATGCCGAAGTGACGTCGACCACAATGTAGTCGATGCTTAATGTTTTAGATTGCTCGCCTCTTCCAAAGGTAGTGTGTAGCGGGATGTATCCTAAGGGATGGATCGGGGTGTCCCCTAGCCCAAATAGGTCGGTGGGATAGGCCTTTAGTTCTTTTTCTTCAAGTCCGAGCTTGTCGAATGCCGTTTTGAACAGGATATCTGCCGAGCTTCCCTGGTCAATCAGGGTTCGATGTAAGTTGGCGTTTGCTAGGATAATGGTGACTACCATTGGATCGTCGTGCCCGGGAATTATCCCTTGAGCGTCTTCTCGGGTAAATGAGATAGTAGGTAACTCGGGCAGGGGGCTGTCTTCTCGGACATGATAGACTTCTTTGAGGTGTCTTTTTCGCGAGGATCTGGATGTTCCCCCGCCTGCAAAACCTCCATTTATCATGTGAATGTGTCTTTCAGGGGTTCGCGGGGTTTGTTCGGCCCGACCTTCGTTATCTCCCCGCCTTCTCTTCCTGGTCTCTTCTCCTTTTTCTGCTATGTATCTGTCGAGTTTTCCTTCTCTGGCCAGTTTTTCTATAACATTTTTTAGGTCATAGCAGTCGTTAGTAGAATGACCGTAGAGCTTGTGATATTCACAGTATTCGGACCGATCTCTTCCCGCTCTCTTGTGTTTTAGCGGTCGGGGCGGTGGGATCTTTTCGGTGTGGCATACTTCTCTGTAGACATCTACCAGGGAGACTCGGAGGGGGGTGTAGTTGTGGTACTTCCGTGGCTTGTCCGAGTTGGGGTCTTCTTTTTTCTTTTGTTCCCGATCCCGATCTCGGAGTGGGTAGGTTGATTCCTTCCTAGAAGAGTCTCTTAGCTGGGAGGTTTCCTCCATGTTGATATATTTTTCTGCCCGCTCCTGCACCTCGTATAGGGAGGTCGGGTAGCGCTTGGATAGGGATTGGCTAAACGGTCCCTCTTTTAGGCCGTTTGCTAGTCCCATGATGGCCGCTTCAGTGGGTAAGTGTTGTATGTCCAGGCAGGCTTTGTTGAATCGCTCCATGTATTCTCGGAGAGTTTCTTGGTTACCTTGCTTGATCCCGAGTAGACTGGGGGCATGCTTTGTCTTGTCCTTTTGAATAGAGAATCTTGTTAGGAATTTTTTGGTTAGGTCTTCGAAGCTGGTGATTGATCTTGGTGGCAGGTTGTCGAACCACTTCATGGCTGACTTGGTGAGAGTGGTGGGGAAGGCTTTGCACCGAATCGCGTCGGAGGCATCGACTAGGTACATTCTGCTTCTGAAGTTGCTGAGGTGGTGACTTGGATCGGTGGTGCCGTCGTAGAGATCCATATCGGGTGGTTTGAAGTTTTGCGGTACCTTCTCCTTCATGATCTCTTGCGTGAAGGGATCATGGTTGCCTTCGGGGGTGGCGTCGCGTTCTGTCCGATCTTTCAGGTTGGCCTCTATTTTTCGCAGTTTTTCTTCTAATTCTCTGCGCTTGTGAGCCTCCCTTCTCAGATCTTGTTCAGTTTCTTTTTGCTTCTTTATGTCCTCTTCGAGTTGTTTCAGTCGGTTTTGTTGTGCCCGGACTGCTTCTAGAATTTCTGAGCTCTTTTCTTTTTCGGGATTTTGTGGATCTTTGTTTGGGAGCGATGTCTTTGGGCGATTCTGTTTGTTTCCTCCTGGAGTGCGTGGTGATAGAGGGCTGTCCGGTCGTTCTCCGGTGTCAACTTCCTCCTCTTGTTCTGATGTAGCGTGGTCATTGTTGAGAGGGTCGTCCGCCATGGTAAAGGGATGACTTCCAGGTCCCCGGCAACGGCGCCAATGTTCCGGGGGTTACCTGAAACGTGTAGCTCGGTCGTCTGGAGATGCCCGAGGTGGGGGTCAGGGACCCGAGCTTGATATGTTGGCGATTGGTGGTTGTATCTGCAATGACACTCCGATGCTTAAGTTAGCATGGGTCCAAGCAGATATGTGTAGAATGTGGAATGTATGTCATACCTGGGTGCTCCAGTGTATTTATAGTAGTTGGTCGTGATCTTCCCTGGATAAGATATTCTTATCTTATCTTATCTTTTGGGAGTTTTACCTCTATCTTTGCGGAACCGCCTTTCCTAGGCTTTTTCGGCCTTTAGGTTTTGGGCTTCGTTCCTTTTGATGGGCCTCCTTAGCTTTATTTGTCCGAGGTCCGACCTTAGGCGTGGGCCTTGGGATGAGGTCGGACCTTTCATGGATTTTGCCGAGTTGGAGGAGCTCGGTCAGGGTATGAACAACGAGCTTGCCATGGAAAGGAGTAAGAAGGATTGGATGAAGGCAGTAGGAAAGCAGAGAGACGGAAGGGAAGGCATCTTCATGCGCTTATCTGAAGTTCCTACCAATGAATTACATAAGTATCACTATCTTTATCTTTTATGTTATTTTCGTTCATCATCATATACATTTGAGTTTGCCTGACTAAGATTTACAAGATGACCATAGCTTGCTTCAATGCTAACAATCTCCGTGGGATCGACCCTTACTCACGTAAGGTATTACTTGGACGACCCAGTGCACTTGCTGGTTAGTTGTGCGAAGTTGTGTAATGCCATGGAATTGAACCACCAAGTTTTTGGAGTTCATGACCAGGGATTATGAGAGTTGTGAAAAGTATTGTTCACAATTTCGCGCACCAATTTTCTATGATGGTCTGTCTGAACTGTCCAAGATGTCTTTGGATAGCTCTGCTGGAGGATCTCTTCATCTGAAGAAGACACCTGCAGAAGCTCAAGAGCTCATTGAAATGGTTGCAAATAACCAATTCATGTACACTTCTGAAAGGAATCCTGTGAACAATGGGACAAATCAGAAGAAAGAAGTTCTCGAGATTGATACTCTGAATGCCATATTGGCTCAGAACAAAATATTGACTCAGCAAGTCAATTTGATTTTTCAAAGTCTATCTGGAATGCAAAATGCACCAGGTAGTACTAAGGATGCTTCATCTGAAGAAGAAGCTTATGATCCTGAGAACCTTTCAATGGAAGAGGTGAATTACATGGGAGAACCTTATGGAAACACTTATAATTCTTCATGGAGAAATCATCCAAATCTTTCATGGAAGGATCAACAGAGACCTCAACAAGGTTTCAATAATGGTGGAAGAAATAGGTTCAGCAATGGCAAGCCTTTTCCATCATCTTCTCAGCAACAGACAGAGAATTCTAAGCAGAACCACTCTGACTTAGCAACCATGGTCTCTGATCTAATCAAAACCACTCAAAGTTTCATGACTGAAACAAGGTCCTCCATTAGGAATTTGGAGGCACAAGTGGGACAGCTGAGCAAGAAAATTACTGAACTCCCTCCTAGTACTCTTCCAAGCAATACAGAAGAGAATCCAAAAGGAGAATGCAAGGCCATCAACATGACCTACATGGCCAAACTAGGAGAGGAAGAAGAGGCAGTGAACGCCACCGAGGAAGACCTCAATGGACGTCCACTGGCCTCCAATTAGTTTCCTAATGAGGAACTATGGGAATCTGAGGCTCAAAATGAGACCATAAAGATTCCATTGGACTTACTTCTGCCATTCATGAGCTCTGATGAGTATTCTTCCTCTGAAGAGGATGAGTATGTCACTGAAGATCAAGTTGCTAAATACCTTGGAGCAATCATGAAGCTAAATGACAAGTTATTTGGTAATGAGACTTGGGAGAACGAACCTCCTTTGCTCACCAAAGAACTGGATGACTTGTCCAGGCAGAGATTACCTCAAAAGAGACAAGATCCTGGGAAGTTTTCAATACCTTGTACTATAGGCACCATGACCTTTAAGAAGGCTCTGTGTGACTTAGGGTCAAGTGTAAACCTTATGCCTCTCTCTGTAATGGAGAAGCTAGGGATCTTTGAGGTACAAGCTGCAAGAATCTCACTAGAGATGGCAGACAATTCAAGAAAACAATCTTATGGACTTGTAGAGGATGTTTTGGTGAAGATTGAAGACCATTACATCCCTGCTGATTTCATAGTCCTAGAAACTGGGAAGTGCATGGATGAATCCATCATCCTTGGCAGACCCTTCCTAGCCACAGCAAAGGCTGTGATTGATGTTGATAGAGGTGAACTGATCATTCAAGTGAATGAAGAATCCTTTGTGTTTAAGGCTCAAGGATATCCCTCTGTCACCATGGAGAGGAAGCATGAAAAGCTTCTCTCAAAACAAAGTCAAACAGAGCCCCCACAATCAAACTCTAAGTTTGGTGTTGGGAGGCCACAACCAACTTCTAAGTTTGGTGTTGAACCCCCACATTCAAACTCTAAGTTTGGTGTTGGGAGGTTCCAACATTGCTCTGAGCATTTGTGAGGCTCCATGAGAGCCCACTGTCAAGCTACTGGCATTAAAGAAGCGCTTGTTGGGAGGCAACCCAATGTTATATTTTATCTATTTTCTTTTGCTATTTTATGTTTTCTGTAGGTTGATGATCATGAGCAGTCACAAAATCAATTGAAAAAGCAAAAACAGAATGAAAAACAGAAAGAAAAATAGCACACCTTGGAGGAAGACCTTGCTGGCGTTTAAACGCCAATAAGGGCAGCAAATGGGCGTTTAACGCCCAGTCTGGCACCATTCTGGGTGTTTAACGCCAGAAAGGGGCACCAGACTGGCGTTAAACGCCAGGAAAGGGCAAGAAGTTGGCGTTAAATGCCAGAAAGGGACACCAGCCTGGCGTTTAACGCCAGAATTGGCAAAGGGTGCATTTTTGCACGCCATTTGGTGCAGGGATGACTTTTCCTTAACACCTCAGGATCTGTGGACCCCACAGGATCCCCACCTACCCCACCACTCTCCACCCATTCACCACTCACCTCAACACCTCTTCCCCAAAAACCCATCTTCACTCCTTCATTTTCACACAACCTAAACACTACTCTCCCCTTTGGCCGAACCACAAAGCCATCTCCATCTCCTCCATTCCTTCTTCTTTTACTCTCTTCTTTCTTCTTTTGCTCGAGGACGAGCAACCTTTTAAGTTTGGTGTGGTAAAAGCATTGCTTTTTGTTTTTCCATAACCATTTATGGCATCCAAGGCCGGAGAAACCTCTAGAAAGAGGAAAGGGAAGGCAAAAGCTTCCATTTGTGGCCATGAAGAAGGTGATCCCCGAGGTCCCTTTCAAACTCAAAAAGAGTGAATATCCGGAGATCCGACATGAGATCCGAAGAAGAGGTTGGAAAGTTCTTACCAACCCCATTCAACAAGTCTGAATCTTAATGGTTCAAGAGTTCTATGCCAATGCATGGATCACCAAGAACCATGATCAAAGTGTAAACCCGGACCCAAAGAATTGGCTTACAATGGTTCGGGGGAAATACTTAGACTTTAGTCTGGAAAATGTAAGGTTGGCATTCAACTTGCCCATGATGCAAGAAGATGAACATCCTTACACTAGAAGGGTCAACTTTGATCAAAGGTTGGACCAAGTCCTCACTGACATTTGTGAAGAGGGCGCCCAATGGAAGAGAGATTCAAGAGGGAAGCCGGTTCAACTGAGAAGGCACGACCTCAAGCCCATGGCTAGGGGATGGTTGGAGTTTATCCAACGCTCAATCATTCCCACTAGCAACCGGTCCGAAGTTACTCTAGACCGGGCCATCATGATTCATAGCATCATGATTGGAGAAGAAGTAGAAGTTCATGAGGTTATAGCCCAAGAACTTTATAAGGTGGCGGACAAGTCTTCTACCTTGGCATGGTTAGCCTTTTCTTATCTCATTTGTCACCTCTGTTATTCAGTCGGAGTGGACATAGAAGGAGACATCCTCATTGATGAGGACAAGCCCATCACTTCGAATTTTCATGCTTATGTTTATCCATGTTTGTGTCTTATGATCATTAGTATCTTAGTGTCTATGCCTTAAAGTTATGAATGTCCTATGAATTCATCACCTTTCTTAAATGAAAAATGTTCTTAATTGAAAAAGAGAAGAATTGCATGAATTTTAGATTTTATAACAGATTAATTATTTTAATGTGGTGGCAATACTTTTGTTTTCTGAATGTATGCTTGAACAGTGCATATGTCTTTTGAATTTGTGGTTCATGATTGGTTGGCTCTTGAAAGAATGATGAAAAAGGAGACATGTTACTGAGGATCTGAAAAATCATAAAAAATGATTCTTGAAGCAAGAAAAAGCAATGAATACAAAAAAAAAGAGAAGCGAAAAAAAAAGAGAGAAAAGAAAAAAGAAAAAAAACGAAAAAAAAAGGAGAAAGAGAAAAAGAAAGAAAAAGAAAGAAATAAAGTTGTGATCCAAGGCAAAAAGAGTGTGCTTAAGAACCCTGGACACCTCTAATTGGGGACTCTAGCAAAGCTGAGTCACAGTCTGAAAAAGGTTCACCCAATTATGTGTCTGTGGCATGTATGTATCCGGTGGTAATACTGGAAGACAGAGTGCTTTGGGCCACGGCCAAGACTCATAAAGTAGATGTGATCAAGAATCATCATACTTAACTAGGAGAATCAATAACACTATCTGGATTCTGAGTTCCTATAGAAGCCAATCATTCTGAATTTCAAAGGATGGAGTGAGATGCCAAAACTGTTCAGAGGCAAAAAGCTAAAGGCCCCGCTCATCTAATTAATACTGATCTTCATAGATGTTTTTGGAATTCATTGCATATTCTCTTCTTTTTATCTTATTTGATTTTCAGTTGCTTGAGGACAAGCAACAATTTAAGTTTGGTGTTGTGATGAGCGGATAATTTATACGCTTTTTGGCATTGTTTTTAGTATGTTTCTAGTAGGATTTAGTTAGTTTTTAGTATATTTTTATTAGTTTTTAGTTAAAATTCACTTTTCTGGACTTTACTATGAGTTTGTGTGTTTTTCTATGATTTCAGGTATTTTCTGGCTGAAATTGAGGGACCTGAGCAAAAATCTGATTCAGAGACTGAAAAGGACTGTAGATGCTGTTGGATTCTGACCTCCCTGCACTCGAAGTAGATTTTCTGGAGCTACAAATACCCAATTGGCGCGCTCTCAATGGCTTTGTAAAGTAGACATCGTGGGATTTCCAGAAATGTATAATAGTCCATACTTTGCCCAAGATTTGATGGCCCAAACCGGTGTTCCAAATCAGCTCAAAACTGCCCGGCGTTTAACGCCGGAACTGGCACAAGAATGGGAGTTAAACGCCCAAACTGGCACAAAAGCTGGCGTTTAACTCCAAGAAGAGTCTCTACACGAAAATGCTTCAATGCTCAGCCCAAGCACACACCAAGTGGGCCCGGAAGTGGATTTTTATGTCTTTTACTCATCTTTGTAATTCTTAAGCTACTAGTTCCCTATAAATAGGACCTTTTACTTTTGTATTTTCATCTTTTGATCATTTTCGATCTTAGGATCATCTTTGGACGCCTAGTTCTTAGATCATTTGGGGGCTGGCCTCTCGGCCACGCCTAGACCCTGTTCTTATGTATTTTCAACGGTGGAGTTTCTACACACCATAGATTAAGGTGTGGAGCTCTGCTGTACCTCGAGTATTAATGCAATTACTATTGTTCTTCTTTTCAATTCAGCTTGTTCTTAATCCAAGATATTCATTCGCACTCAAGAACTTGATGAATGTGATGATTATATGACGCTCATCATCATTCTCACTTATGAACGCGTGCCTGACAACCACTCTCGTTCTACAAGCAAACAAGGCTTGAATGTTTATCTCTTGGATTCTTTAACCGGAATCTTCGTGGTATAAGCTAGAATTGATGACTACATTCAAGAGAATCCGGAAGGTCTAAACCTTGTCTGTGGTATTCTGAGTAGGATTCAATGATTGAATGACTGTGACGAGCTTCAAACTCGCGATTGTGGGGCGTTAGTGACAGACGCAAAAGAATCACTGGAGTCTATTCCGACATGATCGAGAACCGACAGCTGGATAGCCGTGCCATGACAGGGTGCGTTGAACATTTCCACTGAGAGGACGGGACTGTAGCCAATGATAATAGTGATGCCCAACATACAGCTTGCCATGGAAAGGAGTAAGAAGGATTGGATGAAGACAGTAGGAAAGCAGAGAGACGGAAGGGACAAAGCATCTCCATTTGCTTATCTGAAATTCTCACCAATGAATTACATAAGTATCTCTATCTTTACTTTATGCTTTATTCATATATCATTCATAACCATTTGAATCTGCCTGACTAAGATTTACAAGGTGACCATAGCTTGCTTCATACCAACAATCTCCGTGGGATCGTCCCTTACTCGCGTAAGGTTTATTACTTGGACGACCCAGTGCACTTGCTGGTTAGTTGGGCGAAGTTGTGTTTATGCCATGGTATTGAACGCCAAGTTTTTGGATTCATTACCGGGGATTGTTTGAGTTGTAAAAAGTAGTGATCACAATTTCGTGCACCAGTTGGATTGGCGTTTAACACTAATTTCCACCCTTTTCTGGTGTTTGAACGCTAGAACTAGTCATGGATTGGGCATTCAACGCCATTTTTTCACCCTTTTCTAGCATTTGAACGCCAGGAATAGGCATCCACTAGGTGTTTAACGCCAATTTTCTACCATTTTCTGGCATTTGAACGCCAGAATTATTCCTCTCGGGGCTCTTACTATCCTCAGAGGGATTTTGGGCAGTGGTTTGCTCATCCTCTGTTGGTATTATTCCTCTCGGGGCTCTTACTATCCTCAGAGAGATTTTGGGCAGTGGTTTGCTCATCCTCTGTTGGTTGTTCATTCCTTGACTTTCTGTTGCCTTGAATTGAGACATTTAATGTCTTCCCACTCCTTAATTGAACAACTTGGCATTCTTCTGTTATTTGTTTGGATAACTGCTGTTTTGTTTGATTCAATTGAATTCAGTGGATACTGCCTTAGCTTCTTCTTTCATGGAGGACTCACCACTTAAGTACAAATGCTGATTTCTAGCAACTGTGTCTATGAGCTCTTGAGCTTCTTCAATTATTTTTCTCATGTGTATAGATCCACCAGCTGAGTGGTCTAGAGATATCTGGGCTTTTTCTATAAGCCTATAGTAGAAGATGTCTAACTGCACCCACTCTGAAAACATTTCAGAGGGGCATTTCCTTAGCATCTCTATGTACCTCTCCAAGCCATCATAAAGAGATTCATGATCCTCTTGGTTAAAGCCTTGGATGTCCAGCCTTAGCTGTGATATCCTTTTTGGAGGGAAATATTGATTCAAGAATTTGTCTGATAATTGTTTCCATGTTATTATGATGGCTTTGGGTTGGTTATTTAACCGCCTCTTAGCTTGGTCTTTTACAGCAAATGGAAAGAGAAATAATCTGTAGACATCCTGATCCACTTCCTTATCATGTACTGTGTCAGCAATTTGAAAGAATTGTGCCAGAAACTCAGTAGGCTCTTCCTGTAGAAGACCGAAATACTGGAAGTTTTGCTGCACCATGATAATGAGCTAAAGATTTAGCTCAAAAATGTTAGCTCTTATGGGGGTTATACAGATACTACTCCCATATGAAGCAGTAGTGGGGTTAGCATATGACCCCAGAGTCCTTCTAAACTGTTCATTTCCACTTAGGTCCATGATGGAGAAAGGGAGATGATGTGGATTGTAAAAAAAATGAAATAAAAGGAAATTGAAAACTAAAATAATTAATTAATTAAAAAGATTTTGAAAAATTTTGTAGAATATTTTCGAAAAATAGAGAGAGAAAAAGTAGTTAGGAAATTTTGAAAAAGATATGATTTTAAAAAATTTGACCAAGTCAACCCAAGGGATTCGAAATTTTATGAGGAATTAAGGGAGAAGATATACTTTTTTATTTTTGAATTTAAAATGGAGAGAGAAAAACAACAGAGTGACACCAAACTTGGGAGTTTTAGATTAAAACAATGGGAACAAACAAGAAAACTTTGAATGTCAAGATGAACACCAAGAACACTTTGAAATTTTTTTTTAAGAAAATAAGAACACAAAGGACACCAAACTTAAAAATTTTTAGACTTGGAACACTAATAATTCGAAAATGTATAAGATAATAAGCAACAAAATACACCAAACTTAGAATTTTTAGAAAACCAAACACGAAATATATATATTTTTTTCGAAAATTAAAAGGAAAAACACAAAGAGGACACCAAACTTAAAACATGAAACTAAACTCAAACAAAAGACTCAAATTTAGTGACTCTAAACCAACAAAAATAAACTATTTCTTATCTAAGCAACAAGACGAACCGTCAGTTGTCCAAACTTGAACAATCCCTGGCAACGGTGCCAAAAACTTGGTACACGAAATCGTGATACACAACTTCGTGTAGCTGACCAGCAAGTGCACTGGGTCGTCCAAGTAATACCTCAAGTGAGTAAGGGTCGATCCCATGGAGATTATCGGCTTGAAGCAAGCTATGGTTATCTTGTAACTGTTAGTCAGGAGATTAATGAAAAAATTATTTTTGTTTATGAAGAATAAATAACATGAAATAAAAAGTACTTGTGATTCAGTAATGAGGAACAGGTTGAGGTTTTGGAGATGCTCTGTTTTCTGAATCTCTGCTTTCCTACTGTTGTCTTCTTCACGCACGGAAGGCTTCTTCCATGGTAAGCTGTATGTTGGTGGATCACCGTTGTCAATGGCTACCATCCGTCCTCTCAGTGAAAATGGTCCTACTACGAATTACGTAGGGCTAATCATCTGTCGGTTCTCACTTGTGCTAGAATAGGATCTATTGATCCTTTTGCACACTGTCACTGCGCCCAACATTTATGAGTGTGAAGCTCGTCACAGTTACCCCTTCCTGGATCCTACTCGGAATACCACAAACAAGGTTTAGACTTTCCGGATCTCAAGAGTGCTGCCAATTGATTCTAGCTTATACCACGAAGACTCTAGTTTCACAGATTTGAACACTCTGTTGTCAGGAGAGGTAATCAAGCTCGTGAACCAAGAACCCAAGAGATACACACTCAATCTAAGGTAGAATGGAGGTGGTTGTCAGGAACGCGTTCATAAGTTGAGATTGGTGATGAGTGTCACGGATCATCACATTCATCATGTTGAAGTGCGAATGAATATCTTAGAATAGAAACAAGTGTGATTGAATGGAAAACAGAAATAATTGCATTAATCCATCGAGACACAGCAGAGCTCCTCACCCCCAACCATGGGGTTTAGAGACTCATGCCGTAGAAGATACAAATTCAGATGTAAAATGTCATGAGGTATAAAATGAATCTCTAAAAGTACTTTTTATACTAAACTAGTAACCTAGGTTTATAGAAAATGGGTAAACTAAGATAGATAGTGCCGAAATCCACTTTCGAGGCCCACTTGGTGTGTGTTTGGGTTGAGCATTGAAGCTTTCACGTCTAGAGACTATTCCTGGCGTTAAACGCCAGCTTTGGTGCTAATTCTGGCGTTTAACGCCAGAAAAGGGTAAAAAGTTGGCGTTAAAACGCCAGTTTGCACTATTAAATCTCGGGCAAAGTATAGACTATTATACATTGCTGGAAAGCCCAAGATGTCTACTTTCCAACGCAATCAAGAGCGTGTCAATTGGGTTTCTGTAGCTCCAGCGAATCCATTTCTCGTGTAGGAGGGTCGGAATCCAACAGCATCTGCAGTTCTTTTTCAGCCTCTGAATCAGATTTTTGCTCAGGTCCCTCAATTTCAGCCAGAAAATATCTGAAATCACAAAAAAACACACAAACTCATAGTAAAGTTTAGAAATGTGATTTTTGCATAAATTATACTAAAAAGTAGCTAAAGCATACTAAAAACTACAAGAAAATACCACCAAAAAGCGTATAAAATATCCGCTCATCACTTCTCTATCTCATACCTGGAGCAAGTGGACATCGCCACTACCTACTACCTGGGGACACAATCACATTTATTTACAAATCAGCATCCCCGTTAAACTTTTCAACTTAAATCACCTCGTTACAATCTTTCTTCACTCGCATGTTATTATCCTCCCAATGTTCAACTCCCTTTCTATAATTAAATTTAAGTTTAGGACACTAGGGAGTAAAAATAGTGGTTTAGAAGTTTGAAATTAAGCTTTAAATCCCAAATATGATGTTTGCTGAAACAGAGGCCACGTGTACGCATGGGCCTGCATTACTGAGAAGTCACGCATATGGGTGGGCTAAGCGTGCGTGTCGGAGTGCGTTTGGCCCATCATGCGTACGCATACATGCCAGACAGAGATGACCCTTCACGTATGGAGGGGTTTGCATACGCATACAGTGCAGATCAGTCAAAAATGACTAAGTCTACAGAATTTCAACCTAACATACTGAACTTCCGACGCACATAACTTTCTCGTTTTAAAATATTTTTTATCCGTTCTTCAAATAGTGTAAACTTCACGAACCCAATTTTCATATGAAATAAGTTTGAAATAATTTGGCAGTCTGGAAGGCAAGTTATGGCCCGTCAAAGTTCGGCTAAAAACCAGATTTTTCCTAAAAAACACCAACCTCTATTTTTACCAAATTTTCATTTTCAAAACCAAATCACTATCAAACAGGACACTTCCAAATCACTCATAATAAATGCCAAATGCTTATCAACCTTTAATCAATCATTAAACCATTTAAACTATTCAATTCTCAATTCCTCAACTCATTCAAGATTCTCAATTTAATATACTTCAAGTCAATACTCATCAATATTTTTACAACAACATTTCTACATACACCAACTCATACTCATCTAACCAATTCGTTCTTATACCTAACCAATTCTCATTTTGTAACACCCTAATAATCAAATCCTTATGCTCGAGTCATAAGTCAATGATAATAAGGTGGTACGACTCTCAAGGTGGATTTTTAATATATAATTATAAGTAAAATTGAAAGGAGTACTAATCAAGAAGTCTGAAAAGAGTAAAAATAAAATTACGAAGACGTAACACTCACGTTCGACAACAAAAGATAAACCAAGAAGTCGAAATCGATTTAAGGATAAAGGCATAAAGGAGAATAAGAAAGGTACAGTACATGGATATATAACATAAGTAAATAGTCACTAATCGCGACCTGCGAAGTTTAGGCTGGCTAGGGTACAGTATGAAAGTAGTTGACAACAGTATCTCCTAATCTCTCCCAAAAGAAACATAAGAGCCTCTATAGGCAAATTCAAAAGAGTTCAATACATAATCAAGCCTTACAAAATAAAGGTGGAGAGATTCTAAGCAAAATATAAAGTAGAGAATATAAAAATCTTCACCGTCTCTCGGATGAACCACAGCTCACTTCTGAACACTTGGACCTAAAAAACAAGAGATATATACGAAATGAGAACCCCCGACCCATGGGTTCCCAGTATGGTAAAAGTGCCAAATAAATACAATGCACTGCAACAAAAACTCACTAAGCATCCTAAGCTTCCTTTCACCAGACATTCACCCTATATTCTCACTAATCCATAAATAGGCAACTGTCATAAGGGAATGCTAAATCTAATACTTATTCTTTATGCTTCTCAACTCTCTCTAACTCTCCAACAAATTAGAATCAGAGTTATAAGCAAAACTATTACCAGTTATTCTATCTCAGCACTTATATATCAATACATTATATCCTCACCTGGAGCAAGTGAACTCACTTTACTACGTCTAACTAGGGAGCTCAAATTATCTCATTCAATAATCATCTTCATTATTCAATCACATCATCAATTCATCTCATCCAGAACAGCCCTCAGTGTCCACCGACACCAGCATGAAGGACCTCTCAGTTGTACAAACACAAGCAATATAGGCAAGTAATACACAATTAAAGTACAAGTAGAACATGTAGCATATAACCAGGTAACATAGCATATATGATATAGCAATCCAAAACAAGTGGGCAAACCCAAACAATTCAAATATATACAAATGATGAATGTTTGCCCTATGGCTGATGATATCATCTGTCGGTTATCAAGCCAACCCGACGTGTCTGGTAGCTGACCCGGGCACAGTCTCTCTATTGTGCATTAATATCATTAGAGGGAGTACGCGCCCTGTCACCATTAAAGGGTATCTGCACCCTGTCGCCGTTAGAGGGTATCTGCACCCTGTTGCCGGCAGATGGTATCTGTGCCCTGTCGCTGTTAGAGGGTATCCGCATCCTGTCGCCGTTAGAGGGTATCCGCATCCTGTCGCCGTTAGAGGGTATCCGTATCCTGTCACCGTTAGAGGGTATCCGCGCCCTGTCGCCGTTAGAGTGTTTCCGCGCCCTGTCGCCGTTAGAGTGTTTCCGCGCCCTGTCGCCGTTACAACCAGAGAGAAAACACAAGCATACTCACATTCAATATTTTCCAACATTATTTGTTCACCACATTCGTTCATTAATCATATATGCATCACCGGCATACTCGCCACATGTTAAAGCCTCTCGATCAATCATCATTGTTATCAAATCTCAAACATTAACCTAGAGCAAGCGGGACGAACCACAACCCTTACTACTACCCAGGTATCACAAATACCTATTTATTCATAATCACCCTTCATTATTATCCATTCTCAGACAATGACCCAGAGCAAGCGGGATGAACCACGACCCTTGCTATTACCCAGGTATCACAGATACACATTTATTCAAAATTCTATAATTAAACTCATTATCATAATCTTCCTTCCCCATCTCATACCCGGAGTAAGTGGACAATGCCACTGCCTACTACCTGGGGTCACACGTCACATTCTACATTTGATCATTAATCATACAAATATACATAATTAGCCATAACTCAATTCTTATCGTAGCCATCCGGCTCATGGCATAACCCATAACCAGCCAATAATCACTATCAAATACAGCCCTTTGGCTCACGGCATACTGATGAACGGATTTTTTGTTGGTAAAGAATTCACAAATAAATTCTCGTTGCAAGTATAGTTTCTAAACCAACTAAAATCCTTTCATACAAAAATTTAGTTGTCACAAGTAACAAATCCCAAAAATTATAAACCGAAGTATTCAAACCTCGGGTCGTTCTCCCTAGGAATTACAATAAAGTGTTCTTGTCATTGGTTAGAGGTACATTTTGGTTTTTTTTTAGATAATAGACAAGAACTATAAATGGCAAAGGGAATAGACTAATAACTAACAAATCTCTTGGCAGGGTATGAGAACTAGAAGTTTCATCCTAGGTATCCTTATCAATTATGATGAGAGTTGTCCATTGCTCCCACTTGGTTAACCTAAAACCATAGAGGAAAGTCAAGTGGATTAATTAACTTGATTCCACAAGTCCTAGCCAACTCCTAAGGAAATACTAGCTTAGTGGCATTCAAGTCAATTAGCAATCTCTAATTATCAATCAATAAGAGAGTTTGATAACTCAAGTGTCATCAATTACTCAACCTAAGCCAAGAGGAGAAAATTCTACTCTAGCATCCTTTCAAGCATTTAATCAAATACTTGGAAGGCATAAAAGGAAAGTAAGATGAAATTGCAAGAAAAGTAAATCTACAATTACGAATAGCAAGAGATTAACAATCAACAAATCAAATCAACAATAAAGGAACATGAATCATAAATTGCATTAAAAGGAAAATAGCAGAAACAAGAGTGCATCAGCATAAAAGTAAGGAATTACAAGAATTAAAGTACAAAACTAGAGAGAGGAAGAGTAGAGGAGCAAGAATTGATAAAGAAAAAGTAAATCAAAGCATGAATTAAACCTAGATCTAGAGAAAAATTAAACCTAATTCTAATCCTAATTCTAGAGAGAAGAGAGAGCTTCTCTCTCTAGAAATTAACTCTAAACTCAAACTAAACTAATTGGTAAGTAACTAGTTTATTCCCCTTCAATCCTTGAGTTAAATAGAATCAGAAATGAGTTGGATTGGGCCCAAAATGCTTCAGAAATCGCTAGCCACGAGTTGTCTTTAGTGAGTCACGTGCGAGCATCGATGCGTACGCGAACATCACGTGTACGCATCCCTAAACACTAAGCAACTATGGAAAATTTTATATCATCTTGAAGCCGCAGATGTTAGCTTTCCAACGCAACTAGAATCGTCTCATTTGAACTTTTGTAGCTCAAGTTATGATCGATTAAGTGTGAAGAGGTCATGATTGACAACTTTGCGATTCCTTCATTTCTTCATGAGTTCTCCATTTGTACATGCTTTTTCTTCATTCCCCCAATTTCAATCTTTGCCTCCTAAACCTGAAATCACTTAACAAACATATCAAGGCATCTAATGGAATCAAGGTGAATTAAATCTAGCTATTTTAAGACCTAAAAAGCATGTTTTCACATTCAAGTGCAATTAAAGGAGAATCTACCAAACTATGCTATTTTTTTGGATAAATGTAGGAAAAGGTAATAAAATCCCCTAAAATCAATACAAGATAAACCCTAAAAATGGGATTTATCAACCTCCCCATACTTAAACCATAGCATGTCCTCATGATAAACCAAGAATGACAAGAAAATGGGTATGAACATTTATTCAATGCAATCTATCTATATACATCCTATCTAAATGAATATAACTAAATGCAAGATGATTCTACCTACTTGGTTAAAAGTAGATCAATCTCCAAGACATACATGCACAAGTAGGGCTAAGATCATATAACGATTCACGAATCCTACCAATTCAAATATGAAAATGAAGTTCAAATAGACTTGCAAGAAGAACGCTCATGAAAGCCGGGAATTAAGGAATTGAGCATCGAACCCTCACCGGAAGTGATTGCACTCTAGTCGCTCGGTGTGTAGGGTTGACTACTCAATTCTCCTCTACTCATGCTTTTCCAAAATTTGTTTTTCATCTAACAATCAACAATTATTCGATGCATTCATACATTCATCATGAAGTCTTTTCATAGGTTGTAATGGGGCTAGGGTCAAGGTAGGATTGTATATGGTTAAGTGGGCTAGAATTTGAATCTTTGATCAACTTAAACTTCCCACCTAACCTATGGCAACCTATACAATTTAAGTGCTAACCTAACTACCCATTTGTTCCGAGGGTTACCTGAAACTGTAGGTCGATCTCGGACGAGATCTTCTGTATTGATCGGAGATGACGTGTCCGGCTTGTGCGTGGCGGCCGGAGCTGTCGTGTTTAACTTGTTGGACTAGCAGTGCTGCTGATCCTTCATCACCGGACGGTGGTAGTACCTGCAAGGGACTCCGATGCTTAAGTTAGCAAGGGTATTAAGTAGGTTTTTGGTAGAATCAGAGTATGAGTTATACCTGGGTGCTCTAGTGTATTTATAATGGTGTGGAGCGACCTTTCTGGAGATAAGATAGTTATCTTATCTTATCTTATCTTTGAGGGAACCGCCCTTATCTCTATGGGCTTGGACTGCCTTAGGATTTGGGCCGTGTTCCTCTGTTGGGCCCTTTTTTGGGCCCTTCCTGGTGATTTGGCCGAGCTCTTTGATAAGAGGTCAGATTGTCTTGACCTGAAGAGGTTGGTTGATCTGTCGGTAGAACATCCCGGGTCGGATAGCTCGACCCAGGGTATGAACAGTGCCCCTGCTCGAGCTCGGTCTTCCTTTTTGAGGTCGAGTCTTTAGTTTTTAGGACTTCGGTCCCTTTATGGTGAAGCCGAACTCGAGCATTTTGTCGACTTCTTCTTTGTAGAGCTCTCATTCGAATGCGGAACATTTTTCTTTGAATTTTCGTTCTTTTGAAAACGCGCGTCTTCTTGCTTTGGGAATGCAATGGTTTAATTACCCTCATTAATTCTTTTAATGCTCCGTTTCTTTGCCTCCTGCGTTCATTTTGAACTCTTTCACAAAAAACGGTTTCTCTTCTCTCGTTTCTTCGCTATAACTTCCCCCTTTTCTTTCTACCTTTCTGTTTGCCTGAGACTCGCGTTTCTCTCTGCGATGCCATTTAGTGATTGTTGGTGCCTTTGTTGCTTTGGAAGGCGATTCAGGACTCTGTCTTTCTATCTTTAATTTCTTCGAAGCTTTTTCCTTTTACCAGGTTGGTTCTCCTTTTCGTTTCTTTCTCTGTATTGTTCTTGTTTCTTTTGGTAAAGTTTTGATCTTTAAGTGTATACTGGAAAGCTTGAACCTTTTCGCAATTCTGTACTTTTTGTCAATGAGATTTCTGGTCCTCTTTTCTGATATTTCCTTGATGGTTGAAGCTTTTAGGTTTCTGCATGTTGTTTCCTGTTTCTGTATTTTGCTGATAATAAATCTTTTTTATGATGGCTTGTTTGATTCTGAAGAAAGATTGTGTTTTTGACAATTTTTCGCTTGGCATGCTCTTGTTGTTTGGTAGTTCCTTTTGTTGATAGACTGAAACTGTAGTTTGAGAGGTGGCTGGTTTGATGGCTTTATCCGATTTATGGTTTTCTAGAATGTTACCTTTGTTGTAATGGAGACATTATCTTCCCGTTAGGAAGTGTAAAGATGAAGGCTTGTAGATTTTTCTGAGTCCTTGTTCCCTACTTGCCTCCAAAGGACGCCCCTGGATATTTAGTGTGGGTCCTAGGGTCTCCTT
Source organism: Arachis stenosperma (assembly GCF_014773155.1). Classification (NCBI taxonomy): domain Eukaryota; kingdom Viridiplantae; phylum Streptophyta; class Magnoliopsida; order Fabales; family Fabaceae; genus Arachis; species Arachis stenosperma. Next base: position 83,072,688 of record NC_080381.1, read on the forward strand.
TTGTTGCTCTGTCTGGATTCTTGACACCTATATGCTTTAGTTCGAGTTGTATCCATTTTATGCCCGAGTTGTTTGATTAGTAACCCCTTTTTCTTTTTCTTACTGTAGGATTTAGTTGACCCATGTCGTCTCGCAAGAATATTGTCGAGACCTCTTCCAGAGTCCCTGAGGGTATGTCGGACTAGCTGGATTCCCTCGTGTTGATGTGTATTTCTGTGGTAAATTTTGAGTATTGTGTGGAGCTGAGAAAGCATCATAGGATTTGTAGTGATCGGGAGCAGGAGAAGAATTATAAATTGGTAGCGCCTGATTCTGAGGAGAGGGTTTGCTTTCCTAATCTGACCTAGGAGGAACGCCCCTTCTTTTATGCTTATGACTATTGTTTCAGCCAGTAAAACATTACTTTGCCTTTTACTTCCTTTGAGACCGACTTGTTGTGGTCGTGTGATGTAGCTCCATCCTAACTCCATCCGAACTCCTGGGGTTTTATCAAGATTTTTCAGTTGCTTTGCCAAGAGCTGGGCGTCACCCCTTTTCAGACTCTCTTTCTGTATCTCTTTGTTTTGACCAAGCCTAGGACTACCAAAAAGAAAGCTTTTTGGGTTTCTTTTAAGTCTGCCCAGGGACATAAAGTTTTTGCTATGTATGATGAGTCCTTTAGGGACTTTAAGAATTACTTTTTTAAGGTCCGAGCTGTTGAGGGAGCTCGGCCTTTTTTCATAGAAGCAAATAATGAGCCTGCCTTCCCCTTGTGTTGGCAAAAGAATGTGGTAGTGTCTCGGTATACGTGGGAGATGCTTGATGAGGTTGAGCAATCTTTTGTGAATGTCTTGGAGGATATTTGGGGGGAACCTCCCCATCTTGATAATAGAAAGTTTTTGGGGGATCCGTCCCTTATCCAAACTGTGCTGGGTATTGATCAATATATTTTGCTTTGTTTTTATTTTGTTTCCTTCTTTTTCCCATTTCGTGATCCGTTTCTATGGTTGATCTTGTTTTTCAGAGATGGCCAAGAATAATGACTCTATGAAGGCTTTTAAAAAGGCAAGGAAGGCTACGGCGGTCCAAAACATCTCGACCAAAGTAGCTGGGGAAGGATCTTCTCATGCTTTGTCCAAGCCATCGGTGCCGAGCTCTCCCAGACCGAGGAGGATGATTCCTACCCGTCGAGTTCATTTGGTCGATCCCCCACAGCCTTCTATAGCTACCACTTCTCTTACTGGCGCTCCTCCTCCGAAAAAGCAAAAAACCGTTGAGCCCTTTAACCTTGATGCTCCTGACTTTGACGCCGTCAAGTTTGTGGACCAGCAAATTGGTTCTTATGGTACCATGCCTACCGACAATGTTTCTCTTCTTTGCCATTTGGACTTTATTACTCGAAGCAGTGTCAAGATGGCACACATGGGTTCGGCTTTATATCGGACTGCCCAAGATCTTCCCATTCATGCTACAAAAGCCTTTATGGAGGAAGCTATGTCGGAGTTCAACCGGATGAAGGGTTTAAAGGAGGAGCTCGAGGTGAAAGTGACCAATCTGGAGAAGGAGTTGGAGGGCGAAAAGGCTAGTTCTCTTGCCTTGGTGGCTTCTGTGAGGTTGGCTGAGGATACGACATTGAAGCACAAGGAGAGCAATGTCATGACTTATAGGAAGATGATGCGTCTCAGGGATGATTTAGAGTCTGCTCGAGCTGATTACGCTGAGCTCCAGGGTTACCTTGTAGGCAGCGTAAATGCTACCTATGAGAACCTGAAGGAGCAGGTTCAGGTTCTTGCACCCGAGCTCAACCTTACTCTCTTCAGCTTGGACAACGTCGTGAAAGATGGTAAAATGGTTCCTAATGACCTTGATGATGATGATGTCATCCCTCCTTCAATGCCTGCCACCAAAACCTCTGTTGCGCCGACCTCTTTAACTTCTTTAGCTGAGGTTGGTCATTCTGAGTCGGAACCTGATTGTCAAATCTTGAACCGGGATGATGGGACAGTGGATGCAGTACCTCTTAAGACTCGTCCTCCTTCACCCCGTATTGATGCTGCTGAGAAGTCTTCGGGTCCTCAATGATTATTCTGGATGTTTGTGTAGATAGCCCGGCTTGTGGGCTTTTTAAACTTTTTATATTTTGTAACTGGTGCTTCTGACTTTCTGCTACTTTCTTAGTTGCTTGTTTAGCAACTTTATTCTGAAAAACAAAGTAGTTTTCAAGCTCTTGGAGCTGATTTTGGTGGCCTCTTGAGTTCGTTATTATTATAACTTGTGCTTTTTATGATACGTTTGTCTGCATCTGTGGTGCACGAAATTGCAATCACACTTTTGCAATCCCGCACAACAAACCAGTAAGTGCACTGGGTCGTCCAAGTAATACCTTACGTGAGTAAGGGTCGATCCCACGGAGATTGTCGGCTTGAAGCAAGCTATGGTTATCTTGTAACTCTTAGTCAGGATATCAAAAATTATCAGGATTGATTGTGAAAAGCAAAAGAACATGAAATAAGTACTTGTTTTGCAGTAATGGAGAATAGGTTGAGGTTTTGGAGATGCTCTGTCTTCTGAACCTCTGCTTTCCTACTGTCTTCTTCTTCAAACACGCAAGGCTCCTTCCATGGCAAGCTGTATGTAGGGTTTTACCGTTGTCAATGGCTACCTCCCATCCTCTCAGTGAAAATGTTCAACGCGCTCTGTCACAGCACGGCTAATCATCTGTCGGTTCTCAATCCGGTTGGAATAGAATCCAGTGATTCTTTTGCGTCTGTCACTAACGCCCAGCCTTTAGGAGTTTGAAGCTCATCACAGTCATTCAATCCTTGAATCCTACTCAGAATACCACAGACAAGGTTTAGACCTTCCGGATTCTCTTGAATGCCGCCATCAATTCTAGCTTATACCACGAAGATTCTGATTAAGGAATCCAAGAGATATCTACTCAATCTAAGGTAGAACGGAGGTGGTTGTCAGGCACGCGTTCATAGTTGAGAATGATGATGAGTGTCACGGATCATCACATTCATCCGGTTTAAGAACAAGTGATATCTTAGAACGGAAGCAAGCATGATTGGATGAGAAACAGTAGTAATTGCATTAATCCATCAAGACACAGCAGAGCTCCTCACCCCCAACCATGGGGTTTAGAGACTCAAGCTGTAGAAGATACAATGAGAAACGTGTAAAGTGTCATGAGGTACAGGTACAATGTCAAAAGATCCTATTAATAGTGAACTAGTAACCTAGGGTTTACAGAAATGAGTAAATGACAGAAAAATCCACTTCCGGGCCCACTTGGTGTGTGCTTGGGCTGAGCATTAAAGCATTTTCGTGTAGAGACTCTTCCTGGAGTTAAACGCCAGCTTTTATGCCAGTTTGGGCATTTAACTCCAATTTCTATGCCAGTTCCAGCGTTAAACGCTGGGAATTCTGAAGCTGATTTGCAACGCCGGTTTGGGCCATCAAATCTTGGGCAAAGTATGGACTATAATACATTGCTGGAAAGCCCAGGATGTCTACTTTGCAACGCCGTTGAGAGCGCGCCAATCGGGTTTCTGTAGCTCCAGAAAATCCACTTTGAGTACAGGGAGGTCAGAATCCAACAGCATCTGCAGTCCTTTTAGCCTCTGAATCAGATTTTTGCTCAGATCCCTCAATTTCTGCCAGAAAATACCTGAAATCACAGAAAAACACACAAATTCATAGTAAAGTCCAGAAAATTGAATTTTAATTAAAAACTAATAAAAATATACTAAAAACTAACTAAATCATACTAAAAACATACTAAAAATAATGCCAAAAAGCGTATAAATTATCCGCTCATCACAACACCAAACTTAAATTGTTGCTTGTCCCCAAGCAACTGAAAATCAAAATAGAATAAAAAGAAGAGAATATACTATAGACTCCAAAATATCAAAGAAACATAGTTCCAATTAGATGAGCGGGACCAGTAGCTTTTTGCTTCCGAACAGTTTTGGCACCTCGCTTTATCCTTTGAGGTTCAGAATGATTGGCATCTATAAGAACTCAGAATTCAGATAGTGTTATTGATTCTCCTAGTTAGGTATGATGATTCTTGAACATAGCTACTTTAAGAGTCTTGGCCGTGGCCCAAAGCACTCTGTCTTCCAGTATTACCACCGGATACATACATGCCACAGACACATGATTGGGTGAACCTTTTCAGATTGTGACTCAGCTTTGCTAGAGTCTCCAATTAGAGGTGTCCAGGGTTCTTAAGCACACTCTTTTTATCTTGGATCACGACTTTAACCGCTCAGTCTCAAGTTTTCACTTGATACCTTCACGCCACAAGCACATGGTTAGGGACAACTTGGTTTAGCCGCTTAGGCCAGGATGTTATTCCTGTAGGCCCTCCTATCCACTGATGCTCAAAGCCTTGGATCCTTTTTATTACCCTTGCCTTTTGGTTTAAAGGGCTACTGGCTTCTTCTGCTTGCTCTTTCTTTTTCTCTTTTCTATTTCTCTCTTTTGTTCGTTTTTTTTTTGAATCACTGCTTTTTCTTGCTTCAAGAATCAATTGATGATTTTTCAGATCCTTAATAATAGTTCTCCTTTTCCATCATTCTTTCAAAAGCCAACAATTTTAACATTCTTAAATCAACAAATTCAAAAGACATATGCACTGTTCAAGCATTCATTCAGAAAATAAAAAGTATTGTCACCACATCAAACTAATTCAACTAGTTTCAGAGATGAATTCGAAATCCTGTATTTCTTGTTCTTTTGTGATTAAAGCATTTTTCATTTAAGAGAGGTGATGGATTCATAGGACATTCACAGCTTTAAGACATGAATTTTAAATTTTATTAATCATGAATTAAGAACAAAACTCAGAAATAGATATAAGATAAGACTAATAATAACATAAAAAAAATTTAAATAGGCTCCTAATGATAGAGGTTATCACAGAGTTAGGACTCAACAACCTTGATTTTGAGAAGTGGATGCTCCCTCAACTTGAGGGGAGAGCTTTTGGCGTTTCATCTCTTGAAGTTCACGCCCCTGCTTCTCTTGTTCCTTCAGCAATTTGCAGAGCATGCAGTTCTGATTCTGTTGTTCTTCCTTAAGTTGCTCCATAGTTTCTTGCAACTTGGTGATGGATGCTTCTAGGCTGGCCCAGTAGTCAATTTCAGGAAATTCAGGGAGGAACTCCTGCGCCCTCTTTTTGATGGAATTGTCTTGCATTTGTCCTTCCATTGACTTCTTGGTGATTGTATGTTCAATGGGTATGAATTCATCTACTCCCATCTTCACCCCAGCCTCTTTACAGAGCAAGAAGATCAAGCTTGGGTAAGCCAGTTTGGCTTCAGTGGAATTCTTATTTGCAATTGTGTAAATCTCACAAGCAATCAGATGGTGAACCTCCACTTCTTTTCCAAGCATAATGCAATGAATCATCACTGCTCTCTTGATGGTGACCTCAGAACGGTTGCTAGTGGGCAATATGGAACGCCCAACAAAGTCTAGCCATCCTCTTGCAATTGGTTTGAGGTCTCCTCTCTTGAGTTGGTTTGGGACACCTTTTGAATTGGTTATCCATTTAGTTCCAGGGAGGCATATGTCCTCTAGAACTTGATCCAACCCTTTATCTGCTCTCACCATCCTCCTATTAAAGGATTCAGGATCATCATGCAGTTGAGGTAATTTGAAGACCTCTCTTATTTTGTCCAGATGGAAGTAAATAATTCTCCCTCTGACCATGGTTCTGTAGGTATGAAAAACAATTCCAGTCATTCTCTGCTTATCTGTCAGCCACAGATTTGAGTAGAATTCCTAAACCATGTTCCTTCCAACCTTTGTCTCAGGGTTGGTTAGAACTTCCCATCCTCTATTTCGAATTTGCTCTTGGATCTCCAGATATTCATCTTCTTTCAGATTGAATTTGACTTCCGGGATCACTGACCTCAGACCCATTATTTTGTGGTAATGGTCTGCATGTTCTTTGGTTAAGAACTTCTCTTGACTCCAAACATCCTTTGGATTATTCTCTTTCTTGCCTCTTGAATTGGTTTGCTTTCCTCTAGGAGCCATGATCTTGATAAATCTTGGCCTAGTGATCACGGAAAGCACACCAAACTTAGAGGTTTGCTTGTCCTCAAGCAAAAGAAGGCAAAGAGGGGAGAGAGAAGGAGAGCAAATTCGAATGGTGTGGGAATGAGGGTGGCTGAATGTGTTTAAATAGGAGAGGAGGAGAACTATTCGAAAATTTGAAGGAGATTTAAGAAGATTTGGAAACAATTTGAGGAGATAATTGAGTTTTTTTTTTTTGAAAGAGTCTAGGAAAGAATTTGAAATAGATTTGAAGAAGATTCTAATTTTTTGAGATTGGGGGTGAATAATGAAAATTTGTAATGTGTTTATGGAGAAAGATATGGATCAAAACAAGAAATTTCAAAAAAATTAAAGTGGGACACAAAATCTCCTCCCCCTGCCTTTTTGGCTTTAAACGCCCAGAATGGTATCCATTCTGGCGTTTAACGCCCACTTGGTGGCCTATTTGGGCGTTTAACGCCCAGCCAGGTATCCTGGCTGGCGTTAAACGCCAGAAAACCCTGCTTCACTGGGCGTTTTGCGAAACGCCCAGGATGCTGCACACCTGGCGTTAAACGCCCAGAATGGTGCCCATTTTGGCGTTTAACGCCCAAAATGGCACAATTACTGGCGTTAAACGCCCAGAATGGTGCCCATTCTGGCGTTTAACGCCCAGAATGCCCCTTGCTGGCATTTTTTCGCCAGTAAGCTTTTTTTCTCTGCTTTTTGCACTGAATCCTTCTGTAACTATGTGAATTCCTTTAATTTTGATAACTGCCTTTCAGGAATATATATCAACATCAATTAAACAGAACAGATACCCTTCTAACTACTGGGTTGCCTCCCAGCAAGCGCTTCTTTATTGTCTTTAGCTGGACCTTCACTGAGAATCACTCAAGTCTCAGTTTTGAGCATTCTTGCTCAAAGTTGCCTTCAAGATAATGCTTGATCCTCTGTCCGTTGACAATGAACTTCTTGTCAGAATCATTATCCTGAAGCTCAACATATCCATACGGTGATACTCCTGTAATCACATATGGACCCCTCCAGTGGGACTTAAGCTTTCCTGGAAACAATCTGAGCCTAGAGTTGAAGAGCAGGACCTTTTGTCCTGGCTCAAAGACTCTGGATGAGAATTTCTTGTCATGCCATTTCTTTGCCTTTTCCTTATAGATTTTTGCATTTTCAAAGGCATTGAGTCTGAATTCCTCTAGCTCATTTAGCTGGAGCAATCTTTTTTCACCAGCTAACTTAGCATCCATGTTTAGGAATCTGGTTGCCCAGTAGGCTTTATGTTCCAGTTCCACGGGCAGATGACAGGCCTTCCCATACACCAGTTGGTATGGAGAGGTTCCTATAGGAGTCTTGTATGCTGTTCTGTACGCCCACAGAGCATCATCCAAGCTCTTTGCCCAATCCTTTCTACAGGCAATAACAGTCCGTTCCAGGATTCTTTTGAGCTCTCTGTTGGAGACCTCAGCTTGCCCATTTGTCTGTGGGTGATACGGAGTTGCTACTTTGTGGCTAATTCCATATCTGACCATAGCAGAGTACAGTTGTTTATTGCAGAAATGAGTGCCCCCATCACTGATCAATACTCTTGGAACACCAAACCTGCTGAAAATGTGTTTCTAGAGGAATTTCAGCATGGTCTTAGTATCATTATTGGGTGTGGCAATTGCTTCCACCCATTTAGATACATAGTCTACTGCCACTAGAATATAAATGTTTGAGTATGATGGTGGGAAGGGACCCATGAAGTCAATTCCCCATACATCAAACAATTCAATCTCTAAGATCCCTTGCTGAGGCATGGCGTAACCATGAGGCAGGTTACCAGCTCTTTGGCAACTGTCACAGTTACGCACAAACTCTCGGGCATCTCTATAGAGAGTAGGCCAGTAGAATCCGCATTGGAGGACCTTGGCTGCTGTTCGGTCACCTCCAAAGTGTCCTCCATATTGTGATCCATGGCAATGCCACAGGATTCTTTGTGCTTCCTCTCTGGGTACACATCTGCGGATTATTCCGTCTGTACATCTCTTAAAGAGATAAGGCTCATCCCATAGGTAGTACTTGGCATCAGAAATCAATTTCTTTCTTTGCACTCTGCTGTACTCCTGGGGTATGAACCTCACAGCTTTATAATTTGCAATATCTGCAAACCATGGAGCTTCCTGAATGGCAAAGAGTTGCTCATCTGGGAAGGTCTCAGAGATCTCAGTAGAAGGGAGGGACACCCCAGCTACTGGTTCTAGTCGGGACAGATGATCAGCTACTTGGTTCTCTGTCCCTTTTCTGTCTCTTATCTCTATATCAAACTCTTGCAGAAGCAATACCCACCTTATGAGCCTGGGTTTTGAATCCTGCTTTGCGAGTAAGTACTTAAGAGTAGCATGGTCAGTGTACACAATCACCTTTGATCCTACTAAATAGGATCTAAATTTGTCAATGGCATAGACCACTGCAAGTAACTCCTTTTCTGTGGTTGTGTAGTTCTTCTGTGCGTCATTTAGAACACGGCTGGCATAATAAATGACGTGCAGAAGCTTGTTATGCCTCTGTCCCAACACTGCACCAATGGCATGGTCACTGGCATCACACATTAATTCGAATGGTAATGTCCAGTCTGGTGCAGAGATGACTGGTGCTGTGACCAGCTTAGCTTTCAGGGTCTCAAATGCCTGCAGACACTGTGTGTCAAACACAAATGGTGTGTCAGCAGCTAGCAGATTGCTCAGAGGTTTTGCAATTTTCGAAAAATCCTTTATAAACCTTCTGTAGAATCCTGCATGCCCCAGAAAGCTTCTGATTACCTTAACATTGGCAGGTGGTGGTAATTTTTCAATTACTTCTACCTTTGCCTTATCCACCTATATTCCCCTGCTTGAAATTTTGTGCCCAAGGACAATTCCTTCAGTCACCATAAAGTGACATTTCTCCCAGTTTAAAACCAGGTTAGTCTCTTGGCACCTTTTCAGGACAAGTGCTAGGTGGTTAAGATAGGAGCTGAATGAATCTCCATATACTGAGAAGTCATCCATGAAGACTTCCAGGAATTTCTCCACCATATCAGAGAAGATGGATAGCATGCATCTCTGAAAGGTGGCAGGAGCATTACACAGACCAAAAGGCATCCTCCTGTAGGCAAACACGCCAGAAGGACAAGTGAATGCTGTTTTCTCTTGGTCTTGAGGATCTATTCCAATTTGGTTATAGCCTGAATAACCATCCAAAAAGCAGTAATAATCATGCCCAGCTAGTCTTTCTAGCATTTGGTCTATGAATGGCAAAGGAAAATGATCCTTTCTGGTGGCGGTATTGAGCCTTCTGTAGTCAATACACATGCGCCATCCTGTGACTGTTCTTGTAGGAACTAGTTCATTTTTTTCATTATGAACTACTGTCATGCCTCCCTTCTTGGGGATAACTTGGACAGGGCTCACCCAGGGGCTATCAGAAATAGGATAAATAATCCCAGCCTCTAGTAATTTAGTGACCTCTTTCTGCACCACCTCCTTCATGGCTGGATTTAGCCGCCTTTGTGGTTGGACCACTGGTTTGGCATTATCCTCCAATAGGATCTTGTGCATGCATCTTGCTGGGCTAATGCCCTTAAGATCACTTATAGACCACCCAAGAGCTGTCTTATGTGTCCTTAGCACTTGAATCAGTGCTTCCTCTTCCTGCGGATTTAAAGCAGAGCTTATAATCACTGGAAAAGTGCTACCCTCTCCCAGAAATGCATACTTCAGGGATGGTGGTAGTGGTTTGAGTTTAGGCTTTGGAGGCTTATCCTCCTCCTGAGGAATTTTCACAAATTCTTTTGTTTCCTCTGGTTCTTCCTGATCTGGCTGAGCATCCCTGAAGATGTCCTCAAGCTCTGATTCTAAACTTTCAGTCATATTGATCTCTTCCACCAAAGAGTCAATAATGTCAGCGCCCATGCAGTCATTTGGTGTGTCTGGATGCTGCATAGCTTTTACAGCATTCAACTTGAACTCATCCTCATTGACTCTTAGGGTTACTTCCCCTTTTTGTACATCAATGAGAGTTCGTCCAGTTGCTAGGAAAGGTCTTCCTAGAATGAGAGTTGCACTCTTGTGCTCCTCCATTTCCAGCACTACAAAGTCAGTTGGAAAGGCAAATGGCCCAACCTTGACAATCATGTCCTCAATTATGCCTGATGGATATTTAATGGAGCCATCAGCAAGTTGGAGGTATATCCGGGTTGGTTTGACTTTTTCAGTCAACCCAAGCTTTCTGATAGTGGATGCAGGTATTAGATTGATACTTGCTCCAAGGTCACACAGGGCTGTCTTGGTGCAAGCACCTTCTAATGTGCATGGTATCATAAAGCTTCCTGGATCTTGAAGCTTTTCTGGTAAGCTTTTCAGAATGACTGCACTGCATTCTTCAGTAAGAAATACTTTTTCAGTTTCTCTCCAATCCTTCTTATGGCTTAAGATCTCTTTCATGAACTTAGCATAAGAAGGTATTTGCTCAAGTGCCTCTGCAAACGGAATCTTTATTTCAAGAGTCCTCAGATAGTCTGCAAAGCGGGCAAATTGCTTATCCTGTTCCGCTTGGCGGAGTTTCTGTGGATAAGGCATCTTGGCTTTATACTCTTCAACCTTAGTTGCTGCAGGTTTATTCCTTACAGAGGTGGTTGGAGAAGCCTTTTTAGAGGGGTTACTATCAGCACTCTCAGGTGTCTGGTTCCCCTTTTGCGTTTGAACGCCAGGATTGGGCAGAAAATGGGCGTTTAACGCCAACTTTTCCCCCTTTTCTGGCGTTTGAACGCCAGAACTGGGCAGGAAATAGGCGTTTAACGCCAGCTTTCCCTCCCTTTCTGGCGTTTGAACGCCAATAGTATTCCTCTCTGGGCTCTTACTGTCCTCAGAGGGATTTTGGATAGTGGTTTGGCTATCCTCTGTCATTTGTTCCTTTACTGAATTTTTGCTACTTTGAGCAGTGTTATTCAGTGTCTTCCCACTCCTCAGTTGAACCGCTTGGCATTCTTCTGTTATTTGTTTAGATAGATGCTGTTTTGCCTGATTCAACTGTGATTCCATATTCTTGTTAGCAGTTTTAGTCTCTTGGAGCATCTCTTTAAATTCTGCTAACTGTTTTGTCATCAGGTGTAATTGTTGAGTAAGCTCAACCATCTGTTCTTGAGGATTAGGATCAGTGGCTAATGCCACAACTTCTTCTTTTGTAGAGGACTCATGGCTAGAGTACAAATGTTAATTTCTAGCAACAGTATCTATAAGCTCTTGAGCCTCTTCAATGGTCTTCCTCATATGTATAGATCCACCAGCTGAGTGGTCTAGAGACATCTGAGCTTTTTCTGTAAGCCCATAGTAAAAGATGTCCAATTGTACCCACTCTGAAAACATTTCAGAGGGGCATTTTCTCAGCATACCTCTATACCTCTCCCAGGCATTATAGAGGGATTCATTATCCTCTTGTTTAAAGCCTTGGATGTCCAGTGATGAGCGGATAATTTGTATGCTTTTTGGCATTATTTTTAGTATGTTTTTAGTATCTTTTAGTTAGTTTTTAGTATATTTTTATTAGTTTTTAATTAAAATTCACTTTTCTGGACTTTACTATGAGTTTGTGTGTTTTTCTGTGATTTCAGGTATTTTCTGACTGAAATTGAGGGTCCTGAGCAAAAATCTGATCCAGAGACTGAAAAGGACTGCAGATGCTGTTGGATTCTGACCTCCCTGCAGTCGAAGTAGATTTTCTGGAGCTACAAAAGCCCAATTGGCGCGCTCTCAACGGCATTGGAAAGTAGACATCCTGGGCTTTCCAGCAATATATAATAGTCCATACTTTGCCCAAGATTTGATGGCCCAAACCGGCGCTCAAAGTCACCTACAGAAATTCCAGCGTTAAACGCCGGAACTGGCATAAAATTTGGAGTTAAACGCCCAAACTGGCATGAAAGCTGGCGTTTAACTCCTGAAAAGGTCTCTACACGAAATTCCTTCATTGCTCAGCCCAAGCACACACCAAGTGGGCCCGGAAGTGGATTTTTATGTCATTTACTCATTTCTGTAAACCTTAGGACACTAGTTTACTATTAATAGGATCTTTTGACATTGTATCCGAACCTTATGACCTCATAACATTTTAGACATTTCATTGTGTACTTTCCACAGCATGAGCCTCTAAACCCCATGGTTGGGGGTGAGGAGCTCTGCTGTGTCTTGATGGATTAATGCAATTACTACTGTTTCTCATTCAATCATGCTTGCTTCCATTCTAAGATAATACTTGTTCTTAATCCGGATGAATGTGATGATCAGTGACAATCATCATCATTCTCAACCATGAACGTGTGACTGACAACCACCTCCGTTCTACCTTAGATTAAGTAGTTATCTCTTGGATTCTTTAATCGGAATCTTCGTGGTATAAGCTAGAACTGATGGCGGCATTCAAGAGAATCCGGATGGTCTAAACCTTGTCTGTGGTATTCTGAGTAGGATTCAATGATTGAATGACTGTGACGTGCTTCAATCTCCTGAAGGCGGGCGTTAGTGACAGACGCAAAAGGATCACTGGATTCTATTCCGGCCTGATTGAGAACCGACAGATGAATTCCGCTATGCTGTGACAGAGCATATGCAATCGCTTTCACTGAGAGGATGGGAGGTAGCCACTGACAACGGTGAAACCCTACACACAGCTTGCCATGGAAGGAGACTTGCGTGTTTGAAGAAGAAGATAGTAGGAAAGCAGAGATTCAGAAGATGGAGCATCTCCAAACCTCAACCTATTCTCCATTACTGCAAAACAAGTACCTTTTTCATGTTCTTTAGCTCTTTACAATCAATCCTGATAATTCCTGATATCCTGACTAAGATTTACAAGATAACCATAGCTTGCTTCAAGCCGACAATCTCCGTGGGATCGACCCTTGCTCACGCAAGGTATTACTTGGACGACCCAGTGCACTTGCTGGTTAGTTGTGCGGGATTGCAAAAGTGTTATTGCAATTTCGTGCACCAAGTTTTTGGCGCCGTTGCCGGGGATTGTTCGAGTTTGGACAACTGACGGCTTATCTTGTTGCTTAGATTAGGACTGTTTTCTTTTTGTTGGTTTAGAGTCTTTTAGTTGAGTCTAGTTTCATATTCTAAGTTTGGTGTCAATTGCATGCTTTTGTTTTTATTTTGATTTTCGAAAAAAATTAGTGTTTGATTTCTAAAAATTTTAAGTTTGGTGTCTTTTTGTGTTTTTCTCTTTCCTCTTTTTAAAAATCAAATCTTTTTCATAAAAATTTTTCAATCATATCTTTGTAATTGCTGTTTTCAAAATCTTTTTTTTACTAATTGATTCAGTTCTCAATTGACTTTGATCTTATTCTCTTTTGATTTTCGAATTTTCATTTTAATTTTCCTTTAGTTTATTTTAATTTTATATTTTTTCGGTTATTCCAAAAAAAAAAAAAAAAAAAACAAAATTTATCTCTTTGCAATCATCATCATTTCCCTTTTGTCCATTATGGACTTAAGTGGAATTAATCAGTCCAAGAGGACTCTGGGGTCATATGCTAACCCCATTACAGCTGCATATGGGAGTAGCATCTGTACACCTCCCATCAAAGCAAGCAGCTTTGAGCTAAACCCTCAACTCATTATCATAGTGCAGCAAAATTGCCAGTATTCCGGTCTTCCACAGGAAGAACCTACTGAGTTTCTGGCACAATTTTTACAAATTGCTGACACAGTACATGATAAAGAGGTAGATCAGGATGTCTACAGACTATTACTGTTTCCATTTGCTGTAAAGGATCAAGCTAAAAGGTGGTTGAACAACCAACCTACAGCAAGCATAAAGACATGGAAACAGCTGTCAGACAAATTCCTGAATCATTTTTACCCTCCAAAGAGGATGACACAGCTAAGGCTGGACATCCAAGGCTTTAAACAAGAGGATAATGAATCCCTTTATAATGCTTGGGAGAGGTATAGAGGTATGCTAAGGAAATGTCCCTCTGAAATGTTTTCAGAATGGGTCCAGTTAGACATTTTCTACTATGGGCTTACAGAAAAAGCTCAGATGTCTTTAGACCACTCAGCTGGTAGATCTATACACATGAGGAAGACAATTGAAGAAGCTCAAGAGCTTATAGACACTATTGCTAGAAACCAATACTTGTATTCTAACAGTGAGTTCGTTCCAAAGGAGGAAGTCATGGCATTAGTCACTGATCCTAATCCTCAAGAACAGATGAATGAGCTTAATCAACAATTGCTCCTGATGACAGAACAGTTAGCAGAATTTAAAGAGATGCTCCATGAAACTAAAGTTGCTAATAAGAGCATAGAACTACAGTTGAATCAAGCAAAACAGCAAATATCTAAACAAATAACAGAGGAGTGTCAAGCAGTTCAATTGAGAAGTGGAAAGACCTTGAATAACACTGTTCAAAAGAGTAAAAAGCCAAACAAGGAACAAGTGACAGAGGACAACCAAACCTCTGTTCAAAATCCCTCTGAGGACAGTAAGAGCCCAGAGAGGAATATTGGCGTTCAAACGCCAGAAAGGGAAGGAAAACTGGCGTTAAACGCCCATTCCTTGCCCAGTTCTGGCGTTCAAACGCCAGAAAAGGGGGAAAAGTTGGCGTTAAACGCCCATTTTCCACCCAATCCTGGCGTCCAAACGCCAAGGGAAAATCAGACACCTGAGAGTGCTGACAGTAATCCCTCTAACAAGGCTTCTTCAACCACTTCTGTAAGGAATAAACCTGCAGCATCTAAGGTTGAAGAATATCAAGCCAAGATGCCTTATCCTCAGAAACTCCGCAAAGCGGAACAGGATAAGCAATTTGCCCGCTTTGCAGACTATTTAAGGACTCTTGAAATAAAGATTCCGTTTGCAGAAGCACTTGAGCAAATACCTTCTTATGCTAAGTTCATGAAGGAAATCTTAAGTCATAAGAAGGATTGGAGAGAAACTGAAAAAGTATTTCTCACTGAAGAATGCAGTGCAGTCATTCTGAAAAGCTTACCAGAAAAGCTTCAAGATCCTGGAAGCTTTCTGATACCATGCACATTAGAAGGCACTTGCACCAAGACATCTTTATGTGATCTTGGAGCAAGCATCAATCTAATACCTGCATCCACTATCAGAAAGCTTGGGTTGATTGGAGAAGTCAAACCAACCAGGATATGCCTCCAACTTGCTGATGGCTCCATTAAACACCCATCAGGCATAATAGAGGACATGATTGTCAAAGTTGGGCCATTTGCCTTTCCAACTGACTTTGTGGTGCTGGAAATGGAGGAGCACAAGAGTGCAACTCTCATTCTAGGAAGACCTTTCCTAGCAACTGGACGAACTCTCATTGATGTACAAAAGGGGGAAGTAACCTTGAGAGTCAATGAGGATGAGTTCAAGTTGAATGCTGTA
Source organism: Arachis stenosperma (assembly GCF_014773155.1). NCBI lineage: Eukaryota > Viridiplantae > Streptophyta > Magnoliopsida > Fabales > Fabaceae > Arachis > Arachis stenosperma. The sequence goes on from NC_080381.1 coordinate 83,088,150, forward strand.
AAAGCTATGCAGCATCCAGACACACCAAATGACTGCATGGGCGCTGACATTATTGACTCTCTGGTAGAAGAGATCAATATGGCTGAAAGCCTAGAATCAGAGCTTGAGGACATCTTCAAAGATGCTCAAACTGATCAGGAAGAGCCAGAGGAGGCAAAGGAATTTTCGAAAATTCCTCAGGAGGAGGATAAGCCTCCTAAGCCTGAACTCAAACCACTACCATCATCCCTGAAATATGCATTTCTGGGAGAGGGTGACACTTTTCCAGTGATTATAAGCTCTGCTTTAAATCCACAGGAAGAGGAAGCACTGATTAAAGTGCTAAGGACACACAAGACAGCTCTTGGGTGGTCCATAAGTGATCTCAAGGGCATTAGTCCAGCTAGATGCATGCACAAAATCCTGTTGGAGGATAATGCCAAACCAGTGGTTCAACCACAGAGGAGGCTAAATCCTGCCATGAAGGAGTGGTGCAGAAAGAGGTCACTAAATTACTAGAGGCTGGGATTATTTATCCTATTTCTGATAGCCCCTGGGTGAGCCCTGTCCAAGTTGTTCCCAAAAAGGGAGGCATGACAGTGGTTCATAATGAAAAAAATGAACTGGTTCCTACAAGAACAGTCACAGGGTGGCGCATGTGTATTGACTACAGAAGGCTCAATACAGCCACCAGAAAGGATCATTTTCCTTTACCATTCATAGACCAAATGCTAGAAAGACTAGCTGGTCATGATTATTACTGCTTTTTGGATGGCTATTCAGGCTACAACCAAATTGCAGTAGATCCTCAGGACCAAGAAAAGACAGCATTCACTTGCCCTTCTGGCGTGTTTGCCTACAGAAGGATGCCTTTTGGTCTGTGCAATGCACCTGCAACCTTTCAGAGGTGCATGCTCTCTATCTTCTCAGATATGGTAGAAAAATTCCTGGAAGTCTTCATGGATGACTTTTCAGTATATGGAGACTCATTTAGCTCCTGTCTTAATCACCTAGCACTTGTCTTGAAAAGGTGCCAAGAGACTAACCTGGTTTTAAACTGGGAGAAATGTCACTTTATGGTGACTGAAGGAATTGTCCTTGGGCACAAAATTTCAAGCAGGGGAATAGAGGTGGATAAGGCAAAGGTAGAGGTAATTGAAAAATTACCACCACCTGCCAATGTTAAGGCAATCAGAAGCTTTCTGGGGCATGCAGGATTCTATAGAAGGTTTATCAAGGATTTTTCGAAAATTGCTAAACCTTTGAGTAACCTGTTAGCTGCTGACACGCCATTTGTGTTTAACACACAGTGTTTGCAGGCATTTGAGACCCTGAAAGCTAAGCTGGTCACAGCACCAGTCATCTCTGCACCAGATTGGGCATTACCATTTGAATTAATGTGTGATGCCAGTGATCATGCCATTGGTGCAGTGTTGGGACAAAGGCATAACAAACTTCTGCATGTCATTTATTATGCTAGCCGTATTCTAAATGATGCACAGAAGAATTACACAACCACAGAAAAAGAGTTGCTTGCAGTGGTCTATGCCATTGACAAGTTTAGATCCTACTTAGTGGGATTAAAGGTGATTGTGTACACTGACCATGCTGCTCTTAAATACTTACTCACAAAGCAGGATTCAAAACCCAGGCTTATAAGATGGGTGTTGCTTCTGCAAGAGTTTGATATAGAAATAAGAGACAGAAAAGGGACAGAGAACCAAGTGGCTGATCATCTGTCCCGGATAGACCCAGTAGCTGGGACGTCCCTCCCTTCTATTGAGATCTCTGAGACTTTCCCAGATGAGCAATTCTTTGCCATTCAGGAAGCTCCATGGTTTGCAGATATTGCAAACTATAAAGCTGTGAGGTTCATACCCAAAGAGTACAGTTATATGCAGAGAAAGAAACTAATTTCAGATGCTAAGTACTACCTTTGGGATGAACCATATCTCTTTAAGAGATGTGCTGACGGAGTGATCCGCAGGTGTGTACCCAGAGAAGAAGCACAAAGGATCCTATGGCACTGCCATGGATCACAGTATGGGGGACATTTTGGAAGTGAGCGAACAGCCACTAAAGTTCTCCAGTGCGGCTTCTACTGGCCTACTCTCTATAAAGATTCCCGAGAGTTTGTGCGTAACTGTGACAGTTGCCAAAGAGCTGGTAACCTGCCTCACGGATATGCCATGCCTCAACAAGGGATATTAGAGATAGAATTGTTTGATGTATGGGAATTGACTTCATGGGACCATTCCCACCATCATACTCAAACACTTATATTCTGGTGGCAGTGGACTATGTATCTAAGTGGGTAGAAGCAATTGCTACACCCACTAATGATACCAAAACCGTACTGAAATTCCTCCAGAAAAACATTTTCAGCAGGTTTGGCGTTTCCAGAGTGCTAATCAGTGATGGGGGCACTCATTTCTGCAATAAACAGCTATACTCTGCTATGGTTAGATATGGAATCAGCCATAAGGTGGCAACTCCGTATCATCCACAGACAAATGGGCAAGCTGAAGTCTCTAACAGAGAGCTAAAAAGAATCCTAGAATGGATTGTGATAGCCCGAAGAAAGGATTGGGCAAAGAGCTTGGATGATGCTCTGTGGGCATACAGAACAGCATTCAAGACTCCTATAGGAACCTCTCCATACCAATTGGTGTATGGGAAGGCCTGTCATTTGCCTGTGGAACTGGAACACAAAGCCTACTAGGCAACCAGATTCCTAAACATGGATGCACAGTTAGCTGGTGAAAAAAGATTGCTCCAGCTAAATGAGCTAGAGGAGTTCAGACTCAATGCCTTTGAAAATGCAAAAATTTATAAGGAAAAGGCAAAGAAATGGCATGACAAGAAGTTGTCAACCAGAGTCTTTGAGCCAGGACAAAAAGTTCTGCTCTTCAACTCTAGGCTCAAACTGTTTCCAGGAAAACTCAAATCCCGGTGGAGGGGTCCGTATGTGATTACAGGAGTCTCACCATATGGATATGTTGAGCTTCAGGATACTGATTCTGACAGAAAGTTCATTGTAAATGGACAGAGAATCAAGCACTATCTTGAAGGAAATTTTGAGCAGGAATGCTCAAAACTGAGGCTTGAGTGATTCTCAGTAAAAGTCCAGCTAAAGACAGTAAAGAAGCGCTTGCTGGGAGGCAACCCAGTCATTAGAAAGTTGTATGAATTGTTCTTACAGAGGCAAGTATCAAAAATGAAGGAATTCACAGAGTTACAGAAGGATTCAGCTCAAAAAGCAGAGAAAATGAGCTTATTGGCGAAAAAAACGCCAGTAAGGGGCATTTTGGGCGTTAAACGCCAGAATGGGCACCATTCTGGGCGTTTAACGCCAGTAATGGTACCATTTTGGGCGTTAAACGCCAGAATGGGCACCATTCTGGGCGTTTAACGCCAGGTGTGCAGCATCCTGGCGTTTTGGAAAAACGCCCAGTGATAAAGGATTCTGGCGTTTAACGCCAGCCAGGGCACCTGGCTGGGCGTTAAACGCCCAAAAGGGGTAGCAAATGGCGTTAAACGCCAGAATGGGTGCCATTCTGGGCGTTTAACGCCAGAAAGGTGGGGGGGGACCACATTTTTGTTTTCAACTCAAATTTTTTCAAACTTTCCTCTTTTTAACCATACTCTTCTACATAAATGCACTTCAACCTTTCATCATTCACTTTCAAATCTTCACAAATCAAAACCATTCTTCAAATCTATTTCAAATTAATCACAAATCTTCTTCAAAAACTCACCCTTTTCTTAATTTCTTTTCATATCTTCTCAAATCTCCTTTCAAATTTTTATTTTTTCGAAATCTCTTCTCCCCTCCTTTATAAATTCACGTTTGGAACCCCCTTTACCCACACCATTCGAATTTCCTCTTTCTCTCTCTCTTCTTTCTTTTCTTTTGCTTGAGGACAAGCAAACCTCTAAGTTTGGTGTGCTTTTCCGTGATCACTAAGCCAAGATTCATCAATATCATGGCTCCTAAGGGAAAACAAACCAATTTAAGAGGCAAGAAAGAGAATAATCCAAAGAATCTTTGGAATCAAGAGAAGTTCTTAACTAAAGAACATGAAGACCATTATCACAAATAATGGGTCTGAGGTCAGTGATCCCGGAAGTGAAATTTGATCTGAAAGAAGATGAATATCCGTGATCCAAGAGCAAATTCGAAACAGAGGATGGGAAGTTCTAACCAATCCTGAGACAAAGGTTGGAAGGAACATGGTTCAGGAATTCTACTCAAATCTGTGGCTAACAATAAGCAGAGAATGACTGGAACTGCTTACCATACCTATAGAACCATGGTCAGAGGGAAAGTTATATACTTCCATCTGGACAAAATAAGAGAAATCTTCAAGTTGCCTCAACTGCAAGATAATCCTGATTCCTTTAATAGGAGGATGGTGAGAGTAGATAAGGGGTTGGATCAAGTTCTAGAGGACATATGCCTCCCTGGAACTAAGTGGATAACCAATTCTAAGGTGTCCCAAACCAACTCAAGAGGGGAGACCTCAAACCAATTGCAAGAGGTTGGCTAGACTTTATTGGGCGTTCCATATTACCCACTAGCAACCGTTCTGAGGTCACCATCAAGAGAGCAGTGATGATTCATTGCATTATGCTTGGAAGAGAAGTGGAGGTGCATCCTGTGATTGCTTGTGAGATCTACACAATTGCAAATAAGAATTCCACTGAAGCCAAATTGGCTTACCCAAGCTTGATCTCCTTGCTCTGTAAAGAGGCTGGGGTGAAGATGGGAATAGATGAGTTCATACCCATTGAGCATCCAATCACCAAGAAGTCAATGGAAGGACAAGTGCAAGACAACTCCATCAAGAGAAGGGCGCAGGAATTCCTCTCTGAATTCCCAAGAATTGACTACTGGTCCAGCCTAGAAGCATCTATCACCAAGTTGCAAGAGACTATGGAGCAACTGAAGGAAGAACAGCAGAATCAGAACTGCATGCTCTGCAAATTACTGAAGGAACAAGAGAAGCAGGGGCGTGAAATCCAAGAGATGAAGCGCCAAAAGCTCTCCTCTCAAGCTGAGGGAGCATCCACTTCTCAAAATCAAGGTTGTTGAGTCCTAACTCTGTGAAAACCTCTATCATTAGGAGCCTATTTTTATTCGTTTTTCTTGTTTTGTTTTCTATTTTTATATCTATATTTGAGTCTTATTCTTAGTTCATAATTAATAAAATTTATGCCTTAAAGTTATGAATGTCCTATGAATCCATCACCTCTCTTAAAAGAAAAATGCTTTAATCACAAAAGAACAAGAAGTACAGGGTTTCGAAATTTATCTCTGAAACTAGTTGAATTAGCTTGATGTGGTGACAATACTTTTTGTTTTCTGGATGAATGCTTGAACAGTGCATATGTCTCTTGAATTTGTTGTTTTAAGAATGTTAAAATTGTTGGCTCTTGAAAGAATGAGGAGAAAGAGAACTGTTGTTGAGGATCTGAAAAATCATCAAATTGATTCTTGAAGCAAGAAAAAGGAGTGAAAAAAAAAAGGGGAGAGAAAATTTTCGAAAAAAAAAAGAGAGAAAAAGAAAAAGAAAGAAATAAAGCTGTGAAGCAAAGCAAAAAAAAAAAAAAAAAGAGTGTGCTTAAGAACCCTGGACACCTCTAATTGGGGACTTTAGCAAAACTGAGTCACAATCTAAAAAGGTTCACCCAATTATGTGTCTGTGGCATGTATGTATCCGGTGGTAATACTGGAAGACAGAGTGCTTTGGGCCACAGCCAAGACTCATATACTGGCTATGTTCAAGAATCAATATACTTAACTAGGAGAATCAATAACACTATCTGAGTTCTGAGTTCTTATAGATGCCAATCATTCTGAACTTCAAAGGATAGAGTGAGATGCCAAAACTGTTCGGAGGCAAAAAGCTACTAGTCCCGCTCATCTAATTGGAGCTATGTTTCTTTGATATTTTGGAGTCTATAGTATATTCTCTTCTTTTTATCCTATTTTGATTTTTAGTTGCTTGGGGACAAGCAACAATTTAAGTTTGGTGTTGTGATGAGCGGATAATTTGTATGCTTTTTGGCATTGTTTTTAGTATGTTTTTAGTATCTTTTAGTTAGTTTTTAGTATATTTTTATTAGTTTTTAATTAAAATTCACTTTTTTGGACTTTACTATGAGTTTGTGTGTTTTTCTGTGATTTCAGGTATTTTCTGACTGAAATTGAGGGTCCTGAGCAAAAATCTGATCCAGAGACTGAAAAGGACTGCAGATGCTGTTGGATTCTGACCTCCCTGCACTCGAAGTGGATTTTCTGGAACTACAGAAGCCCAATTGGCGCGCTCTCAACGGCATTGGAAATTAGACATCCTGGGCTTTCCAGAAATATATAATAGTCCATACTTTGCCCAATATTTGATGGCCCAAACCGGCGCTCAAAGTCACCTACAGAAATTCCAGCGTTAAACGCCGGAACTGGCATAAAATTTGGAGTTAAACGCCCAAACTGGCATGAAAGCTGGCGTTTAACTCCAGAAAAGGTCTCTACACGAAATTCCTTCATTGCTCAGCCCAAGCACACACCAAGTGGGCCCGGAAGTGGATTTTTATGTCATTTACTCATTTCTGTAAACCTTAGGACACTAGTTTACTATTAATAGGATCTTTTGACATTGTATCCGAACCTTATGACCTCATAACATTTTAGACGTTTCATTGTGTATTTTCCACAGCATGAGCCTCTAAACCCCATGGTTGGGGGTGAGGAGCTCTGCTGTGTCTTGATGGATTAATGCAATTACTACTGTTTCTCATTCAATCATGCTTGCTTCCATTCTAAGATAATACTTGTTCTTAATCCGGATGAATGTGATGATCAGTGACAATCATCATCATTCTCAACCATGAACGTGTGACTGACAACCACCTCCGTTCTACCTTAGATTAAGTAGTTATCTCTTGGATTCTTTAATCGGAATCTTCGTGGTATAAGCTAGAACTGATGGCGGCATTCAAGAGAATCCGGAAGGTCTAAACCTTGTCTGTGGTATTCTGAGTAGTATTCAATGATTGAATGACTGTGACGTGCTTCAATCTCCTGAAGGCGGGGCGTTAGTGACAGACGCAAAAGGATCACTGGATTCTATTCAGGCCTGATTGAGAACCGACAGATGAATTCCGCTATGCTGTGACAGAGCATATGCAATCGCTTTCACTGAGAGGATGGGAGGTAGTCACTGACAACGGTGAAACCCTACACACAGCTTGCCATGGAAGGAGACTTGCGTGTTTGAAGAAGAAGATAGTAGGAAAGCAGAGATTCAGAAGATGGAGCATCTCCAAACCTCAACCTATTCTCCATTACTGTAAAACAAGTACCTTTTTCATGTTCTTTAGCTCTTTACAATCAATCCTGATAATTCCTGATATCCTGACTAAGATTTACAAGATAACCATAGCTTGCTTCAAGCCGACAATCTCCGTGGGATCGACCCTTGCTCACGCAAGGTATTACTTGGACGACCCAGTGCACTTGCTGGTTAGTTGTGCGGGATTGCAAAAGTGTTATTGCAATTTCGTGCACCATCCAGCCTTAGCTGTGTCATCCTTTTTGGAGGGTAAAAGTGATTCAGGAATTTGTCTGATAATTGTTTCCATGTCTTTATGCTTGCTGTAGGTTGATTATTCAACCACTTCTTAGCTTGATCTCTTACAGCAAATGGAAACAGTAATAATCTGTAGACATCCTGATCTACCTCTTTATCATGTACTGTGTCAGCAATTTGTAAGAACTGTGCCAGAAACTCAGTAGGTTCTTCCTGTGGAAGACCGGAATACTGGCAATTTTGCTGCACCATGATAATGAGTTGAGGGTTTAGCTCAAAGCTGCTTGCTTTGATGGGAGGTATACAGATGCTACTCCCATATGCAGCTGTAATGGGGTTGGCATATGACCCCAGAGTCCTTTTGGACTGTTCATTCCTATTTACGTCCATATTGGAGAAAAGGGAATTGATGTGAATAGTAATCAAGATATATATGTATATATATTTTTTTGAAAAGAGGAAAGATAAAAACAACAAAGAGACACCAAACTTAAAATTTTTCAGAAAATCAAACATGAATTTTCGAAATTTTAAAGAAAAACACAAAGAAGACACCAAACTTAGAATTTTTAAAGATCAAAAAGGGACTAAGGACATGCAAATTCGAAAATTAAAAGAAAAACAAAAGCATGCAATTGACACCAAACTTAAAATATGAAATTATACTTAAATAAAAGACTCTAAACCAACAAAAATAAAACAGTCCTAATCTAAGCAACAAGATAAGCCGTCAGTTGTCCAAACTCGAACAATCCCCGGCAACGGCGCCAAAAACTTGGTGCACGAAATTGCAATCACACTTTTGCAATCCCGCACAACTAACCAGCAAGTGCACTGGGTCGTCCAAGTAATACCTTACGTGAGTAAGGGTCGATCCCACGGAGATTGTCGGCTTGAAGCAAGCTATGGTTATCTTGTAACTCTTAGTCAGGATATCAAATATTATCAGGATTGATTGTGAAAAGCAAAAGAACATGAAATAAGTACTTGTTTTGCAGTAATGGAGAATAGGTTGAGGTTTTGGAGATGCTCTGTCTTCTGAACCTCTGCTTTTCTACTGTCTTCTTCTTCAAACACGCAAGGCTCCTTCCATGGCAAGCTGTATGTAGGGTTTCACCGTTGTCAATGGCTACCTCCCATCCTCTCAGTGAAAATGTTCAACGCGCTTTGTCACAGCATGGCTAATCATCTGTCGGTTCTCAATCAGGTTGGAATAGAATCCAGTGATTCTTTTGCGTCTGTCACTAACGCCCAGCCTTCAGGAGTTTGAAGCTCGTCACAGTCATTCAATCCTTGAATCCTACTCAGAATACCACAGACAAGGTTTAGACCTTCCGGATTCTCTTGAATGCCGCCATCAATTCTAGCTTATACCACGAAGATTCTGATTAAGAAATCCAAGAGATATCTACTCAATCTAAGGTAGAACGGAGGTGGTTGTTAGGCATGCGTTCATAGTTGAGAATGATGATGAGTGTCACGGATCATCACATTCATCCGGTTTAAGAACAAGTGATATCTTAGAACGGAAGCAAGCATGATTGCATGAGAAACAGTAGTAATTGCATTAATCCATCAAGACACAGCAGAGCTCCTCACCCCCAACCATGGGGTTTAGGGACTCATGCTATAGAAGATACAATGAGAAACGTGTAAAGTGTCATCAGGTACAGGTACAATGTCAAAAGATCCTATTAATAGTGAACTAGTAACCTAGGGTTTACAGAAATGAGTAAATGACAGAAAAATCCACTTCCGGGCCCACTTGGTGTGTGCTTGGGCTGAGCATTGAAGCATTTTTGTATAGAGACTCTTCCTGGAGTTAAACGCCAGCTTTTATGCCAGTTTGGGCGTTTAACTCCAATTTCTATGCCAGTTCCAGCGTTAAACGCTGGGAATTCTGAAGCTGATTTGCAATGCCGGTTTGGGCCATCAAATCTTGGGAAAAGTATGAACTATTATACATTGCTGGAAAGCCCAGGATGTCTACTTTCCAACGCCGTTAAGAACGCGTCAATTGGGCTTCTGTAGCTCCAGAAAATTCACTTTGAGTGCAGGGAGGTCAGAATCCAACAGCATCTGCAGTCCTTTTAGCCTCTGAATCAGATTTTTGCTCAGATCCCTCAATTTCAGCCAGAAAATACCTGAAATCACAGAAAAACACACAAACTCATAGTAAAGTCCAGAAAAGTGAATTTTAATTAAAAACTAATAAAAATATACTAAAAACTAACTAAATCATACTAAAAACATACTAAAAATAATGCCAAAAAGTGTATAAATTATCCGCTCATCAATCTGTCTGGTACCTTTTTAGGTTTTTGAGAGTGTTGGAACCTTATTATCTGACCTCTTTGGATTGCACTTGTATTTTCATACTTGTGGCTTGATTCTTTTTGAGGTTGTGGATGTTTGGGTCCAACTTGTATGTCGACTTCCTTACTTTGGTTTGAAGTTATTTCTAGTAATTCTCTTTTTGGACCTTTGTCAGGTTTCCTTTAGGGATTCCTTTTTATAACTTGTTTGTGGGGGGCCGACTTCATCATGTCGGTCCTTTATAAGTTATTTCTAGTAATCCTCTTTCTTGGACCTTTGTCAGGTCTCTTTCAGGGATTACTTTTTATAACTTGTTTGTGGGAGGCCGACTTCATCATGTCGGTCCCTTATGAGTTATTTCTAGTAATCCTCTTTCTTGGACCATTGTCAGGTTTCTTTCAAGGATTACTTTTTATAACTTGTTTGTGGGAGGCCGACTTCATCATGTTGGTCCCTTATGACTTATTTCTAGTAATCCTCTTTCTTGGACCTTTGTCATGTCTCTTTCAGGGATTACTTTTGGTCCCTTATGAGTTATTTCTAGTAATCATCTTTCTTGGACCTTTGTCAGGTTTCTTTCAGGGATTACTTTTTATAACTTGTTTGTGGGAGGCCGACTTCATCATGTCAGTTCCTTATGAGTTATTTCTAGTAATCCTCTTTCTTAGACATTTGTCAGGTCTCTTTTAGGGATTAATTTTTATAACTTTTTGATTTTGGGGGCGACTTCTTTGCATCGGTCCCTTCTAAATTATTTTTAGTAATCCTCTTTTTTAGGGCTAGCAAGGCCTCTTTTCAGGGATTGACTTTTTATAACTTTGGTTATTGTGATCGACTGGTCTGACTTCACTACGTCAGCCTGTCTTTTAAGTTATTTTTAGCAACCCATTTTATTAAGATCTCGTCAGGTCCTTTCTATGGATCACTTTCGATAACTTCTCGCATTATTCTGTTTTGTCGCTTTTTCATCTTTGCCGATTTTATCGAATTCAGGTTTGATCCTTGTTTGGTTGACCTTTTGATGAATTTGGTTTTCATCTTTTTTGATCTTTATTATGGTCGGACAGTGAATTTTGATCTTCACTTTCTATGGATCTTGTAGCTTTATAATCGGGTGATGAATTTTTTAGCATTTCAGACTAATGCGTCTTGAGAATTTATAGAAAATCTAAAAAACTTTATTCAGAAGAAAAATGTACATATATACATGTGGGAGTTTTATCCCTATAGGTCGATCAATTTTGTAGATCTTGGCTTGGCACCTCATTAAAAAACCTTTTCAGGAAAAAGAGTGTACCTTATCCTAAGATCTTTATTACCTCTAACTGTAGTATCTTCTTAGGTTGCAGGCGTGCCATGACCTGGGAAGCTCCCGCCCTTCTAGTTTGGACAGTCTGTAGTAGCCCTTTCCAAGTTCTTCTATGACTCGGTAGGGTCCTTTCCAATTCGCTGCCAACTTTTCTTCTCCAGGTCGAGTTGTTCCGATATCATTTCGGATTAGGATAAGGTCGTTCTCGGCAAAACCTCACGGTATTACCTTTTGATTGTATCTTGAAGCCATTCGACATTTTAATGCCTCTTCCCTGATCCGAGCTCTTTCTCCAATTTCTGGAAGTAGGTCAAGTTCTTCCCTTTGAAGTTGGAAATTGGCCTCTGCACTATAATAGATCACTCTGGGCGACCCTTCTTCGACCTCTACTAGGATCATTGCCTCCATTCCGTAAGCTAATCTCAAAGGGGATTCCTTTGTGGTGGAATGTGGCATTGTTCGATATGCCCATAGGACTTGTGGGAGCTTTTCGGCCCAGGCTCCCTTTGCATCCTGTAATCTTCGTTTTATCCCGGCCAATATGACTTTGTTGGCAGCTTCTGCTTGTCCATTGGCCTGAGGGTGTTCTACGGACGTAAATTGGTGTTTTATGTTCAAATCGGCCACCAATTTTCTGAAGCCCGTATCTATAAATTGAGTATTGTCTGTGGTGATGGAGTATGGAACCCCAAACTTTGTGACAATGTTTCTATATAGGAATTTTTGACTTCTTTGAGCGGTGGCGTGAGCTAAGGGTTATGCCTCGATCCATTTTGTGAAATAGTCTATCCCTACTATGATGAATTTGACTTGTCCCGTTCCCTGAGGGAAAGGTCCGAGAAGGTTGAGTCCCCATTTTGCGAATGGCCAAGGTGAAATTACGCTGATGAGTTCCTCTGGCGGGGCGATGTGGAAGTTGGCGTGTTTCTGACATGGTGGACATGTCTTTACGAATTCTTTGGCTTTTTTTTGTAGAGTTGGCCAATAAAATTCTCCCCGAAGTACTTTTTTGGTAAGCGCTTATGCCCCGAGATGATTGCCATAGATGCCACTGTGTACTTCTTCTAAAACTTCCTTTGTGTTGGAAGTTGGCACACATTTTAACAATGGTATTGAGATCCCTCTTTTGTATAGAGTATTATTTATGATAGTGAAGTATTGTTCCTCACGTTTTAACCTCTTTGCCTCTTTTTCATCTGTAAGGAGCATTTCTGTTTTGAGGTTGTTAATTATGGGAGTCATCCATCCCTGATCCTGACCTGTTATGGCTAGGACTTTTTCTTCTTCCGAGATTGACGGGTTCTGTAGCATTTCTTGGACGAGGCATCTATTGTTGCCCCCTGGTTTGGCGTTGGCTAGTTTTGAGAGTGTATCAGCTCGGGCGTTTTGTTCTCGGGGTATGTGGCGGACCTCATATTCCCCGAGTTGTCCGAGTTGTTCCCTGGTTTTGTCCAAGTACCTTTTCATGGTAGGATCTTTGGCTTGGTAGCTCCCTGTTATTTGTGAAGTGACAACTTGTGAGTCGCTAAAGATGATAAGCTTTTGAGCTCCAACCTCCTTGCCCAGCTTCAAACCAGTTAGTAGCGCCTCATATTTTGCTTGGTTGTTTGAGGCAGGGAACCCGAATTTGAGGGAAATTTCGATTTGGGTTCCCTGGTCGCTTTCAATTATCACACCTGCGCCGCTTCCCATTTTATTTAAGGAACCGTCTACGTAGAGATTCCATTCTGTAGGGATTTCCAGGGTGTCTGTAAATTCTATAATGAAGTCGGCTAGATATTGTGATTTGATGGCTGTCTGAGCTTCATATTGAAGGTCAAATTCGGACAACTCGACTGGCCATTGCAAGATTCTGCCTGCTAAGTCTATTTTCTGCAAAATTCCTTTTATGGGTTGGTTGGTCCGAACCCTAATGGTGTGAGCTTAGAAATATGGATGAAGTCGTCGAGATGTTAATATGAGAGCATAGGCGAATTTTTCTATTTTTTGGTAGTTCAGCTCGGATCCTTGTAATGCTTTGCTGACGAAGTACACAGGTTGTTGCCCACTGTCGTCTTCTTGGACTAGTGCTGATGCTAATGCCCGACTTCCTACTGCGAGATATAATATGAGTGGTTCTCCTTCCCGAGGCCGAGCTAGGATAGGTGGTTGTCCCAGGAATCTTTTGAAATCTTGGAAGGCCTTCTCGCACTCCGTTGTCCATTCAAACCTCTTTCCCTTCCTTAGAGTGGCATAGAAGGGGAGAGATCTTATTGCTGATCCAGCTAGAAATCTGGACAAGACTGCCAACCTTCCATTAAGTTGTTGTACTTTTTTGACACAAGTCGGGCTCTTCGTGTTGAGTATGGCCCGACATTTATCCGGATTTGCCTCGATTCCTCTTTGTGTGAGCATAAAACCCAAGAACTTTCCAGCTTCTACTGCGAAGGTGCATTTTGCAGGATTAAGTCGCATGCCATTCCTTCTTATAGTGTCGAATACTTGGGTGAGGTCGAACAGCAGCGTCTTTTCACTTTGTGTCTTTATTAACATGTCGTCCATATATACTTCCATGATTTTTTCGATGTGATCCGTGAAGATCTTATTCATTAATCTCTGATAGGTAGCTCCTGCGTTTTTTAGTCCAAAAGGCATGACGATGTAGCAATAGTTTGCTTTTGGGGTTAAGAACGAGGTTTTTTCTTGGTCGGGCGGATACATCGGGATTTGATTGTATCTCAAATATGCGTTCATAAACGAGAGGTATTTATACCCGAAGGAGGCATCTACCAGGGCGTCGATACTTGGGAGTGGATAAAGATCTTTTGGGCAGGCTTTGTTGAGTTAAGTGAAGTCGGTGCACATCCGCCACTTTCCATTCGATTTTTTCACCAAGACAATGTTGTCTAGCCATAGTGGGTACGTGACTTCTCTTATGAATCCTACCTCCAATAGGGCTTGTACCTGCTCTTCCACAGCTTGGAATCGTTCTGGCCCGAGCTTTCTACGTTTCTGTTGTACTGGCCGAGATCCTGGGTAGACTGCTAGCTTGTGGCACATTAACTTGGGGTCTATGCCTGGCATGTCTGCAGCCTTCCATGCAAAGAGGTCGACGTTATCTCGCAAGAACTGTACGAGTGATTCTTTTTTGTCTCCTTTTAGGATTGTACCAATATTGCTTGTTTGGTCTGGGATATCTCCGATCTAGACTTTTTCTACTTCACCTTTGGGTTTTGGGCGAAGTTCTTCCTACCTTTGAGCTCCACCAAGTTTGATGGTGTGGAATTCTTCTCCTCTACCTCTAAGGTTTAAACTTTTGTTGTAGCAGCGGCGCACCGTCTTCTGGTCTGCTTTTATTGTAGCTATTCCTTCTGCAGTTTGGAACTTCATGCATAGATGTGGAGTCGAGACTACTGCCCGAGCTGATTCAATGTTGTCCGACCTATTAAGGCATTGTAGGCTGAGCTTACGTCAACCACAATGTAGTCTATTTTGAGTGTTCTTGACTGGTTTCCTTTTCCAAAGGTCATGTGTAGTGAGATGTATCCGAGTGGTTGAACTGGGGTGTCTCCCAGTCCGAATAGGCTATTCGGATATGCTGTGAGTTCTTTTTCTTCCAGGCCGAGTTTGTCGAAGGCAGTTTTGAATAATATGTCGGGGGAGTTTCCTTGGTTTATCAGTGTGCAGTGGAGATTTGCGTTTGCCAGTACGATAGTGATGACCATAGGATCGTCGTGTCCTGGGATGATGCCAAATGCATCCTCTTTGGTAAAAGTAATTGTGGGGATGTCGGGTGTTTCCTCTCTTCCCTCAACATGATATACTTCTTTAAGATATCTTTTGCGAGATGATTTGGAGATCCCGCCTCCCGCAAATCCTCCGTGTATCATGTGGACGTGTCTCTCGGTGTACGGGGTGGTCGTTCTGCCTGTCCGACATCTTCATCCCTTCTTCTTTCTCTGGGATCATCTGCTCGGCTCGCCAAATATCGATCTAATTTTCCTTCTCTTACCAGTTTTTCTATGATATTTTTTCAGTCAAAATATTCGTTGGTGGAATTGATGTGTGGAAAATGATCCAACACAAAACTAACCGGCAAGTGTACCGGGTCGCATCAAGTAATAATAACTCACATGAGTGAGGTCGATCCCACAGGGATTGAAGGATTGAGCAATTTTAGTTTAGTGGTTGATTTAGTCAAGCGAATCAAGTATTGGTTTGAGTGGTTTGTAATTAACAGAAGCTAAATTGCTTGAAATGTAAAGGGAGAGGGAAGAATTGCAGTAAATTAAAGAGAACAGAAAGTAAAAATGCGGAATCTTAAAGAACAAGTAAATTAAATTACAGAAACTTAGATTGCAAGAAAAGTAAATTACAGAAACTTAAAGTGCAAGAAATGTAAATTGCGAGAATGTAAAAGGGAATTGGGAGTTGTGATTGCAGAATTTAAACAAGAACAAGTGACTTGCAATAAGCAGAAGAGTAAAGTAAAGTGGATCTTGAACAGAAAAGTAAAAGTGATTAAGGAATTAAAAACAGAAAGTAGATGTAGCTCAATTGCAACAAATTAAAAGAAGGTTGAAGATCTCAGGAGTGGAAGAGACTAGATATCAAGTCTAGATCTCAAATCCTTCCTTGATCCAACAAGAACAATTGCAAAAGAAATAAAGAAAAGTAAATTGCAGGAAGAATAGAAGATGAAGCAGTAAACAGAAAGTGAAATTTAATTATGCAGAGAAAGTAAACAAGAGATCTCAAGGTGAGATTGAAACAGAAGTTCTTCAATTCTCCACCCAAGATCCAAAGCAAGAAAAATAAAAAGTGCTCAAGCAAGAACAAGGAAGAAGAGAGATCAATTCTCCTTCCCAATTCTCTAATATCTAAACTCAAAAGTAAAAGCTCCAAAAATGAAAATGAAAGAAAATTTCAAAGTAAGTTCTAGAGGTAAAAAAAAGTGAAGGTAAAGGATTCCTAACTAAATCAAACTAAGGCTTCCAAGGGGAGGTCCCAAGTTTAAAACTTGCTGGGTGGCTTTTTGGTGCAAATTTCCTTGGTTTCTTGTAGCGCCTTGCTCCTTGCTTCCTCAAGGTGCTGTGTTCGATCCTTGGGGAGAGCATTGGCAAACCTTTTTTCTTTGAATTATTTTGGATGGAGCCTGTTCATACCCTGGGTCGAGCTGTCCGACTCAGGATGTTCGACAGACAAAGCGACCGACCTCTTTAGATCAGGACAACCCGACCTCTCCTTAAAGAGCTCGGCCAAGTCATAGGAAAGCCCAAATGAAGGGCCCAAATAGGGGAATGCGCCCCAAATCCAAGGGCAGTCCAAGCCCATAGAGATAAAGGTGGTTCCCTTAAAGATGACCTCACTTAAAGATAAGATAAAGATAAGATAAGATAACTAACTTATCTTATCCGCAGGAGGCCACATCTCACCATTATAAATACACTGGAGCACCCAGGTATAACTCATACTCTGATTCTACTTAATACTTGCTTAATACCCTTGCTAACTTAAGCATCGGAGTCCCTTGCAGGTACACCCCGCCCTCCGGGGACGAAGGATCAGCACCATCACCAAGTCCAACAAGTCAGACACATCAGCTCCGGCCGCCGTATACCTACCGGACACGTCGGCTCCGACCAACACAGAAGATCTCATCCGAGATCGACCTGCAGTTTCAGGTAACCCTCGGAACATTGGCGCCGTTGCCGGGGAACCTGGAAGTCATCCCACTGACATGGCAGATGACCATGACAACGACCACGATTCAGGTTCGGAAGACAGAACGCCGCATAAAAACGTGGACACAATACTCAAAGATACTCCAGAAACCAATGGAAACAAAAATTCATCAAATCCAGGAGTAATAGAAGCACTTCAAATTCGATTGGAGCAACTCGAGAAAGAAGCCCAACATCGACGTGAAAAGGAAGAAGATCTACGCCGAGAGATAAGGAGGCATAGAGAACTAGAAGATAAGCTTGTAAAACTCGAAGCCGATCTTAAAAATAAAGCTACTCGATTATCCACAGAAGATAGCTCTCAGAAAGATCAAGATCCATTCACCAGAGAAATTATGAAGACCAAAATTCCAAAAGATTTCAAGCTTCCGGATATGACTCTATATGACAGCACCTCGGACCCCAACCATCATCTCAGCAACTTCAGAAGTAGAATGTACCTCACAGATGCCTCAGATGCAGTCCGCTGCAAAGCCTTTCCAACAACTCTCACAAAGACAGCCATTAAATGGTTTGACAACCTACCTCCAAAATCCATCTCGAGTTTCGACGATCTGGCCAAGAAGTTCCTGGCCCGATTCTCCATACAAAAGGACAAAGCCAAACACGCACCTAGCCTATTAGGGATCAAGCAGGGAGATCGGGAGAGCCTTTACAACTACATGGAAAGATTCAACAAAACATGCATGGACATACAAAGTCTACCAACAGAGGCTGCCATTATGGGCCTTATAAATGGCCTACGAGAAGGACCATTTAGCCAATCTATATCAAAGAGATACCCTACATCCTTAGACGAGGTACAAGAACGGGCACAAAAATACATCAACATGGAGGAAAACTCTCGACTTGGCGAAACCTCAAGGTTCGGCTCTGCCTACCGAGATAAAGAATCCAAGAAAAAAGAAGATCGCTCCGGAGAGAAAATAAAAAAATATCATAACTATACTCCTCTTAGGGTATCCTTGGTAGATGTTTACAAAGAAGTCTGCCATACAGAGAAAATTCCTCCAGCTCGGCCACTTAAAGGCAAAAGAGGAGGAGGAAATCGGAATGAATACTGTGAGTATCACCGACTTCGAGGGCATTCCACCAACGAATGCTTCGACTTGAAAAACGTCATAGAAAAACTAGTAAGAGAGGGAAAGCTAGATCGGTTTTTGGCCAACCGGGATGACGAACCAAGAAAAAGAAGAAGGGATGAGGATGTTGGACGATCTGAACGATCACCTCGCACACCGGAAAGACACGTTCACGTAATACACGACGGGTTTGCCGGAGGAGGAATCTCCAAATCATCCCGAAAGCGACACCTCAAAGAAGTATACCACGTCGAAGGGAAAAAGGAAGCTCCAGACATCCCAGCAATCACGTTTACCAAGGAAGACGCATCCGGAATCATCTCGGGACACGACGACCCCATGGTCATTACGATCATACTGGCAAACGCCAACCTTCACCGTACATTAATTGACCAGGGAAGCTCTGCCGACATCTTATTCAAAACTGCCTTCGACAAACTCGGTCTAGACGAAAAAGAGCTAAGAGCATACCCGAACAGCCTGTTCGGACTAGGAGAGGCCCCAGTTCAACCGTTGGGATACGTATCACTGCATACAACCTTCGGAAAGGGGAACCAATCCAGAACACTCAAGATAGACTACATCGTGGTCGACGTCAGCTCAGCCTACAATGCCTTAATAGGTCGGACAACATTAAATCAACTCGGCGCAATAGTTTCAACCCCACATCTATGTATAAAATTTCCAACGGCGGAAGGGATAGCTACGATAAAGGCAGATCAAAAAATGGCACGTCGCTGTTATAACAAAAGCCTAAACCTCCGAGGTGAAGGAAGAGAGTTCCACACAATCGAGCTTGGTGGAGTTCAGAGGCGAGAAGAATTCCGACCACAACCCGAAGGAGAAGTAGAAAGAATCCAGATCGGAGACACCTCGGATAAAACAACTAATATTGGCACGATCCTGAAAGGAGACATAAAGGAATCACTAATACGGTTCCTATGAGATAATGTTGATCTCTTCGCATGGAAAGCTGCCGACATGCCAGGTATTGATCCCGAGCTAATGAGCCACAAATTGGCAGTCTGTCTGGGGTCTCAGCCGGTACAACAAAGACGAAGAAAACTCGGACCTGAACGAGCTCAGGCTGTAGAAGAACAAGTACAAGCGCTACTTAAGGCCGGATTCATAAGGGAAGTCAAATATCCACTATGGCTAGCAAACGTCGTCTTGGTGAAAAAGTCAAATGGGAAGTGGCGAATGTGCACCGACTACACTGACCTCAACAAAGCCTGCCCAAAAGACCCCTACCCACTCCCAAGCATCGACGCTCTAGTGGATGCTTCATCAGGATATAAGTATCTCTCATTCATGGACGCATATTCAGGGTACAACCAAATCCCCATGTATCCACCAGATCAAGAAAAAACCTCGTTCCTAACACCGAAAGCAAACTACTGTTACATCATGATGCCTTTCGGTCTCAAGAACGCAGGAGCTACTTATCAAAGGCTAATGAATAAAGTTTTCGCAGATCACATCGGAAAAATCATGGAAGTTTATGTAGACGATATGTTGATAAAAACACAAAGCGAACATACATTGTTATCCGACCTGACTCAAGTGTTTTACACTATCAGGAAACACAACATGCGGCTCAATCCCGCAAAATGCACCTTCGCAGTAGAGCCGGCAAATTCTTGGGCTTCATGCTCACACAAAGGGGGATTGAAGCAAATCCAGACAAGTGTCGAGCCATACTCAACATGAAGAGCCCAACCTGTATCAAAGAAGTACAACAACTCAACGGGAGGTTGGCCGCTCTATCCCGATTCTTAGCAGGAGCTGCGATAACATCTCTTCCCTTCTATGCTACTTTAAGAAAGGGAAAACAGTTCGAATGGACGACAGAATGTGAGCGAGCCTTCCTAGACTTTAAGGAGTTCTTAGGACAACCACCTATCCTATCTCGACCACGAGAAGGAGAACCGCTCATATTATATCTCGCAGTAGGGAGCCAGGTAATAGCCTCAGCACTAGTCAGAGAAGACGAACATGGGCAAAAACCCGTCTACTTCATTAGCAAAGCACTACAGGGATCCGAGCTGAACTACCAGAAAATAGAAAAGTTTGCCTACGCTCTGATCCTCACATCCCGGGGGCTTCGCCCATATTTCCAAGCGCATACTATTAAAGTTCGAACCAACCAAACCCTAAAAGGGATATTACAGAAAATAGATCTAGTAGGAAGAATCCTGCAATGGGCAATCTAGTTGTCCGAATTTGACCTCCAATACGAGGCGCGTACAGCAATCAAATCGCAACACATGGCCGACTTCATCGCAGAATTTATAGACATCCCGAAAATCCCATAGAATGGAACATATACGTAGACGGATCCTCGAATAAAACAGGAAGCGGTGCAGGTGTGATAGTCGAGAACAACCAAGGAACTCAACTGGAGCTCTCCCTTAAATTCGAATTCCTGGCCTCAAACAACCAGGCAGAATACGAAGCACTATTAGCTGGTTTGAAGCTGGCTAGGGAGGTTGGAGCTCGGAAGCTCAACATCTACAGTGACTCACAAGTCATCACCTCACAAATCACAGGAAACTACCAAGCCAAAGATCTAACCATGAAAAAATATTTGGATAAAACCAAAGAACAGCTCGGACAACTCGGGGAATATAGGATCCACCACATACCTCGTGAGCAAAATGCCCGAGCTGACGCCCTTTCAAAATTAGCCAGCACCAAACCAAGGGGCAACAACAGAAGCCTCATCCAGGAGGTATTACATAAGTCGTCAATAGCGGAAGAAGAAAGAATCCTAGCCATAATAGGTCAGGACCAAGGATGGATGACCCCCATAATAAACTACCTCAAAATAGAAGAACTCCCTACAGATGAAAAGGAGGCAAAGAGGTGGAAAAGGGAGGCACAGTACTACACTATCATAAACAACACGCTGTACAAAAGAGGAATATCAACACCTTTACTAAAATGCGTACCAACTTCCAACACAAAGGAAGTCTTGGAGGAAGTACACAGTGGCATCTGTGGAAATCATCTCGGAGCGCAAGCTCTCACCAAAAAGGTACTCCGGGCGGGGTTCTATTGGCCAACTCTATAAAAAGAGGCTACAGAATTTGTAAGGACATGTCCACCATGCCAGAAGCATGCCAACTTTCACATTGCCCCACCTGAAAAGCTCATCAGCGTGACCTTACCCTGGCCATTTGCGAAGTGGGGACTCGACCTACTCGGACCCTTCCCACAGGGATCGGGACAAGTAAAATTCCTTATAGTAGGAGTAGACTATTTCACAAAATGGATCGAGGCAGAACCCCTGGCCAACGCCACCGCTCAAAGAAGTCGAAAATTCCTATATAGGAACATTATTACAAGGTTCGGGGTACCATACTCTATCACCACGGACAACGGTACCCAATTTACAGAGGCAGGCTTCAGAAAACTGGTGGCCGACTTGAACATAAAACACCAGTTCACCTCCGTCGAACATCCCCAAGCCAATGGACAAGCCGAAGCAGCCAACAAAGTCATATTGGCCGGATTAAAGCGGAGGCTACAAGAAGCAAAGGGAGCTTCCGAGGAACTTCCACAAGTCCTATGGGCATATCGAACAACACCCCATTCTACTACAAACGAATCACCATTCCGACAAGCATACGGAGTGGAGGCAATGATTCCAATAGAAATCGAAGAAGGATCTCCCCGAGTAGTCCACTACAATGAACAAGTAAACTCCCAACTTCAGAGAGAAGAGCTCGACTTGTTACCCAAAATCCAAGAAAGAGCTCGGATCAGGGAAGAAGCTCTAAAACAACGAATGGTTTCCAGATATAATCAAAAGGTAGTGCCGAGAAGTTTTGCAGAGAATGATCTCATCCTAATCAGAAATGACATTGGAACAACTCGACCCGGAGAAGGAAAGCTGGCAACAAACTGGGAAGGACCCTACCGAGTCATTGAAATACTGGGGAAGGGCTACTACAGACTATCCGAGCTTGATGGACGAGAGCTTCCTCGATCTTGGCACGCCTGCAACCTAAGAAGGTACTACAGTTAGAAAAGGTAAAGGATCTCACTAAATGGATGCGCTCTTTTTCCTGAAAAGGTTTTTTAATGAGGCACCATGTCTAGACCTAGGAACAAAGAAATTCCCACATGTATATATTCGCATTTTTCTTTGAATAATGTTTATTTAGATATTCTACAAAGATTCCAAGATGCATTAATATGAAGTATTCATCGTCCGATTATAAAGCAACAGGTCGGCAGAAAGTGAAAAACAAATTCGCTGCGCAACCACGATAAAGACAATTGTCCGATAAAGGTGAAAGCGCGATTCACCCAAAAGACAATCTAAAGATGACAACCATTTTCTATAAATCGGCAAAGATGAACACAGAATAATGTAAGAAGTTATCGAAAGCAATCCAAAAAAAGAACCTGACGAGGTCTTACGAATAGCTAATATAATAACTTAAAAGACTGGCCGACGTTCAGAAATCGGACCAAGTCAACCCAAGTTATAAGTAAACCCTGGAAAGAGGTCTGGCCAACCCTATTAAAGAGGATTACTTTAACTTAGAAGGGCAGGACATAACAAAATCAGCCCAAAACTAAAAAGTTATACAAGTAGTCCCTGAAAGAGATCTGACAAAGATCCAAGAAAGAGGACTACGAGAAATAACTTAAAGGAGACCGACATAACCAAGTCGGACTCCTACCATTAAAAAAGTTATACAAGTAGTCCCTGAAAGAGATCTGACAAAGATCCAAGACAGAGGACTACGAGAAATAACTTAAAGGAGACCGACATAACCAAGTCGGACTCCTACCATTAAAAAAGTTATACAAGTAGTCCCTGAAAGAGATCTGACAAAGATCCAAGAAAAAGGACTACGAGAAATAACTTAAAGGAGACCGACATAACCAAGTCGGACTCCTACCATTAAAAAAGTTATACAAGTAGTCCCTGAAAGAGATCTGACAAAGATCCAAGAAAGAGGACTACGAGAAATAACTCAAAAGAGACCGACATAACCAAGTCGGACTCCTACCATTAAAAAAGTTATACAAGTAGTCCCTGAAAGAGATCTGACAAAAGATCCAAAAAAGAGGACTACGGAAAATAACTTAAAGGAGACCGACATAACCAAATCGGACTCCTACCACTAAAAAAGTTAATCCCTGAAAGAGACCGAGTAAAGGCCCAGAAAAGGGGATCATGAAAAAAGCTTTTGAGGGGGAACAACATCGGTCATAAGGCACTAAAAAGTGAGGAAACCGAGAAACAAGTCGGACCCCCCACAGGCACAGGCCTCAAAAGGATCTAAGCTACAAAGAACGCAAATAACCTAAAGAGGCCAGAACAGCAAAATTTTAACAGATACCATGCATAAAACGATAAAAGCTTCAAGAGGTCACCACAAAACCAACCTTGGAAGCTACTTTGTTTTTCAAAAAAGAGTTGCAAAACAGACAACTAGAAGCGTCAAACAAAACCAAGTTCAAAAAAGCCCACAAACCGGGCTATTTACACAAAATATCCAGAAAAAAGATCAGCTAAAGATCGGGAGCTTTCCCGACAGCATCAGTATGAGGAGAAGGAGGACGAGTCTGAAGGGGCACGGCATCTACGGTTCCATCATCCCGGTTCAGAATCTGGCAATCCAGATCGGATGTAACGGGAGGAACAGAGGAGGTCGACACCTTGAGAGAAGGCACTGGGGGAGGATCAATCTCTTCATCATCCTGGTCATCAGGGACAATCTTACCATCTCTCACGACATTATCCAGGCTGATAAGAGTCAAGTCGGCATCAGGAGCAACAACTCGGAACTGCTCCATCAGGTTCTCAGAGGCAGCAGTTACACTACCCACAAGGTGACCTTGAAGCTCACCATAATTAACCCGAGCTGTTTCCAACTCCTCCCGAAGACGCATCAATTCCCTATAAGCCGAGACATAGCTATCCTTATGTTTCAAAGCCATGTCTTCGGCCAGCTTCAGAGAAGCAGCAAGGGCAATAGAGCTGGCCTTCTCACCCTCCAGTTCCTTCTCCACCTTGGCCAACTTTACCTCCACCTCCTCCTTCAGACCCTTGATTCGATCAAACTCTGACTTGGCCTCCTCCATAAAAGATTTGGTAGCATGAACCGGAATCCCCTGAATTGTTCGAAAAACAGCTGCACCCATATGGGCCATCTTCATACTATTTTGGGTAATAAAATACAAATGCTTTAACAGAGACACGTCGTCCATGGAAAGCCCACCATAGGGGACAATTTGCTGGTCAACAAATTCAATGGCATCAAAGTCTGGAGCATCCAAGTTAAAGGGTTCGGATGTTTTTTGCTTTTTCAAAGGTGGGGTACTAGAAGCAACAGCAGAAGTTTGAGGAGGATCGACCTGATGAAACTGGGGAGTAGGAATTACTTTCCTCGGCCCAAGGGAACTCGGCACCGGGGGCTTCAAGGGGACCTGTGAAGATCCCTCGCCGGCCACCTTGGCCGAGATGTTCAGAGCAGCAGTTGCCTTCTATGCCCTTTTGAAGGCCTTCATAGAGTCGTTATTCTTTGACATCTCTACAAAACACAAAAACAGTCACGACAAAGAGCTACAAAAGAGGAAGAAAAAGGAAATAAGTACAGAAACAAGTCAGAACAAATCCCAAAATAGTCTGAGCCAAGGATGGGTCATTCAAAAACCTTTTTGTATCAAGATGGGGCGGTTTTCCCCATAGATCCTCAAGAACAACAACAAAAGCACGCTCAACATCATCAAGCATCTCCCAAGTATAACGAGACACTCTCACATCCCTCTGCCACTGTAGAGGGAAAGAAGGCTCATCATTTTCGTCAACAAAAAAGGGGCGGGCCCCCTCGACAGCACGAACCTTAAAGAAGTAATTCTTGAAATCCTTAAAAGACTCATCATACATAGCAAAAACTTTATGGCCCTGGGCGGACCTGAAGGAAACCCAGGAAGCCTTCTTTTTTGAAGAACCGCCAGGCTTAGCAGAAACAAACAAATAAGGAAACAGAGTCTGGGAAGGTGTTACATCTAGCTCACGGCAGAGAAGTTGAAAAATTTTAATAAAACCCCAGGAATTGGGGTGAAGCTGGGATGGAGCAATGTTACACGACCACAACAGGTTGGTTTCAAAAGCAGTAAAAGGAAAAGTAACATTCAACTGGCTGAAAAAGTACTCATAGGCATAAAAGAAGGGACGCTCCCTCTCAATGGAAGTCGAAAAGCAAACCCTCTCATGAGAATCAGGAGCAACAAGCTCGTAATCCCCCTCGCGAGCATTGTTACCACAAATCCTATGACGCTTCCTCAGCTCTGTGCAAAATTCAGCGTCCACAACGGAAACACACAACAAAACAAGGGAGTCCAGCCAATCGGACATCCCCTCGGGAACTTTGGAAGACATCTCTACAATGTTATTGCGAGAAGACATGAGGCCAACTAAATCCTACAAGTAAGAAAAGAAAATGAGGTTACTACAAACATCTCGGACAAAGGAGAAAACAACTCATACTTCTCATGTAATGAAAAGCAAGAAAAGGAAAACCCCAAGACTCAAACCAAAGTCCTGGGGCATCCTTTGGAGGCAGTTTCAAGGCAAGGTTTCCAGAAAAATAGTGTGAAGCTTCGCATCCTAGCATTTTTCAAACAAGAAAAAGACCTCAAACAAGCAAGCATTTTCAGAAGCATAAGTCATCACAGTGTACCAAACAAAAAGCATTCCCAGAACGTCAAAACGCGCCAAGCAGAAATTGCTAAAGGTATGAACTTTCTCAAAGTCAGAAACAAAAACGGTCAAGCAAAACAAGGAACAAGATGTAGATTCTCTATCAGAAGCAACAACAAAACCCTAAAAAGCCTCGATGAAAATATCAAAAGAGTGCACGAAAGAAAGCCAAGGAAAACACGTTTACAATGACAAACGAAAAAGATCATGAAAAGGTTCAAACTTTCAAACATGCAAAATCAAAGCTTCACCAAAAAATGAAAAGTAAAGCTGCGAAAGAAGCAGGAAAGTTAATACCAACCTGAAAAAGCAGCGAGCTTCAAAGAAACTGAAGATGGAAATCTGGGAACACCTTCTCGCAAAGAAACGCGAAAGCAATGTCGCAGGGAGAAAACGTGAAACTCCAGGCAAAAACAGAAGCTCCAGAAACACCAAACGACGCCGCAAACACAGAAAAAAGGAGAAGTGAAGAGCAGAGAGAACGGAGAAGAGAAGTTATGAGAAGGGCAAAAGAAGAGAAACCGTTTCTGGGCTTTCAAAAATCAAAATAAAGAGCCAAAAGGAAACAGGGCAATTAATGCTAAAATTAAGGAAAGCATTAAACCCTCGCACGTTCCCAAAACGCCAATATAAAAGCGCGCGCCTTTAGAGGAAACGTTCTACATTCAAAGGATTATACAAAAAAAAAGAAATCGACAAAATGCTTGAGTTCGGCTTCATCATGAAAGGACCGAAGTCAAAAACTCGACCTCAACAGAAAGACCGAGCTCAAGCAGGGGCACTGTTCATACCCTGGGTCGAGCTGTCCGACTCGGGATGTTCGACAGACAAAGCGACCGACCTCTTTAGGTCAGGACAACCCGACCTCTCCTCAAAGAGCTCGGCCAAGTCATAGGAAAGCCCAAATGAAGGGCCCAAATAGGGGAACGCGCCCCAAATCCATGGGCAGTCCAAGCCCATAGAGATAAAGGCGGTTCCCTTAAAGATGACCTCACTTAAAGATAAGATAAAGATAAGATAAGATAACTAACTTATCTTATCCGCAGGAGGCCACATCTCACCATTATAAATACACTGGAGCACCCAGGTATAACTCATACTCTGATTCTACTTAATACTTGCTTAATACCCTTGCTAACTTAAGCATCGGAGTCCCTTGCAGGTACACCCCGCCCTCCGGGGATGAAGGATCAGCACCATCACCAAGTCCAATAAGTCGGACACATCAGCTCCGGCCGCCGTATACCTACCGGACACGTCGGCTCCGACCAACACAGAAGATCTCATCCGAGATCGACCTGCAGTTTCAGGTAACCCTCGGAACAGAGCCCGATAATGCTCTCAAGGAGAGCAGAGCAATGTTTTGCTCTTCCTTGTTTCTTGGCTTAAGTTTGTGCTCCGCTCTCAAGGGAGGGCAGAGCATTGAAGCTTTGCATGCTTGGTTCATTGTTGTGCTCCCTTGGAGAGCATTGTGCTCTTGGGGAGAGCAGTGTGCATCCACCTTCCATGCGTCATGCTTCCTCATTTTCTTTGCCACACTTTCTTCTTCATTAAGTCACGCTTCTTAAGCCACACTTTCTTATTTTCTTCTTTTCTTCACCCACAAAAAATCAAAACAACCAATCAAAGTATCACCAAATTCACAAGGTTTATAAATCATTAAAATACAATTAAATTTAGCTTAAACCTCATGATTTAGAATCAATTAAATGGTGGTTGTTTGATTCAAAGAAACCATGCATTTCCATTCCAAATTACTTACTTAGAATGCAAGAAAGTGCATAAAAACTAGTGAAACAAGTGAAATTAGCTTGAAAAATAGGCATATGATGACTTGTCATCACAACACCAAACTTAAATCTTGCTTGTCCCCAAGCAAGCACTAAACATAAGAGAAGATAGAATGAAATAGAGAAGTATATATGTCCTTATTAGGCTGATAGTTGAATTTGGTTTATGGGGTTTTATGCAGATCAATAGTAGTTCATTTATTACTTGCTGTCAAAACAAACAATGTCTCCTAAAGGGTTCACCAAGGTTGCTGCTACAATACCTTACTTTTTGCTTATTTCCCTTGTTAGCTTTTTCTTCTTTCTTTTGCATTAGAGAGCTTATTGCTTATTGAAGGCTTGGTGGCAAATGTTGCAGTGGCCTTTGTCTTAATTTCACTCAACATTTCTTCACCACAGACACATGGCTTACCTTTTTCTTCCTAGGATCATTCATGCCCAGCATCTCTTTGGATAACTAAATGTTTTGTAGCTAGGTTGCTCTTTATTGTGGACTTTCAGTTGGCAATCCCAAATCAGTTGATCTAAGTGGCCAAGTTTTGAAATACTCCTTAGAAGTTACTTGTCCAAGCATATCCTAGTACAAAAACACCACAGGCATGTGTCCTATGGTCCAAGCTATTGGTGTCTAGCCTTATTATTTGTTTCCTTGCCAGCTTTTGGCTTTTTTTCTTCTTTTTCTTTTTGTTTTGATTTATTTGCAAGGGACTTTCATTAATTGAAGGATCATAGCAGCAAGCTAGCTTAAGCTTCAAGTAACATGTCATTATGCAGCAATTATTCTATGAGCTAATAATTGAATCAAACACATACCACCACTAACTTTCATTCTAACTTTTGCAACATTGAACAATTACTTTTCTAAGTCAAACATCTCTCTTTTATTCAAACAGCAGGGGAAACAAAACAAAATTCAAAGCTAAGTGATGGATAACAAACATTATGCAAATCAGCATACTTAATCAAACAACTTCACTTGCAACTAGATGAACGCTTTAGCAAGACATACAAGATTTCTTGAATTAAAACATTTCACAACAACAAGGATTAAGTGCAGATACAACCTTTTGGGTTGCAGCTTTTCATTCTTCCTCTTGTTGTATCCTTTTTGAGTCACAATGCAAATTGTCTTCAATTGTTGGCTAATTTCCTGCATAATTCTCAAAAGTTGCTTGCTTCTCAAGCCCTTAAATGAATGGTTAGTGTTCATACCCTGACCGAGCTCTCCAAACTCGGTAAAGCAGATAGAAGGCCCGACCTCGACCCAAGGCCCACGTTCGAGGTCGGACCTCGGACAAACAGGCCAAAGAAAGGCCCATCAGAAGGAACTAAGCCCAAAACCTAAAGGCCGAAAGGGCCTGGGAAAGGCGGTTCCGCAAAGATAGAGATGAATCTCCCAAAAGATAAGATAAGATAAGAATATCTTATCTAGGGATGATCGCAGCCAACTACTATAAATACACTGGAGCACCCAGGTATAACTCATACTCTAATTCTACTTGATATCTGCTTGGACCCATGCTAACTTAAGCATCGGAGTGTCATTGCAGGTACAACCCCCCGCCGTTCAGCACAACCAGCTCGGGTCACAGACCCCCCACCTCGGGCCTTGCCAGAAGACCGAGCTACACGTTTCAGGTAACCCTCGGAACATTGGC
This sequence comes from Arachis stenosperma, assembly GCF_014773155.1. NCBI lineage: Eukaryota > Viridiplantae > Streptophyta > Magnoliopsida > Fabales > Fabaceae > Arachis > Arachis stenosperma. The sequence continues at coordinate 83,117,325 of NC_080381.1, forward strand.
GCCGTTGCCGGGGACCTGGAAGTCATCCCTTTACCATGGCGGACGACCCTCCCAACAATAACCACGCTACATCAGAACAAGAAGAGGAAGTTGACACCGGAGAACGGCCGGACAGCCCTCTATCACCACGCACTCCAGGAGGAAACAAACAGAATCGCCCAAAGACATCACCCCCAGACAAAGATCCACAAAATCCCGAAAGAGAAAAAAGTTCGGAGATTCTGGAAACAGTTCGGGCACAACAAAGCCGGCTGAGACAACTCGAAGAGGACGTAAAGAAGCAGAAGGAAACTGAACAGGATCTGAGAAGGGAAGCTCGCAAACGCAGGGAATTGGAAGAAAAACTGCGGAAGATAGAGGCCAACCTAAAAGATCGGATGGAACACGGCACCACTCCCGAAAGCAACCATGATCCCTTCACACAAGAGATCATGAAAGAGAAGGTACCGCGAAACTTCAAACCACCAGATATGGACCTCTACGACGGCACCACCGATCCAAGTCATCACCTCAGCAATTTCAGAAGCAGAATGTACTTAGTCGACGCCTCCGACGCGATTCGATGCAAAGCCTTCCCCACCACTCTCACTAAGTCAGCCATGAAGTGGTTCGACAACCTGCCACCAGGATCAATCTCCAGCTTTGAAGACCTAACCAAAAAATTCTTAACAAGGTTCTCTATTCAAAAGGACAAGGCAAAACATGCCCCCAGCCTACTCGGGATCAAACAAGGCAACCAAGAAACTCTCAGAGAGTACATGGAGCGATTCAACAAGGCCTGCCTGGACATACAACACTTGCCCACGGAAGCAGCCATCATGGGATTAGCAAACGGCCTAAAAGAAGGACCGTTTAGCCAATCCCTATCCAAAAGATACCCGACCTCCTTATACGAAGTACAAGAACGGGCAGGAAAGTATATCAACATGGAAGAAACCTCCCAGCTGAGAGACTCTTCCAGGAAGGAGTCAACCTACCCGCCCCGAGATCGAGATCGGGAACAAAAAAAGAAAGAAGAATCCAACTCGGACAAGCCACGAAAATACCACAGCTACACTCCCCTCCGAGTCTCCCTGGTAGACGTCTACAGAGAAGTATGCCACACCGAGAAGATCCCACCACCCAAACCTCTGAAGCACAAGAGAGCAGGAAGAGATCGGTCCGAGTACTGCGAATATCACAGACTCTACGGCCACTCTACTAACGACTGCCACGACTTAAAGAATGTTATAGAAAAGCTAGCCAGAGAGGGAAAACTCGACAGATACATAGCTGAGAAAGGAGAAGAAACCAGAAAGAGAAGACGGGGAGATAACGAAGATCGGGCCGAGCAAACACGAACCCCGCGAACTCCTGAAAGGCACATACACATGATAAACGGAGGTTTCGCAGGGGGAGGGACATCCAAATCCTCACGGAAGAGACACCTCAAAGAAGTCTACCATGTCCGAGAAGACAGCCCCTTACCCGAGTTACCTACTATCTCATTTACCCGAGAAGATGCTCTTGGAATAATACCCGGACACGACGACCCTATGGTGATCACCATCATCCTAGCCAACGCCAACTTACATCGAACCCTGATCGACCAAGGAAGCTCAGCAGATATCCTGTTCAAAGCAGCCTTCGACAAGCTCGGACTCGAAGAAAAAGAGCTAAAAGCCTATCCCACCGACCTGTTTGGACTAGGAGATACCCCGATCCGCCCCTTGGGATACATCTCATTACACACTACCTTTGGAAAAGGCGAGCAAACCAAAACACTAAGCATCGACTACATTGTAGTCGACGTCACTTCAGCATACAATGCCCTCATCGGACGACCAACCCTAAACAGACTAGCGGCTATAGTCTCGACCCCACACCTCTGTATGAAGTTCCCTACCGCAAAGGGAATCGCTACCCTAAAAGGCGACCAAAAACTAGCACGACGATGCTACAACGAAAGTCTGAGCCTAAAAGGGAAAGAGGTCAACATAATAGAACTCGGGCGAGTCCAAGCCCGAGAAGATCTTCGGCCACAACCAGAAGGAGAGACCAAAAAGATCCAGATCGGGAACACACCCGAGAAAGTAACAAACATAGGGGCAAACCTCGAGGCAGGCCTAAAGGAGGAACTCACAACCCTCTTAAGGGAGAATTCCGACCTCTTCGCCTGGAAAGCCTCCGATATACCAGGCATAAGCCCCGACCTGATGTGCCATAAGCTATCAGTATACCCGGGATCCCGACCTGTCCAACAAAGACGCAGGAAGCTCGGGCCCGAACGCATGCAAGCAATAGAAGAACAAGTGCAAGCACTACTAGATGCAGGGTTCATTAGGGAAGTAAAGTACCCCCTATGGCTCGCAAACGTGGTCCTAGTGAAGAAGCCCAATGGAAAATGGAGGATGTGCGTCGACTACACGGATCTCAACAAAGCCTGCCCCAAAGATCCATATCCACTACCGAACATCGACGCCTTAGTCGATGCCGCTTCGGGCTACAGATACCTCTCCTTCATGGATGCATACTCGGGATACAATCAAATCCCGATGTATGGACCCGACCAAGAAAAGACCTCGTTCATAACCCCAAGGGCAAACTACTGTTACGTAGTAATGCCCTTCGGGCTGAAGAACGCAGGGGCAACCTACCAGAGGCTAATGAACAAAGTGTTCTCAGAACACATCGGGCTACAGCTAGAGGTGTACGTCGACGACATGCTAGTAAAGACACAAGAAGATAGAAACTTGGTCGCCGACCTCAGCAGTATCTTCGACACCCTCCGGAAACACAACATAAGACTTAACCCGACAAAGTGCACCTTCGCCGCAGAAGCCGGGAAGTTCTTAGGCTTCATGCTGACTCAGAGAGGCATCGAAGCAAACCCGGACAAATGCCAAGCAATACTCAATATGAAAAGCCCGACGTGTGTCAAAGAAGTACAACAACTAAATGGGAGACTAGCCGCCCTATCAAGATTCTTGGCAGGATCAGCGATAAGATCACTCCCTCTCTACTCACTCCTAAAGAAAGGGAAACCCTTCTCTTGGACCCCGGAATGCGAAAAGGCCTTCCAAGAATTCAAGGAATTCCTCGGGCAGCCACCAATCTTAACCCGACCTCTAAAAGGGGAAGAGCTCGTACTATACCTGTCGGTCGGACATCGGGCAGTCGCCTCGGCACTAATACGAGAAAATGAGGAGGGGCAACACCCCATATACTTCGTAAGCAAAGCACTACAAGGGGCCGAATTAAACTATCAGAAAATAGAGAAATTCGCCTATGCACTAGTGTTCACAGCTCGGAGACTCCGCCCCTACTTTCAAGCCCACACCATCAAAGTCCGGACAAACCAACCCATGAGACACATCCTACAAAAGACAGACATGACAGGACGAATCCTACAATGGGCGGTGGAATTGTCCGAGTTCGACCTCCACTATGAAGCCCGGACTGCCATAAAATCTCAATACCTAGCCGACTTCGTCGCAGAATACACTGAGACCCCGGTAACCCCACTCTCATGGAATCTGTATGTCGACGGATCCTCAAACAAAACAGGAAGCGGGGCCGGTGTTATACTCGAAAGCGATCAAGGAACACGGATTGAGCTATCCCTAAAATTCGAGTTCCAGGCCTCAAATAACCAAGCCGAATACGAAGCCCTACTAGCGGGACTAAACTAGCCGAAGAGGTCAGAGCAAAGAGGATCACGATCTTCAGCGACTCCCAGGTCGTCACATCACAAGTAAATGGAAGCTACCAGGCCAAAGACCCTACTATGAAAAAATACCTGGACCAAACACAGGCGCAATTACGACACTTCCCGGAAATACAAATCCAGCACATACCCCGGGAGCAAAATGCCCGGGCAGACGCCCTCTCAAAACTTGCTAGCACCAAGCCCGGAGGGAACAACAGAAGTCTCCTCCAAGAAACTCTACAATCCCCCTCCGTGTTAAGGGAGGAAGAAATACTAAATATATCCGGGCAACAACAAGGATGGATAACCCCCAGACTCAACTATCTGAAATCGGGAACTCTCCCCGCCGAAAGAAAAGAAGCTAAAAGGCTTACAAAAGACGCCCAGAACTACACGTTAATCCACGACGTATTATACAGAAGAAGATTCTCAAACCCCCTCCTGAGGTGCGTCCCGACCACAGAAACAAAGAGCGTCCTCGAAGAAGTCCACAAAGGCATGTGTGGGAACCATCTCGGAGCCCGGGCCCTGTCCAAGAAAATAGTCAGAGCCGGGTTCTACTGGCCGACCTTGCAAAGAGACGCGGCAGAGTTTGTGAAAATATGCCCCCCCTGCCAAAAACACGCCAATTTTCACAAAGCACCGCCCGAAGACCTCATAAGCATCACCGCACCATGGCCCTTCGCAAAGTGGGGACTCGACCTACTCGGCCCATTCCCACAAGGACCGGGGCAAGTCAAGTACCTCATAGTAGGGGTCGACTACTTCACAAAGTGGATCGAGGCTGAACCCTTAGCCACTATTACGGCTCAGAAAAGCCGTAAATTCCTATACAAAAACATTGTCACGAGGTTCGGAGTCCCCTACTCCATCACAACAGACAATGGAACACAGTTCACAGACACAAGTTTTCAGAACTTGGTGGCCGAGCTAAAAATCAAACAGCAGTTCACATCGGTCGAACACCCGCAAGCCAATGGACAAGCAGAGGCCGCAAATAAAGTCATCTTGGCCGGGTTAAAACGAAGACTCCAAGAGGCCAAAGGGGCATGGGCCGATGAACTCCCCCAGGTATTATGGGCATATCGGACAACCCCGCACTCTACAACAGGAGAATCCCCATTCCGACTAGCCTACGGAATGGAGGCAATGATTCCCGTCGAAATAGACGAAGGATCACCCAGAACCATCTTCTACAACGAAGGAGGCAACCCTCAGGCACAAAGGGAAGAACTCGACCTCCTACCCGAGGTCCGAGAAAGAGCCCGAATCAGAGAAGAAGTCTTAAAACGACGAACGGCCCTCAGATATAACCGAAAGGTGATAAAACGAAGCTTCTCCACTCACGACCTGATTTTAATCCGAAACGACATCGGAACACAAAAATCGGGAGAAGGAAAGCTAGCCGCAAATTGGAAGGGGCCCTACAAAGTAACAGAAGTCTTAGGGACAGGCTACTACAAGATATCCGACCTAGAAGGCAATGAGCTGCCCAGAACCTGGCACGCCTGTAACCTAAGACGATACTACAGCTAGAAAAACTTAACCCGAGGTGTACTCTTTTTCCCCACGAGGGTTTTTTAATGAGACACCCGGTTAAGTAGGACACCCGACCTAGTCAAAAGGGTAAACACTTTGTACATATTCTTCTTTTTAATACTAATCAAATTTCTTTATTTTCTCTTTCTCGTTATAAAGCATATCCTAAAAAGTACCCCACCAAGGCGCATTAATTTATGCTCGGCAAAACGCAAAAAATCATTTGCCAAAGGCCATACGAGGTCGGCAAAGATGAAGCGACGAGGTTCAAATTAATGTGAGAAGTTATAAAAGTAACTCTGAAATGGCTCAAAAAGCCAAATAGAAAAGAAGTTACAAAAATAACTTAAAAAAGGCCGACCAAACAACGAAGTCGGACCTGACCAAAGGGGTACTCAAGGATCCCGATGTCCGAGAGTAAACTCGGACCCAAGAAAGAAGCTGGCAAAGAACCAGGACTTCGAGAAACGCTAGCTAAAAAGTTGTTACCCAAAAACAACTAAAAAGCAAAAAGCGAGAAAGTCAAGGCGCTAGCTAAAAAGTTGTTACCCAAAAACAACTAAAAAGCAAAAAGCGAGAAAGTCAAGGCGCTAGCTAAAAGTTGTTACCCAAAAACAACTAAAAAGCAAAAAGCGAGAAAGTCAAGGCGCTAGCTAAAAAGTTGTTACCCAAAAACAACTAAAAAGCAAAAAGCGAGAAAGTCAAGACGCTAGCTAAAAAGTTGTTACCCAAAAACAACTAAAAAGCAAAAAGCGAGAAAGTCAAGGCGCTAGCTAAAAAGTTGTTACCCAAAAACAACTAAAAAGCAAAAAGCGAGAAAGTCAAGGCGCTAGCTAAAAAGTTGTTACCCAAAAACAACTAAAAAGCAAAAAGCGAGAAAGTCAAGGCGCTAGCTAAAAAGTTGTTACCCAAAAACAACTAAAAAGCAAAAAGCGAGAAAGTCAAAACGCTAGCTAAAAAGTTGTTACCCGAGAACAACTAAAAAGCATAAAAGCGGAACGAGACAATCGAAACACAAAGCATGGCATAATAAAGCTACAAGAGTAGCTAAAATAGCAGAACAGGTGTCCAAAATGTTTGCAGAAAACATCCAAAAAACAAAAAGCCCACAGGTCGGGCAAAAGCACAAAAAGTACAAAAAATTACAGAGGATCAAGGCCCTTTCCAGACTCCGCATCAACACCTGGCTGAAACATGGATATCGGGACTGCAGGAACAGCACCATCGCTTGGAACCTCCATACCAACTCTATCCTCGGCCAAAGGTGAAGTCGGGTTCACGACCGGAGCCTCGGGGTCGGACACCGGAGCCTTGGGGTCGGACATCGGAACCTCATCCTCAACAGGGGCAGGAACAATCTTCCCCTCCACAACCATGTTATCCGTACTGAACAAACTGAGATCCAATTCGGGAGCAAGAACCCGGACCTGATCCCTCAAATTCACAAACATAGCATCCATACCCTTGGCCACATTATCTTCCAGCTCATAAAAGTCATCCCGAGCAGATTGCAGCTTCTCCTTCGTCTCCACAAGCTCAGCATACAGCTTGGTATAGTTCTCCGTCGCCACCCTCGCCATCTCCTCAGACGTCTTCGCCACCGCCACAGCCGCGGTAGCCCTAGTCTTCTCTTCCTCCAAAGACTCCTCCAGCTCGGCAATCCTAGCATCCTTCAGCTGACTAACCTTATCAAGCTCGGACCGGGCCTTCTCAAGTCGGGAGCTGGTCGCCCCAAGGGGAGCTTTCTTAAACTCCCGAGCAATGGCGGCATGAAGGCTAGCCATCCGAACACAACTCCGCGCCATATACTGAAAGTGATGCTCCATGGACGCATCATCAGTAGAAATAAAAGTCTGAGGAAGAATGTGCTGCTCAACCCAACCGAGAGCATCGAAATCCTTGTCATTGAAACCAGCAGGCTCTCGGGAAGTCTTCTGTTTCTTGGGGGGAGGACCCGAGGTCGAGGTCGGGGAAAGCTGACCGGGTCCGGAGATCGGAGGATCCTGAGTTATGGCTCGGAACTGAGGGACCGGAATGGTCTTCGACCGAGTCTGAACACCAATTGTAGTCTTCTGCGGAGAAGGTCGGGGAGAAGCTTCAGCCTCGATATTCCGAGATGCCGCAGATTTCTTCGCTCGACGGAGAAACTTCATAGAATCAGCCTGAGAAGACATCTCTGCAGAAACGAAACAAAGAGGTTATCAAACAGAAAGATCAAAACAAAGTCAAAATATGAAAATGAAACCTCAAAAAGAGGTCGGGAACTACCTAACTCGGAACGGAGAAGGCTTGGATCTCCCAACATTTTCTTCGTATCCAAGTGAGGTGCCCGACCCCATAGACTGCTCAACACACCAACGAAAGCCTGTTCCACCTCATCTAGACTCTCGAAGGTGTACTTAACCGACACCACACTCTCTTGCCAACAAAGAGGAAACGAAGGCTCCCCACTCTCATCTAAGAAAAAAGGTCGGACATCTCCAACAGCCCGGACTTTGAAGTAATAGTTTTTGAAATCGTGAAACGACTCATCATACAAAGTGCAAAATTTCCTACCCTGGTTAGCCCTAAACGAAACCCAGGACACCTTCCCAGCACCCGACCCCGGCTTCGTCAGTACAAACAGATAAGAAAAAAGAGAAACAGAAGGGGAGACGCCTAAAATCTGACACAAAAGTTGGAAAAGCTTTAAAAACGCCCAAGAGTTCGGATGGAGTTGTGTAGGGGCAAGGTTACAAGACCAAAGGACCTCGGATTCCAGGTCGGTGAAAGGAAGACGGACACCTAGCTTGGAGAAGAAACAATCATAAGCATAGAAGAAAAGTTTCTCGGAACTCTCTAACGGCGGAAAACATACCCTCTCCTCGGACTCCGGGGCTGCTAACTCGTAATCCCGCTCAGACTCCCTGTTCTCACAAACACTACACTCCCTACGGAACCTAATCAGATACTCAGAATCTACAACAGACGGGACCCTTAAAGGAGCAGGATCTACCCAACCTAGACCACTCGGAATCTTGGTCGACATTGCTTGAAACACCTTTCGAGACATAAAAAAATCTTGCCTACAAAGAAAGAATACAACAGCAAGACAAAATCACACAAAGGCAGAAAAACCAAATTCAACAAAAACAAAGAAAGCAAAGTTCTTTTACAAACAAGAAGGCAGCAACTCGAATAACAAAAATGGATCGGAGAAAAGAGTCCCCCCACACACACATACAAAGCAATAGCGGCGCCTCTTTTCGGGGCAACCCGGGCATAGAAGATATCAGAAAAAAGAAGCGTACGAAGAATAAAAGCGAAAAAAGCAAACCTGGAAAAGAAGAAAGCGACGAGCTCCGACGAAAGGAAAAACGGCGGCGCAGAAAAGAACTCTGAAAAAACGCACAAAAAATGGAAGACGAAGAACAGAGAGAAAGAAGAGAAGATGCTCGAAAAGAAGTGATGAATAACAAAGAAAAATGAAGAAAGGGGCAAATAAATAAAGCCTCCACAGAGCGCCGCACGGAAATCGAGCAAGAAACGGTAACAAGCAATAAATGCTGAAACGACCGTTTTCAAATTTTGAAAAACTACTATGCCCGAGCTCGACCTTCCGAAAAAAGACGAACTCGGGCAGGGGCACTGTTCATACCCTGACCGAGCTCTCCAAACTCGGTAAAGCAGATAGAAGGCCCGACCTCGACCCAAGGCCCACGTTCGAGGTCGGACCTCGGACAAACAGGCCAAAGAAAGGCCCATCAGAAGGAACTAAGCCCAAAACCTAAAGGCCGAAAGGGCCTGGGAAAGGCGGTTCTGCAAAGATAGAGATGAATCTCCCAAAAGATAAGATAAGATAAGAATATCTTATCCAGGGATGATCGCAGCCAACTACTATAAATACACTGGAGCACCCAGGTATAACTCATACTCTAATTCTACTTGATATCTGCTTGGACCCATGCTAACTTAAGCATCGGAGTGTCATTGCAGGTACAACCCCCCGCCGTTCAGCACAACCAGCTCGGGTCACAGACCCCCCACCTCGGGCCTTGCCAGAAGACCGAGCTACACGTTTCAGGTAACCCTCGGAACAGTTAGTATGCATAATTTGAGTGTGTCTTTTGGATTTATTTTGATGTGGGAACACCAAACTCAATTCCTTGCTACTGCCTCTGATGCAACAAGTTAACCATATGTGAAATCCTTATGTCTTTGCTAGAGGTTATGGAATTAAAGCTAGAAAGCTGTTAAATAGTTGAATAATTTGTCTGATTGCTTGGAGCTAGCATTGTGCAGGAAGTGAGAATGTTCTTTTAAGTGAGATTTTGGTGGAATACAAAACTTATAATCCTTCATTCTCCCTTAAATTGTTTTGGTGTGCAACACCAAACTTAGCTCCTTGCAATGCATACCAATTATTCAGCATTTTTATTGAAAAAGCTATGAAAAGAAAACTACCTCAGGTTGGGTTGCCTCCCAACAAGCGCTTCTTTATTGTCACTAGCTTGACATCTTTCATTCTGTTGATCATGAAAATTGAAGATCACAGTGCCTTAGCTTGTCTTTCTTTACCGTGAACTTCCTTCCGGTTTCCTCTTTGATGACCTCTATGAGTTCCCGTGGAAGGATCTCAGTCATAATATAGTAATCAGACAGCTGTGGGGGCACCTTCATGGTTTGAATGTTTAGCAGTACTTTATCCCCTAGTGAAAATTCCTCAGTAGGGATTTTCTGATCTTCTTTAATTCTATCCTCTGTCTCTCCTTGTAAGACTTCTTTGTTGTGTTCTTCTTGGCTGGTACTTCCTTTGTCCAAGGTTTTCTTACTTTCCTCTATGATCTTTTTCCATTCTTCCCTTTTTGCAGCATTTTCGTTGTTATTTGGTTTGTCTTCAGTGATGTTGAGAGGGATTTTCTCCTTCTTGGTTGTTTTTGAAAAATGCTTAGCCAATAGCAGTATGTATTCTCCAAGCTTCTTATGTGCATCCATATGGTTTTTGGTCTCATGGGCTTGAACTTCCATGAGTTTCTCTATCATTATTTCCAAGTCCGAGATTCTCTGAAAAAGTTGTAAATGTATGAGATGAACTGGTTGATGTGGGAAATCTTGTGAAGGAATTGCATAGGTATTGTGCGGATAAGATGTGTGTATTGCAGAGGTGTTCTGGTGATTTTGTGAGTTATTATGAGGCTGGGAGTGCATGTTTTGTGAGTATTGGTTTTGATTGGCATTATTGGATGAGTGACGTTGGTTGTTTGTGGTCATGGATTTGCCCTGGTTGAAACCTCTTTGTTCTTGATGTTGATACTCCCCCATTCTCAGATAGGAATGGGGCCTCCATGGTGGAAATTATGCATTCACTGCAGCAGAATGCAGGTAATCAACTTTTCTAGCTCTCAGCTCCATGTGTTGCTGGGTTTGATGGTGCATTTGTTTGTTCAGGTTCATGACTGCATTCACTCCTTCAAGATTCATCACTTCTTTTTCTGAAATTGCATTCTGTGGTTTCTCAAATGAGTGTTGGTTGTTGACTCCTTTGTCATTGAAATTTGCAGTTCCTTGGGCAGTTGTTGTCGCTTTTAGTAGGCCATCTGAGAAGTAGTCCACTGCTTTTCTTGTTTCTGGGGTTAATCCTTCATAGAAAGCTTGGAAACCCACTTTGTCATTTGCTTTCTTGTATCTTTCCCATGCCTTGTAGAGTGGTTCTTCATCTCCTTGTGTTAATGGATGTACCCCCTCTTTCAGCTTGATGATCTATTAGGATGAGGAAAATTTGGCCAGAAACTTGGTAACCAAATCGTCCCAACTAGTGATACTTCCTTGGGGAAAGGTTTCAAGCCATTGTGCAGCTTCACCCCTTAGTGAGAAGGGGAATAACAAGAGCTTATAGGTGTCATGATCTATACCATCGGGTTTGACAGCACCACAAGTCTTCAAAAAAGTGGATATGTGTTGTTTAGGATCCTCCAATGGATTTCCGCCATAGGAACAATTGTTCTTGATTAGTGTAATGAGTGGTGGCTTCATGTCATGATATTCTTCTTCCGCAGAGACTTCTTCTCCAATAATATTCTTCCCTCTGACTTCTCTTCTCAACCTTCTGATAGTTTGTTCGTCTTGACCTTCAGAATTTGGAACTTCTCTTCTTTCCTGTGACATGCAAACCAATACAAGGAACACACAGTGGTACTTTTTGAAAATTGAGTGCAGTTGGTTGAGACAAAATTTCAAACAGTTAGTGTATTGATAGAGGCAAATCTTCAAACAATTAGTATGTTAGTAAAAAATAGAAGAAAGAAAATGCTTGATCTAAACTACCACCTTACTTAATCATTGTCAATCTATTTCAATCCCCAGCAACGGCGCCAAAAACTTGATGTGTGGAAAACGATCCAACACAAAACTAACCGGCAAGTGTACCGGGTCGCATCAAGTAATAATAACTCACATGAGTGGGGTCGATCCCACAGGGATTGAAGGATTGAGCAATTTTAGTTTAGTGGTTGATTTAGTCAAGCGATCAAGTATTGGTTTGAGTGGTTTGTAATTGACAGAAGCTAAATTGCTTGAAATGTAAAGGGAGAGGGAAGAATTGCAGTAAATTAAAGAGAACAGAAAGTAAAAATACGGAATCTTAAAAAACAAGTAAATTAAATTGCAGAAACTTATATTGCAAGAAAAGTAAATTACAGAAACTTAAAGTGCAAGAAATGTAAATTGCGAGAATGTAAAAGGGAATTGGGAGCTGTGATTGCAGAATTTAAACAAGAACAAGTGACTTGCAATAAGCAGAAGAGTAAAGTAAAGTGGATCTTGAACAGAAAAGTAAAAGTGATTGAGGAATTAAAAACAGAAAGTAGATGTAGCTCAATTGCAGCAAATTAAAAGAAGCTTGAAGATCTCAGGAGTGGAAGAGACTGGATATCAAGTCTAGATCTTAAATCCTTCCTTGATCCAACAAGAACAATTTCAAAAGAAATAAAGAAAACTAAATTGCAGGAATAACAGAAGATGAAGCAGTAAATAGAAACTGAAATTCAATTATGCAGAGAAAGTAAACAAGAGATCTCAAGGTGAGATTGAAACAGAAGTTCCTCAATTCTCCACCCAAGATCCAAAGCAAGAAAAATAAAAAGTGCTCAAGCAAGCACAAAGAAGAAGAGAGATCAATTCTCCTTCCCAATTCTCTAAGATCTAAACTCAAAAGTAAAAGCTCCAAAAATGAAAATGAAAGAAAATTTCAAAGTAAGTTCTAGAGGTAAAAAAAAGTGAAGGTAAAGGATTCCTAACTAAATCAAACTAGCCTCTATTTATACACTTTCTATTCTTGGATTTTAGAATTTTGAGTGGGCTTGAAAGATGGGTGAAGAATTGAATTAAATTGGATTTTTAAATGAATTTCAGCCCATGTTGCTCCCAGGAGGCTGCTCTGCTCTTGTGGAGAGTGGAGCAGTGGCTTGTGATGGAGATCCTTGTTGCGCCAAAGCTTGGAGAGGCATCAGGAGATTGCCCTGCTCTTGTGGAGAGCGGAGCAGTGGCTTGTGCTCATGTCTTGCGCGCTCCAAGCCCCCTGGCCGAGTCAATGTGCGCGCTCAAATCCCCCTGGCCGTGTCATTGTTGCGCTCTGCTCTCCTTGGGAGCGGAGCATTGGTGCTTCCAAGGGGAGGTCCCAAGTTCGAAACTTGCTGGGTGGCTTTTTGGTGCAAATTTCCTTGGTTTCTTGTAGAGCCTTGCTCCTTGCTTCCTCAAGGTGCTGTGTTCGATCCTTGGGGAGAGCATTGGCAAACCTTTTTTCCTTGAATTATTTTAGATGGAGCCCGATAATGCTCTCAAGGAGAGCAGAGCAATGTTTTGCTCTTCCTTGTTTCTTGGCTTAAGTTTGTGCTCCGCTCTCAAAGGAGGGCAGAGCATTGAAGCTTTGCATGCTTGGTTCATTGTTGTGCTCCCTTGGAGAGTATTGTGCTCTTGGGGAGAGCAGTGTGCTTCCACCTTCCATGTGTCACGCTTCCTCATTTTCTTTGCCACACTTTCTTCTTCATTGAGTCACGCTTCTTAAGCCACACTTTCTTATTTTCTTCTTTTCTTCACCTACAAATAATCAAAACAACCAATCAAAGTATCACCAAATTCACAAGGTTTATAAATCATTAATATACAATTAAATTTAGCTTAAACCTCTTGATTTAGCATCAATTAAATGGTGGTTGTTTGATTCAAAGAAACCATGCATTTCCATTCCAAATTACTTACTTAGAATGCAAGAAAGTACATAAAAACTAGTGAAACAAGTGAAATTAGCTTGAAAAATAGGCATATGATGACTTGTCATAAGGAATGTCCGTAGATTCGATTATATTCACAATTTTCTGCCCCGTTTCCTCCTCTTTTTTTGCTTTTGAGTGGTCGAGCTGGGGGTATCTTTTCAGTATGGCATACTTCTCTGTAGACATCCACAAGGGATACCCGAAGAGGGGTATAATTGTGGTATTTTTTATCTTTTCCCCATGTCGATCTTCTTTTTTCTTGGATTCTTTGTCCTTATCTCGGGAGGAGTAGGAGAATCTGGATTTTGAGGTCTCTCCTAGTCGAGCATTTTCCTCCATGTTGATATACTTTTCTGCTCGTTCTTGTACCTCATTTAGCGATGTGTGATGCTTTTTCGATATGGATTGACTAAAAGGCCCTTCTCGTAGGCCATTGATGAGGCCCATGATGGCCACTTCCGTGGGTAGACTTTGTATGTCTAGACATGCCTTGTTGAATCTTTCCATGTAGCTACGGAGACTTTCTCGATCTCCTTATTTGATTCCTAATAGATTTGGGGCGTGCTTGGCTTTGTCTTTCTGGATAGAGACTCTAGCTAGAAACTTCTTGGCTAGGTCGTCGAAACTTGAGATGGACCTGGGGGGTAGATTGTCGAACCACTTAATCGCCGTTTTTGTTAAGGTAGTCGAGAAGGCTTTGCAACGGATTACGTCTGAGGCGTCAGTGAGGTACATTCGACTTTTGAAATTACTGAGGTGGTGGCTGGGATCTGCCGTGCCATCGTATAAGGCCATATCCGGGAGTTTGAAGTCTTTTGGAATTTTGGTCTTCATGATCTCTTTTGTGAATGGATCTTGGTCCTTGTGGGAGCTGTCCTTGTGGGTGGAACGAGTCGCTTTGGTTTTGAGATCGACTTCGAATTTTAGGAGTTTGTCCTCTAATTTTCGGCGTTGCCTAATCTCCCTTCGTAGGTCCTTCCCAGCTTCTCGCTGATGTTGGGCTTCTTTCTCGAGTTGTTTTAAACGATCTTGAAGTGTCTAAAGGGCTCCCGAGTTTGGTGAATTTTTGTCTTCATTAGGTTGCGGGGTATCTTTTAGTGTAGTGTCCACGTTTTTGTGCGGCGTTCTGTCTTCTAGACCTGAATCGTGGTCGCTATCATGGTCGTTCGCCATGGTGATGGGATGACTTCCAGGTTCCCCGGCAACGGCGCCAATGTTCTAAGGGTCACCTGAAACTGTAAGTCGATCTCGGACGAGATCTTCTGTACTGATCGGAGATGATGTGTCCGGCTTGTGCGTGGCGGCCGGAGTTGTCGTGTCCGACTTGTTGGACTGGCAGTGCTGCTGATCCTTTGTCACCGGAGGGTGGTAGTACCTGCGAGGGACTCCAATGCTTAAGTTAGCAAAGGTATTAAGCAGTTTTTTGGTAGAATCAGAGTATGAGTTATACCTGGGTGCTCCAGTGTATTTATAATGGTGTGGAGCGACCTTTCTGGAGATAAGATAGTTATCTTATCTTATCTTATCTTTGGGGGAACCGCCCTTATCTCAATGGGCTTAGACTGCCTTAGGATTTGGGTCGTGTTCCTCTGTTGGGCCCTTTTTTGGGCACTTCCTGGTGATTTGGCCGAGCTCTTTGAGAAGAGGTCGGATTGTCCTGACCTGAAGAGGTCGGTCTATTTGTCGGTAGAACATCCCGGGTCGGATAGCTCGACCCAGGGTATGAACACCATTCTTCACTTTTTCACAAACTCGTGCATTTTCTTTTGATTACCACACATATGCATTGACCTTTATTAATCTTCACTTTGGGGCATTTTGTCCCCTTTTATTGCTTTTTTTTTATTTTTTTTCCTTTCTTTTTCTATATTTTTTTCTTTTTATTCATATATATATATATTTTTTTTCTTTTTCTTTATCATTTTTTTATTTTACACAACATAGCATATACGAAGGCATCGATGCATATGGTTTTACATATAATTAATACATGAGCATGTACCCAATTCCCTAAATTCCCGATAGAACTACAAAACACCCTTTTATCCCAACCAATGTCCCAAGTTTCCCCGCACTTGAATGATACACACCAGTCTAAGCTAATCAAAGATCCAAGTAAAGGACATTTATTATTTTTCTCTTTAAGGCTTGTAATGTACTAAAATTAAGAACAAGTGCGTTAATCGTAGGCTCAAAGTTGGCTAATAATGGTAGGTAAAAGGTAGGCTATTTAGGTAATTGAGCTAAATGAAGTGATGGCCTCAATCATATAAACACACGTATACATGGAATAATGGACATAAAGAATCAAACAAATCAAAGATTACAATCATAGAAAGAGAACAATGCACACAAGAATGGAAATAAGTGGTTATAAGATGTACCCATGCAATTAGGCTCAAAACTCACAAGCTTGTGTTCTTAGCTCAAACACCATGTTTCAAAATAAATTCTTTCAAGCAAGTTCAACAAAATATTTTTTTCTTCCAAATTGGTAGGGTGCCCTAAAACAGTTTTCTTGGAAAAGAAATCCCTAACCAAGTAGTCCTAATAAGAAAGAAGTGGTAAAAATATGTACAAATTCTAACTAACATGCAACATATCATGCAATGCAACCACTAACTAACATTGGTGTTGAAAAAGGAAATTGTTACCTATGGAAGTCGGTCAGACAACCTTCCCACACTTAAAGATTGCACCGTCCTCGGTGCATGCAAAGAAGAGCAAGGTGGACGGGTTGCTACAACTGATGAGCTCTTTTAAAAGAATGTGCGGATGAACTTGTTTGTTGCCCCATTTAGAAACTTTTCCTTTTTCCTTCT
The DNA here is from genome assembly GCF_014773155.1 of Arachis stenosperma. NCBI lineage: Eukaryota > Viridiplantae > Streptophyta > Magnoliopsida > Fabales > Fabaceae > Arachis > Arachis stenosperma. Next base: position 83,133,623 of record NC_080381.1, read on the forward strand.
TGGTGGCCAACCTAAAAGGAGAGAAAAAGAAAGAAAATTAAGCCTATAGCAAAGATATCAAAGCAAGAGAACATAGGCGGGGGCTAATGCCAAATAAAAGTAGGGTTCTTACTACATGTTAGCTACGCATGTAAGTGAGAAAGCAACATAGGCAAAGGGCATATCAACTAATACTTGATGCATGAGTAAAATCAAAGCACAAAGATCATATTGAGCATCAAGTTCAAATAAGAAAAAAAAGTGGATCATGAAAAACAATATGAGGTCATATCAATGCACAAAGACACAAGATTCATAGAAGAGTAAGCATTGATTTAAAAGTTTCATCACCCATCAATATCAAACAAGTCAAGAAGTACCAAAATAATTAAAGAAATTCTCAAAAATTGAGTATGAAAATTCAACACCATTATTAAAATAAGAACAAGCTATAAAAGCAAAATTAAAATGCAGTGAGTAAAAGTATCCAAATGCAATAAACAAAAGAAAATGAAAGATGAGAAAAAAAAAACTCCTTTTTTTAGAGAGGGTAAAGACTAAAGTAAGAAAGGGAGAGGAGAGAAGAAGAAAAGTAGAAAGAAAGAAGAAGGAAAGAAGAAAAGGAGAAAAAGAAAGAAGAAGAAAAGACAAAAAAAAACATGGCGCGAGGCGACGCGGATGCGCAGATCAGTAGAGGGACGCGTACGCGTCATGCACGTGCACGCGTGGGCTAGGTTAAGAGCAGGGCATAGTGTCAGCCCAGAGTTTGCCTAACTCTCTGGAAAATGTGCTAGGGGTGCAGGTGACGCAGTCGATGCGCACGCGTCGCTCACGCGGACACGTGGGTTGCGCATTCAGAATCATGGACGCGTACGCGCCAGGTGCGCGCACGCGTGAGTGGCGTTGGGCGTGGGGCTCGATGCTGGCTCAATGCTCGCATGACTCTCTGGATTTTTGTACCAGGGGCTGCGAAGGCCATCGACGTGCGTCTAACACGCTCACGAGTGGATACCGCTTTTTTTAGAAGAATAAAAATAGAATTTAATACTCTCTTAACCTATAAACATTCTAAAGCAACTAAAATTTAAATTTAACACAAAAATCCTTAAGTTATTAAAAAAATTCAAAAACAAAACAAACAAAATTTACACTTCAAATAACCTACTTTAACAACAATCTAAACTAATCAAAACACACTACAACAACCTATCAATCAAAACAAAATGTATAAGAGTATAGAAAGGAAGAAAACTACCTATAACGGCAACTCAAATCACTTATTAAGTATATATACAAGAGAATGGAAAAATTTTACCATGGTGGGTGATGCATTTGCATCTTTGCTATATTAGCTAGTTAGTTTAAGTAGTTTTAGCTTAATTTCATTCACTTTCTTTGAAATAAACAAGCATTTGTGTGAGTTTTCTCTCCATGCATTCATGAACCAAGAACTAGGTGGAATTTGGCCATATTTGTGCAAAGAATTCAAGGAGTTGACAAATGAATTAGCATGAATGAATCTCTTGAAAATTGTTGCATAGAATGGCAAAACTTTGAAGCAAATTCTTTGGTTAATGATAGGTAATGAAGCAAGAAGGTCATGGAGCAAGAATTGGAGCAAGAAGCCTTGAGAATACATCAAGCTTGGCAAGGAGGCAGAGGACTTGCACGTTGCCAACTTGGAGAAAAGGGTGAGTTGTTGAAGGCAACGCCAAGGCAGCCCTGGAGAGCAAATGTTGGCGTTGCCAACTTGGAGAAAAGGTGAGTTGTTGAAGGCAACGCCAAGGCAGCCCTGGAGAGCACACTTGGGCGTTGCCAACTTGGAGAAAGGAGTGAGTGTTTGATGGCAACGCAGGCAAGCAAAGAGCTGAGCCAAGGAGAGTGTCGAGGGCGTTGCCAATGCCAGGAACCATAGGCGTGTCCCTAGGCAACGCCACACAAGCAAGGCTTGGCCCTGGAGGAAGAGGAGCTGGCGTTGCCAACGCCAGGAACCATAGGCGTTATTCAAGGCAACGCCAAGCAACAAGAATGGAGCCTTGAAGAGTAGTCGAGCACGTTGCCAACTCCAGGGAGAGCTACAGTGTTGGTAACAACGCCCAAGCATGGAGGATGTCCAAGAAAAGGAAGCTGGCGTTGTCATCTTGGAATATAGGGGCGTTATCCACAACAACTCCAACAAGGCAGCCTGACCTTACCTCCTTCAATGGAGTATATCTTGAGCTACAAAACTCCAAATGGGGTGATTCCAACGGCATTTGAATGTAGACATCCAGAGCTTTCCAACCATATATCATAGTATGGGGTTGTCATTCATTTTAAAGCTTCAAAAGCTGGCGTTACCAACGCTGGAAACAAGGGCGTTTTCACCAAAAACGTGTGCGATTTTGGCAGCCTGACCATGTCTCCTTCAAACAAGCATAACTTGAGCTACAGAGATCCAAATTGAGTGCTTCCAGTTGCGTTGGAAAGCTGACATTCAGAGCTTTCCAACCATATATAATAGTCTATAGTGGAGCATGCAATGGAAGCTCGAATCAGAGTCATATTTAGGCCCCAAAAACAAGAAAATGAGGTTGACATTCAAGGAAGCATGAATGGGCCAAGGAATGGGGTCGAACACGTTGCCAAGGCTAAAATGGCCTGGCGTGTTCCTTGGAAACTTGGGCAACAACGCCCAGGCCAAGAAATCTGGGCTAGAGACGTTGTCATGGGCGTTATTGGTGAAGTGTTTGGCAAAAACGCCCAACCAAGGCAGCCTGACCTTGCCCTCTTCAATGGAGCATAACTTGAGCTAGGAAGGTCCAAATGAGGTGATTCCAGTGGCATTGGAAAGTAGACATCAAGAGCTTTCCAATGATGTATGATAGTCCATATTGAAGCAGAGGATTGATACTCAAATTCTGGGCAACATTAGGCATGAGAGAAGAGTCAAGAAGAAGAAGAGCAAGTTGTTAGCAACAACTTGGGCCAACAACGCCCAAGTCTCAAAGCTCACTTCCAGGAAAGCCACTTGCACGTTGCCAACGTGCATTATGCCTGGAGTTATTGCCAACAAAGCCCCTCAATGGGCTAGAATTGATGACAACTTGCTCTGCTTCCTCTGTTCCTCACAAAGGCCAGCAACTTCTTCCATTGAGCCAAGAATTCAACAATGAGAAAGCCCACATTGCTAGCCCAAATTGAAGATCTCTGAAGAAGTTCTAGGAGTAGTATAAATAGAGAAAAGTTTGATACTTAGAGGAATTTTTATTTTTACTTTTTGCCTTTGATTTGTTTTTAGACTCTTTTTGGACACTTAGACATTTTCTCACCGGTTTGCTATTTTGTTTTTCTTGCAACTTTGAATTTCAGTTTTCTTCTTCATCTTCTTCATTCTTCTCTACTCAATTCTCATGTTTACTTTTGCATTTTGTTGTTGAATTTAGAGCTATGATTTACTAAACCCCACTTTCATTAAGGGGAGGAGCTCTGTTTATTGGATTGAATTGATGAACTCCTCTTTTCCTTCTCAATTCAAGTGGTTAATCCAAAGAGGAAACTCTTGTTCTTCAAAGATTCAATCACCATCGAGAGAGGGGTTAATTTATATGAATTGTGTGGTGAATTTGAGGAATGAGCCACATAATTCAGTTTAGAGTTCATCCTTTCATGATTTCCTTAATCAATACACCTTGGTTGGTATGTGAGATGTAACCTTCCTTGGTTGAGATTATGGGAGTTGTGTGGCTTGGATTAGAAATTGAGCTTCATCTCTTCTCATGAACAATTAGATCACGAGAGTGGCAATTGGTTATGTTGAGAGAAATTGGATCACCAAGAGATTGGGATCCAATTACCCACAACTTGCCATGGATCTATACCCATGATTGAGAAGGAATTGATCAACATCAATTCATGAAAATTTGCATCTCCAATCCCTAATGATCTCTCCATCAATTACTCTCATCTCTTTTGTTCTTTAGTTGTTTGAATACCCATAACCCAATTCCCTTCTACATTCTTGCAATTTATTATTCTTGTCATTTACATTCTGTTTCTAAGTTTCTTGCCATTTATTCTTATGTCCTTTAAATTTGTGCAACCTTTACTTTCTTGCAATTTAATTTCCAGGTCATTTAAGTTTCTTGCATTTTAAGTTGCATTTGTTTACTCTCATCTTCTTTCTCTCTTCTAGTTCTTTAAATTCTTTGCCATTTAAATTCTTGCAATTATGTTCAAAAATCACAAATCTCATGAAATCAAAACCATGTTTGCTTGACTAAATATACCATTTTAACTAAAGTTGCTTAATCTACCAATCTCCGTGGGATCGACCTCACTCTAAGTGAGTTTTATTACTTGATGCGACCCGGTATACTTGCCGGTAATTACGTGAAATCTAATTTTTTACGTATCAGTGGGGTGTCTCCCACCTTGCACTTTTGTTTATTGTCCTTAAGTTAGACTTATGGGGAGATCCTCTCAAGGTGGCTTGTGCTTAAATTCTTCTTGGAACTCCCACCAATGCTTGGTTCTCCATTGTTCCCCAAGATTTCTCATGAGTTGCACCAAGTCTTGATAGAGTTCTTCACAAGCTTGGGGCTCCCAAAGTTGATCCTCTTCTTGTAATCCGGAATCCTACACTTCACACCCGTCTTGAAGTTGATCATTATTAATCCTTCCGGGTGGCAAACAAGATGAATTCTCGATGAAGTGCCCAACAATCCTCCTAGACCGATCTAGTTGAGCTCTATTCCAACCTTTATATTTTATCTTTGATGTATCAACCATAATGAGCCTTGATTTGCAACGCCAACCATGAAACATCTTTCTCTTACGCTTCATCCCACAAAATGTTCTAAGTTGACCATCCATTTCAAGCAAGCCATATTCGAGTGAGATAATAAAGCTAATAGAAATGAGTTTTACCCACTCAAATGTAGGAGTAGATGGCAACCTACGTAAAGAAGCTTCCAAGGGTCTTGACAAAGCATATCCAACTCCCGTCCTTCTTTTTCTAAAAACTTCCACCTCTTTACAAGATTTTTCAAATGTAATCCTTTGTTCATCAATTTTATCTACGCCTTTCCCCTTACACAAATCATAAATGGGAGGATGAGAGAGATTTACCTCCACATTGCTTCCAATTTCACCGGGAGAAGGTTCTTCAAGTTCAAAGGATCTACCACCACTAGAATTTGATGCTTGCTCTTCATTGCCATGGGAACTCAATTCTTGTTCTATCCCATCCAAGTCTTCATATGGAATATGCCTAGGAGGTTGTGCACATCCCTCCTCAATATTAATTTCAATCTTTTTGGAGGGGTCTTCTTCAACTCTAGGTTCCCATGGAGGTTCTGCATCTCCTAAGTCTTCAACAATTTCTTCCTTTTCTTCGATAATCCTAGCTTCCTCCAATTGTTCCAACACAAAGCAACTTCCCTCATTTCCCACCGAAGTTTCCAATCCCTTCTTCATGCTATGTTCTTTATTCGATTCTCCACATGTAGCCATGGGAGTTCCTTGAGTGTTCAAGCATTGGGAGGCTAATTGATTTGTTATCGCATCCAAGGCGACCATGAAATTTTGCACATCCCTTTTCATCTCTTCTTGCCCTTGAACAAGAACACCAAGGGTTTCATCCATTAGAGATTGGGGTGGGTGGAAGGGTTCATCATTTTGGAAGAAGGGTTCATAATAGGAAGGTGGTTCATCATAGTAATGATGTGGTGGTTCTATGTACTCCATTTGTTCCATTTGTTGCTTAACACACTCCAATCTATTGTTCTCAAGTTGAGATTCTACAATCCCTTTCATGCTTCCCTCTTCGGTTGCTCCTCTACAATCATCCTTGGACATATGGTATGAGTCCCATGCATCTAACTTTTCATGGACAGTTGCTTGAAGTCGATCCATTGCTTCCTTGAAAGATGGACATGGATATTCTTCCATGGAGGGTTGTGGTGGAAGGTAGAATTCATCTTGTGGTTGAAAGTTTTCACATATTGGAGGTGGTTCATCTTGGTCATAATATGGAGAAGGTGGCTCTTGGAAGTATTGAGGTTGGAATGGTCGTGGTTCAATATGTGGCTCACATGGCTCAAAAGGTGGTTGGTATGGTGGATATGGATTAGGGTCATATGAAGGTGGTTGGTAAGAAGGGGCTTATGAGTATGGTTGAGGGTTGTTGAGGATATGGCTCATAGGCATATGGTGGTGGTTCTTGAAAGTCACAAGTGGATTCACCATACCCATTGGATGGACATGCATCATAGAATGGCTCTTCTTCATAGTGCATTGGTGGAGGTTGTTGCCATGAAGATTGATCATATGCATATGGCTCCTCCCACCTTTGGTTGTCCCATTCTTGATACACATCTTCATTGCAGCTCCCATTTCCTACAACATAATTGCAGCCAAGCTCATAGCCAAAGTGAGAATCCATGATAGCAAGAGAAAAGGAAAATAAAATCAAATGAGAAACAAGGAAAACCAAATCCAAAGACTAGAAAATACTAACATAAAGCAAAAATCAAGCTATTCACAATATTCACATATATACAATAACCAATAACACAACACCATTGCAATTCCCTAACAACGGCGCTATTTTGATGATCGGACTTTTGACGGTCTAGAATTTCACTAATGAAGTCTCGTTACAAGGATAGTTTCTAAACCAACACTAATCCTTTCATACAAAAATTTGTTTGTCACAAGTAACAAACCCCTAAAATCTATAAACTGACGTATTTAACCTCGGGTCGTTGGTGCACAAAATTGTAAATCACACTTTTCACAACTCGTACCACTAACCAGCAAGTGCACTGGGTCGTCCAAGTAATACCTTACATGAGTAAGGGTCGATCCCACAGAGATTGTTGGCTTAAAGCAAGCTATGGTTATCCTGTAACTCTTAGTCAGGATATAATATCTATTCCAAGGGTTACCTGAAACTAGAGGTCGATCTCGGAAGAGATCTTCTGTACTGGTTGGAGTGATTTGCGTCCGACTTGTTGGACTTGGTGATGATGCTGATTCCTTCATCCCCGGAAGGTGGGGGGTACCTGCAAGGGACTCCGATGCTTAAGTTAGCAAGGGTATTAAGCAGGTATTGAGTAGAATCAGAGTATGAGTTATACATGGGTGCTCCAGTGTATTTATAATGGCGTAGAATGACCTTCTTAGATAAGATAAGTTAGTTATCTTATCTTATCTTTATCTTATCTTCAAGTGAGGTCATCTTATCTTCAAGGGAACCGCCTTTCTCTCGGTAGGCTTTGGGCTGCCTTAGGATTTGTGGCATGTTCCTCTATTTGGGCCCTTTATTGAGCCTTCCTGTGATTTGGCCGACCTCTTTGAGAAGAGGTCGGGTCCTCCTGACCTTAAAGAGGTCGGTCGCTTTGTCTGTAGAACATCCTGGGTCGGAGAGCTCGACCCAGGGTATGAACAGTGCCCCTGCTCAAATTCGGTCTTTATTTGGTGGTAGAGTCTTAGTTTTTAGGACTTCAAACCTTCAGGTGAAGCCGAACTCGAGCATTTTGTCGATTTCGCCCTTGTAGTTTCTCCTTTGAATGCGGAACGTTTTGTTTTTCCTTAAAAGTGCGCGCTTTTTTGTATTAGCGCTTTGGCTTCGGGAATGTGCGAGGGTTTTAATTCCCTCATTAATTGATTTTAATGCTCCATTTCTCTTGGTTCTTTTATTCAAATTTTGTATCCAAGAGACGGTTTTCTTTTTCCTGTAACTTCCCTTCTTTTTCGTCGTTTTCTGTCCTGCCTTTCTCATCTTCTCTTTGTGACGTTTTTAGTATTCACTGGTGCTTCTGCTTTGTGGTTGATCCTTGCCACTCTGCTCTGCTTTTCGACTTTTTCCTTCAAAGTTTTCCTCCTTCTTCCAAGTTGGTTTTGCTTTCTCTTCACCATTTATTTCTGCTACTTTTTGTTTTTGATCCTTTTGATGACGCTTTGATGTTGGAAAGCTTGAACCTTTTCCTTGTTTCTGTTCTCGCTTTGGAATGTGATACTTCAATAAAGTTTTGATTTTGCCTGAGTTATTGTTGGAATGCTTGAATCTTTTCATATTACCATGCTTGACTGTCGCTGTGATGTATGTTTTTCTGGTCTTCTTTTTGTCTTTCTGTATGCTTTGGGATGGATTTCCTGGCAGTTTAGTGCCTTTAGGGCTTCGCATGTTGCCGCTGCTTGAAAAAAGGTTGCTCCTTTAATGGCTTTGTTCTGTCGGTAGTTTTTCTTTTGATGGAGACGATGATTTCTTGATGATTTCTGTTCCGGGTGTTGTTTCTGGTTACAAAGAAAAAGGTCGTTGTTGGGGTGTGAACTTGTAGATCCCTTTAGGTTTTTGTTCTGTGGCTGCCTCCAAAGGATGCCCCTGGATCTTTAGTGTAGGTCCTGGGGTCTCCTTTTTGTTCCTCATACTGTGCTGGGTTATGTAGCCGAGTTATTTTGCTGTTGTCCGAGATGTTTTTAAGTAATCCAATATTCTTTTCTTATTGTAGGACTAGTTAGGCTCGTGGCTTCTCGGAAAAATATTGTTGAGACGTCTTCCCAAGTCCCTGAGGGCATGGCTGATTGGGTGGATTCTATGGTTCTTCTGTGTATTTCTGTGGTGGACTCTGAGTTTTGTATAGAGCTGCGAAAACATCATAAGATTTGTGGTAGCGGTGCCCAGGAGACGGATTATGAGCTTGTAGCGCCTGGTTCTGACGAGAGAGTTTGTTTTCCCACCTCAGTCGAGGGGGAGCGTCCCTTCTTCTATGCTTATGAATATTTCTTTAGTCAGTTGAACATTACTTTTCCTTTTTCTTCCTTTGAAACCGACTTGTTGTGGTCGTATAACATTGCTCCATCCCAGCTTTATCCCAATTCATGGGGTTTTATAAAAATTTTTCAGCTGCTGTGTCAAGAGTTAGGCATCAAGCCTTCTCTAACTCTTTTCCACTATTTGTTTGTTTCGACCAAGCCTGGGGCCTCTTCAAAAAAGAAAGCTTCTTGGGTTTCCTTTAGATCTGCTCAAGGACACAGTCTTTGCCATGTATGACGAGTCCTTTAAGGACTTTAAAAACTATTTCTTTAAAGTTCGAGCTGTTGAGGGGGTTCGCCCCTTTTTTCTTGATGAAAATGATGAACCTGCTTTTCCTCTTGAGTGGCAAAAGAATGTCATGGTATCTCGGTATACTTGGGAGATATTGGACGAGGTCGAACAGGCCTTTGTGAGTGTTTTGGAGGATATTTGGGGGGGAGCCTCCGCATCTAGATACTAAGAAGTTTCTGGTGCTCCTCCCTCGAAAAAGCAGAAAACATCTGAGCCCTTTAACCTGGATGCCCTGGATTTTGATGCTGTTGAGTTTGTTGACCAGCAAATTGCCCCTTATGGTGGGCTTTCCATGGATGATGTGTCCCTTCTTCAGCACCTAGATTTCATCACCAAAAATAGTGTGAAGATGGCACATATGGGTGCGACTATTTTCCGAACTGTTCAGGGTATCCCGATTCATGCTATGAAATCCTTCATGGAGGAGGCTAAATCGAATTTGATCGGATCAAGGGTCTGAAGGAGGAATTGGAGGTGAAGTTGGCGAAGGTAGAAAAAGAACTGGAGGGTGAGAAGGCTAGCTCTATCGCCTTGGCGGCTTCCTTGAAGTTGGCTGAGGACATGGCATTGAAGCACAAGAATAGCTATGTCTCAGCTTATAGGGAGTTGGTGCATCTCCGAGATGACTTGGAAACTGCTCGGGTTGATTATGCCGAGCTCCAGGGTCACCTTGTGGGTAGCGTGACTGTCCCCTATGAGAACCTGATGGAGCAGTTCTGGATTGTTGCACCTGATGCCGATTTGACTATCGTTAGTCTTGATAATGTAGTAAAGGATGGCAAGATTGTCCCGGATGATCCCGATGATGTCATTGAACCTCCTCCTGCGCCTCCTCTTAAAGCTTCTGCCATGCCGGATTCTTTAGCCCCCTTGACCGTAGTTGAGCCAGATCCTGATTGTCAGATCTTGAATCGAGGCGATAGGACAATGGATGCGGTGCCTCTCCAGACTCGTCCTCCTTCACCTCATGTTGATGCTGCTACTGGGAAGCCTTTGGATCCTCTATGATTTCTCTGTCATGTTTGTGTATAGCCTGGCCTGTGGGATTTAAACTCTTTTTTGTAAATGTTGTTTTGTTGACTGTTGATACTTTCTGTTGCTTGTTTAGCAACTTTGTTTTGAAAAACAAAGTGACTTTTCGAGCTTTCTGGGCTGATTTGGGTGGCCTCTGAAGCTTGCTATTATCATAATTTAGTAGTTTTTATATCTGTCTTCTTTGCACTCGTCTTGGCGCCTTCGTAAGTTTCTATCTGACATGATTAACTTGATTCTTTGGCCTGACGCTGCTCTGATATTGCTAAACTTGGATTTTGTTTGTTTGTAGCCCTCCTTTTTGGACCTTACTAAAGGTCTTCTTCCAAGGGTAGCTTTATCGTGTTGGTTCTTGTCAAATTACTCGGTAATCCTCTTTTGTTAAGGTCTCTTTCAGGGATTACCTTTGTAGCTTTGTATCTTGGACTGACTTCATCTGTCGGGCTTTGGTCGAGTTACTTGATAATCCTCTTTCTTGGACCTTGTTCAGGTCTCTTTTAGGGATTTATCTTTTGTAACTTTATCTTTTTGGGCCGACTTTGTCACGTCGAGCCTTGTCGAGTTACTTGATAATCCTCTTTCTTGGTCCTTGTTCAAGTCTCTTTCAGGGATTATCTTTTGTAGCTTTATCTTTCCAGGCCGACTTTGTCACATCGGGCCCTGTCGAGTTACTTGATAATCCTCTTTCTCAGACCTTGTTCAGGTCTCTTTCAGGGATTATCTTTTGTAACTTTATCTTTTCGGGCCGACTTTGTCACGTCGGGCCCTGTCGAGTTACTTGATAATCCTCTTTCTTGGACCTTGTTCAGGTCACTTTCAGGGATTATCTTTTGTAACATTTTTGTAGGAGTCAGACTTCCTCATGTCGGGCTCTTTGAAGTTATAGTAATCCTCTTTTATAGGGTTGGCCAGACCTCTTTCCAGGGCTTTACTTATAACTTGGGTTGTTGTGGCTGGTCCCACTTTTTGTGCTGGCCAGTCTTTAAGTTATTTTATAGCAATCCATTTTATTAGGTCCTCGTCAGGTCCTTTCTATGGATCACTTTCTATAACTTCTTGCATTATTCTGTTTTCATCTTTGCCGATTTTATAGAATTTGGGTTTTTAGCCCTCGTTTTTATCGTGATCGCACAGTGAATTTGATTTTCACTTTTTGTCGATCTGTAGCTTTATAATCGGGCGATGAATTTTTTCAGAATAATACGACTTGAGCATTTGTAGAGAATCTAAACAAATTTTATTAAAGGAGTTAACTTCCTAAGTCGGGTGATTTGTAGGTCTTGGCGAGGCGTCTCGTTAAAAAACCTTTTTCAGGAAAAAGAGTACGCCTTGTCCAAGATCTTTTATCATCCCTAGCTATAGTACCTTCTTAGGTTGCAGGCGTGCCATGATCTAGGAAGCTCTCGCCCGTCGAGTTTAGAAAGTTTGTAGTAGCCGTTTCCCAAGACTTCTATGACTCGGAAGGGTCCTTTCCAGTTTGCAGCTAGCTTTCCTTCTCCAGGTCGAGTTGTTCCTATATCGTTTCGGATTAGGATAAGGTCTTTTTCAACAAAGGCCCGCTGTATTACTTTTCGATTGTATCTGGAGGCCATTCGTCGTTTCAATGCTTCTTCCCTTATCCGAGCTCTTTCTCAGATTTTCGGAAGTAAATTGAGCTCTTCTCTTTGGAGTTGGGAATTGGCTTTTTCACTATAATGGATTACACTTGGTGATCCTTCTTCGACCTCCACTGGGATCATCGCCTCCATCCCATAAGCTAATCAGAAAGGTGACTCCTTTGTCGTGGAATGTGGAGTCGTTCGATATGCCCATAGGACTTGTGGGAGCTCCTCAGCCCAGGCTCCCTTTGCATCTTGTAATCTCCGTTTTATCTTTGGCTTACCCATTGGCTTGGGGTTACTCGACAGAGGTGAATTGTTGTTTTATATTTAGGTCGGCCGCTACTTTTCTGAAGCCTGCGTCTGTGAACTGAGTACCATTGTCTGTAGTGATGGAGTATAGAACTCCGAACCTTGTGACGATATTTCTATATAGAAATTTCCGACTTCTGTGAGCTGTGGCATTGGCTAGGGGTTCTGCCTCGATCCATTTTGTGAAGTAGTCTATTCCTACTATGAGAAATTTGACTTGTCCTGATCCTTGAGGAAAAGGTCCGAGGAGATCGAGTCCCCATTTTGCAAATGGCCAAGGTGAGGTTACGTTGATGAGTTCCTCTGGCGGAGCGGTGTGGAAGTTGGCATGCTTTTGACATGGCGAACATGTCTTTACGAATTCTGTGGCTTCGTTTTGTAGGGTTGGCCAATAGAATCCTACCCGTAGTACTTTTTTGGCGAGTGCTTGCACTCCGAGGTGATTGCCACAAATGCCACTGTGTACTTCTTTTAAGATATCCTTAGTGTTGGGAGTCGGCACGCATTTTAGCAATGGTGTTGAGATCCCTCTTTTGTATAAAGTATTATTTATGATGGTATAGTATTGTGCTTCCCGTTTTAACCTCTTTGCCTCTTTCTCATCTGTAGGGAGGGCCTCTGTGGTGAGGTAGTTAATTATGGGGGTCATCCATCCCTGATCGCGATCTGTTATGGCTAAGACCTTTTCTTCTTCTGAGATTGATGGCTTTTGTAGAATTTCTTGGATAAGGCTTCTATTGTTGCCTCCTGGTTTGGTGCTGGCTAGTTTGGAGAGTGCATCAGCCCGGGCATTCTGTTCTCGGGGTATGTGTCGGATCTCATACTCTTCGAGTTGTCCGAGCTGTTTCCTGGTTTTGTCCAGATATTTTTTCATAGTGGGATCTTTGGCTTGGTAGCTGCCTATTATTTGTGAAGTGACTACCTGTGAGTCACTGAAGATGATAAGTTTTTTAGCTCCAACCTCCCTAGCCAGCTCCAAACCAGCTAGTAGTGCCTCATATTCCGCTTGATTGTTTGAGGCAGGGAACCCAAATTTGAGGGAGAGTTCGATCTGGGTCCCCTGGTCGCTTTCAATTATTACGCCTGCGCCGCTTCCCATTTTATTTGAGGAGCCGTCCACGTATAGATTCCATTCTATGGGGATTTCTGGTGTGTCCGTGAATTCCGCAATAAAGTCGGCCAGATATTGAGATTCGATGGCCGTCCAAGCTTCGTATTGAAGATCGAATTCGGATAACTCGACTCCCCATTGCAAGATTCTGCCTGCCAAGTTTGTTTTCTGTAGGATTCCTTTTATGGGCTGGTTCGTCCGAATTTTAATGGTGTGAGACTGGAAATATGGGCGAAGTCGTCGAGATGTTATTATGAGAGCGTAAGTGAACTTTTCTATTTTCTGGTAGTTCTGCTCGGACCCTTGTAACGCTTTAACGATGAAGTATATGGGTTGTTGTCCACCGTTGTCTTCTCGGACCAGTGCTGAGGCTATTGCCCGATTTCCTACTGCGAGGTACAAGATGAGTGGTTCTCCTTTCCGTGGCTGACTTAATATAGGTGGCTGTCCCAGAAATTTTTTGAAGTCTTGGAAGGCTTGCTCGCATTCAACTGTCCATTTAGACTCCTTTCCCTTCCTTAGAGTGGCGTAGAAAGGGAGAGATCTTATTGCGGATCCCGCCAGGAATCTGGACAAGGCTGCCAACCGCCCGTTGAGTTGTTGTACCTCTTTGATACAAGTCGGCCTTTTCATGTCGAGTACGGCCCTGCACTTGTCCAGGTTTGCCTCGATTCCTTTCCGTGTGATCATAAAACCCAAGAATTTACCAGCTTCTACTGCGGAGGTACATTTTGTGGGATTGAGTCGCATGCCGTGTCGTCTTATGGTGTAGAATACTTGTGTCAGGTCGGATAATAACATCTCTTCATTTTGCGTCTTCACTAGCATGTCGTCTACGTAGACCTCCATGATCTTTCCGATGTGATCCGAAAAAACTTTGTTCATTAATCTTTGGTAAGTGGCTCCCGCGTTTTTGAGACCGAAGGGCATAACAATGTAGCAGTAATTTGCCTTTGGGGTTAAGAAAGAGGTTTTTTCTTGGTCGGGTGGGTACATTGGGATTTGGTTATATCCCGAGTATGCGTCCATAAAGGAGAGGTATTTGTATCCGGAGGAGGCATCTACTAGTGTGTCGATGTTTGGGAGTGGATAAGAATCTTTTGGGCAAGCTTTGTGTAAATCATGTTGCTTGTATGCGAAGTTTGTATTCGTAGGTTTTGATGAATGACAAACCAACAAACGACATGAAAGACAAACCAACAAACAACTTGAATAAACAAGCATGTTGAAAGATCAACCAACATTCAACATTGAGGAATGAAGAGTTGAAAGCAACACAACAACAACAAGAAACTCAAGTCCACAACTTTTGAAGACAAGTATAGTGTCTTAGGACTTAGGTAACTTCTTGTTAAGAACCAATTGCTAAATCTCTCAACACACACTCACAAAATGTTTTGATGCACATCTTGCAATTCGATGCTAGCTAAATGGTTTAAAACTTGTTTTTCAAAGGTACAAAAGCATAGGAATTGACTCCAACAAGTTTGAGATCAATCCTAAGTATTTTAAAGTGATTTTAAGCCATTCTTTAAGGTTTGCATCGATGCAAAGCATGCGACGACTTGTTGAATCGATGCAAAGATGTTTGCATCGATGCAACCTAGCTGAAAATTCAAATTTCAGCTTCAAAGACACATTTGCATCGATGCAAAGTGTTATGCATCGATGCAAATAATTCAAAAACATAAAAAAACGGCTAGTTTTGACAAAAAGGCTCCATCCCATTAACTCCCCAACGTTTCTAAGGTTTGGGGAGTCTATAAATAGATGGATTGAAGCCTTATTTCAGACTTGATTTTTTGAAAACTATATTGTTCATATTCTTTCATTCTACACATTTTTTAAGGTGTTATAATACACAATTTGAGAGAGCAATATCAATTGGTTCAATAGTGCTAAACTTGTAATCATACACTCTTCTAGAGAGTACTCATTTCATCTCAACAATTCTTTGAGAATTGTTTTCTTGTACACTTTGTAAATTGGAGTGTGATCTCCAAGGTTGAGTCAAGAGTTATAAACACTATAGTCGGTGAGGATACCAAAGAGGTATACTAAGTACTCAAGGCAAATCTTAGAGAAGGTATCTCTAAGTGGAGTGGGTTAGTATACGAGTGGTGATCATATACCGTGAGGTGTTAGAAACTAAGGACTCGGATTGTAAAAGGTTTTGCGCAAGCACCTTGAAGCTTGGCAATAGTGGAACTTCTCAATTGCGATTGAGAAAGAAAGTGGACGTAGGACAAGGATTGTGCCGAACCACTCTAAATAGCGTTTGCATCTCTCCAAACTCATCTCTTCAATATTATTGTCTTTTACCTTTGAGCAAATAAATTGTGATCGAAAAGTAGCTTCGTAAGTACTTAAGGAGTAGCTTAAGTCCGATTGGTGAAAAGCTTGATCAATTTATTTGAGTTAGTGTCTATTGGAAAGTAAAAGCTCCTTATAAATGCTTAGCAATTGAGTTAAGCTCTTGGAAAAATACTAGTACAATAACACTTTTGTATATTGTCTTTAACTTTCGCAAAAAGATTCATTGTTGTTGCAATACTCAATTCACCCCCCCTCTTGAGTAATTGTTCATAGGTTCTACAAGTGGTATCAGAGCTTAACCCTTTGAAAGACTTAACCGTTTAAGGGAAAAGATCATGGCAAGCACAGGCTTTAACAACAACAACACTAGCGAAGGTAACTCAACCGCTAGACCTCCTCTTTTTAGCGGAACAAATTACTCTTATTGGAAAAATAAGATGAGAATTTGGATCCGTTCTCAAGATGTGAGAATTTGGAAAGTGATTGAGAATGGAAATCACATTCCAACAAAGACAACAAGCGCTAAAGAAGGAGAAGTCTCCGTCTCAAAGCAAGTACCGAAAGGAGAAGATGAATATAGTGACGATGATTGGAAGAAAGTGGCAATGAATGATAAAGCCATCAACTTCATTCATTGTGCACTTAACGAGCATGATTATATGAAGATCTCTACATGTGAAACCGCTAAAGAGATTTGGGATAAACTCCAAATCACTTACGAAGGAACCGACCACGTTAAAGAATCAAAGGTATTTATGTTGGTTCATGAATGGGAAAATTTTAAAATGAAAGATGAAGAGAGCATTGAAGAAGCTCTTGAAAGACTCTCCAAGATCTTCAACAATCTAAGCATGCTTGGCACAAAATACAATGATAAACAAATTGTGACCAAGGTGCTTACAAGCCTTACACCAAAATGGAACTCCAAAGTGAACGCCATTGTGGAAGGAAGGCTCTATGATCAACTTACATTTGATCAACTACGAGGTAATCTTCTCACCTATGAAATGACTATGCTAAATAGACAAAAAGGTGAAGAAAGCAAGAAGAAAAGTCTCGCTCTTAAAACATCATCACTGCAAGAAGAGAGTGATGATAATGAAGAAGAAGGAGATGAAGAATTTGCACTCTTATTAAAAAGATTCAATAAGTTTGCAATAAAGAAAAACTTCAAGAGCAAAACAAAGGTACCAAAATGCTATGAGTGTGGAGAAGTTGGACACATCAAACCCAATTGTCCAAAACTTCAAAAGGAGGACAAAAACAAGAAATTTAAGAAGAAGGAGAAAGCATACATATCATGGGAGAACGAGGATGAATCCGACTCCGATGACAACGAGGTTGCAAATCTTTGCTTAATGGCAAGCGAAGAAAAGGTTAGTGATGACAACTCCACTTCTTTTAATTTACAAGATGAATATGATGCCTTACTTGAGGTGTACACAAAACTTACCCAAGATTATTCTCTCCTAAAGAAAAAGAATATGGATCTTTTAAAACAAAATGAGATGTTGAAAAACAAGAATATCAATCTTGGAAAAGATAAGTGTAGCACAAGTAGTGATCCATACAAATCTTGTAAAATGCATGAAAATGAAATTACAAATCTTAAGAACACTTTAGCTAAGTTCAATGAATCTTCAAAGAACTTAGATAAAATGTTGAAAAACCAAAAGCATGTTCATAATAAGGAAGGTTTAGGTTTTGAAAAAGGAAAACTTAAAAACGCTAAAACTCCTATTAGGCAACCGCAAGCCCAAAAGGCAAGCATGCCTAAAAGGAATGAAGCCTTTAAACATCCTCCTCAACATGCTTCATTTAGAAATTATAATCACAATGCATATAGATCAAAAGATGTTGCATTTAGGAAACAACCTAGGCAACCATTTAGAAACATGCATAGGATGCATAATCCAAATGTCATATGTCATTATTGTAATAAAGTAGGTCATATAGCACCCGTATGCTTTACTAGAATTAAACATATAAACTTTCATAGTCAAGATACGAGATGGGCACCTTATGGGCATTATGCTCATACTAACCATCAAGGACCCAAATTCACTTGGGTACCTAAATCCCAATTTTAATTATTTTGTAGGTACGTGTTGGAGCTAAGGATACAAATTGGTAT
The DNA here is from genome assembly GCF_014773155.1 of Arachis stenosperma. NCBI lineage: Eukaryota > Viridiplantae > Streptophyta > Magnoliopsida > Fabales > Fabaceae > Arachis > Arachis stenosperma. Next base: position 83,151,196 of record NC_080381.1, read on the forward strand.
GTTGATAGTGGATGCTCCAAACACATGACCGGCGATGAATCAAAGTTCACCGCAATAGAGCCTACAAACGGAGGAAACGTGATCTATGGAGACAACAACACCGGCAAAGTAATCGGCGTTGGAAAAGTTGGTAAAAATCCTTCTACCTCCATAGATAATGTTATACTTGTCAAAGGTCTCAAACATAATCTCACTAGTGTTAGCCAACTTTGTGACAAAGGAAACTTAGTCACCTTTGATTCAAAATGTTGTTTGATAAAAAGGCAAGACACTAATGAAATTGTGCTAATTGGGCACCGTGTTGACAATGTATACATGATTAATCTAAATGAAGTTTCCTCAAATGATGTGAAATGCCTTGTTAGTAAAAATGATGAAACTTGGTTATGGCATCGTAGAGTAGCTCATGCTAACATGGACCATCTTAACAAGTTAGTCTCTAAAGAGTTAGTAATTGGCTTACCAAAGCTACATTTTGAAAAAGACGTCCTTTGCGACGCATGTCAAAAGGGAAAACAAGTAAAGGCCTCTTTTAAATCCAAAAACATTGTTTCAACAACAAGGCCATTACAACTTTTGCACATGGATTTATTTGGTCCTTCTAGGACTATGAGCTTTGGTGGCAATTACTATGCTTTAGTTATTGTTGATGATTACTCTCGATTTACATGGACCTTGTTCTTAGCAAACAAGAGTGATGCATTTCGAGCATTCAAAAGATTAGCCAAAGTTATTCAAAATGAAAAGAATTTGCATATATCATCTATTAGAAGTGATCATGGTGGAGAATTTGAAAACAATCTTTTTGAAACTTTTTGTGAAGAAAATGGCATTGAGCATAATTTTTCCTCTCCTAGAACACCACAACAAAATGGTGTGGTTGAAAGGAAAAATCGTCATTTAGAAGAAATGGCGAGAACTATGCTCAATGAGGCTAATATTCCTAAGTACTTTTGGGCGGATGCGGTTAGTACCGCGTGTTATGTTATGAATAGGATTATCATTCGACTTATTCTTAAGAAAACACCGTACGAATTGTACAAAGGAAGAAAGCCAAATATTTCCCACCTTCACGTCTTTGGTTGTAAATGCTTTATTCTAAATAATGGAAAAGATAACTTAGGCAAATTTGATGCTAAGGCTGATGAAGGAATCTTCTTAGGCTACTCTTTAACTAGCAAAGCTTTTAGAGTATATAATAAACACATCATGACTATGGAAGAAAGTATTCATGTCGCTTTTGATGAAACTAACCGTTGTTGTGCTAGAAAAGATTTTGATGAAAATGTAGAAAACTTCGATTCACTAAATTTGAATGGTGAAGACAAAGAAAAAGATTTAAATGAAGCCTCTACAAGCTCAACAAAGGATAGTGTTCAAGTTGAAGAAATTGAACCATCACAAGCACAAATAAATGCACTTCCAAAGGATTGGCGTACTTCAAAGGATCATCCTCTAGACAACGTCATTGGTGATGTTTCGAAAGGGGTAACAACTCGATCCACTTTTAGAAATTTATTTGCATATAGTGCTTTTGTTTCTCAAATTGAACCATCTACCATTAAGTCCGCAATTGATGATGAACATTGGGCTATGGCAATGCAAGAGGAGCTTAACCAATTCAAACGAAATGACGTTTGGGAATTGGTGCCTAAACCAAGTAATCAAACAATTGTAGGAACAAAATGGGTTTTTAGAAATAAACTCGATGAAAATGGTACAATTGTTAGAAACAAAGCTAGATTAGTAGCTAAAGGTTATAATCAAGAGGAAGGCATTGACTATGACGAAACTTATGCTCCCGTAGCTAGATTAGAAGCAATTAGGATGCTACTTGCTTTTGCATCCTCTTATAACTTCAAACTTTATCAAATGGATGTTAAGAGTGCCTTTCTTAATGGTTTCATTAAAGAAGAAGTATATGTTGAACAACCTCCCGGTTTTGAGGATTATGAAATCCTAATCATGTTTTTAAACTCAAGAAAGCTCTTTATGGTCTTAAACAAGCTCCAAGAGCTTGGTATGAACGTTTGAGCAAGTTTTTAATAGAAAAGGGTTTTAGAAGAGGGAAGGTTGATACAACTTTATTTATCTTGATTGAAAACAAAAATATCCTTTTGGTACAAGTTTATGTCGATGACATAATATTTGGTTCAACTAACGAATCACTTTGCAAGTTTTTCTCAAACCTCATGCAAAGTGAATTTGAAATGTCCATGATGGGCGAACTCAACTTCTTCCTTGGTCTGCAAATCAAACAAGGAAAAGAAGGAACTTTCGTTAGCCAAACCAAATATTGCAAGGAACTGCTCAAAAGATTTGGAATGGACAATGCTAAGGCAATGGACACACCAATGAGCACTACTTGCTACCTTGACAAAGATGAACAAGGTAAAAGCATAGATGTAAAGAAGTATAGAGGCATGATAGGATCATTACTTTATCTAACGGCAAGTAGGCCAGATATCATGTTTAGTGTATGCATGTGTGCGAGATACCAAGCTAATCCTAAGGAATCTCACTTAAGTACGGTAAAAAGGATTATGAAGTATCTCATAGGAACATTAAATGTTGGATTGTGGTATCCGAAAGGATCCACTTGTGATTTGATTGGTTATTCCGATTCCGATTTTGCCGGTTGCAAATTGGATAGGAAAAGCACTAGCGGCACTTGTCACTTGCTAGGAAACTCTCTTGTTTCATGGCATAGTAAGAAACAAGTAAGTGTAGCCTTGTCTACCGCCGAAGCCGAGTATGTAGCCGCCGGTAGTTGTTGCGCCCAAATTTTATGGATGAAACAACAACTTATGGACTATGGACTCATGCTTGATCACATTCCTATCAAATGTGATAATACTAGTGCAATAAATTTAACCAAGAATCCGGTTCAACATTCAAGAACCAAGCATATTGAGATTAGACATCACTTCATAAGAGACCATGTTGAAAAGGGTGATGTGGTTATTGAATTTGTCGAAACTAGTAAACAACTAGCGGACATCTTCACTAAACCTTTATGTAAAGAAAGTTTTTTTAACATCCGAAATGAACTTGGTATCTTAGATTCTAATCTAATATGATTTGTTTGAATTCATTGAATTTATATTGCTATTTTTGTATCTCTTACTAACTTAAGCATTGGAGATATCCAATTAGCCATTGTTTTGTAGGTTTATGAGTTGATGAATGAGTGATTAATCTTGAGGTAGATTGAAGAATTTGAAGATTATAAACAATGGAGGATCAACAAATTGAAGTTTATAATGGTTTAAGTGAGTATATACATGATGGAACTCAAAGGATTGAAGAAAGAACCACCAAAGGATGAAAATTTGGTGATTTTGGGCAAAATGATGCATGTTGGATCGATGCAACCAAGCTTTGCATCGATGCAAAGCACACGACGTGCCATGTGCATCGATGCAAAGGCTATTGCATCGATGCAAACACGACCAAATTGCACAAAAACACGTGAATTTGGCATTTTTGAGCAACAAAACCCCACTTTTTCATCATCTTCAACCTCACAACTCATATCCCCACATTCAAACCTCCATCACCTCCAAAACAAGCTCACATATAGCTTCATACAACTCACAAAACTTTGATACCCACTACAAACAAATCACATATTTGAAGTCCCCACATACTCCTCTACAAAACCCATAAAACAAAATCATCCACAATGCCTAGAATCAAGAGAACCATCAAGAAGTCAAAAGGCTCTTCAAGTGTGGTTCCACCTCCAAATGATCATCCTTTGGCAAGGTACTTTGCTTCTAATGAAGATCTTCAATTCTATGAGGCAAGGCTCGCCGGAAGAAAGGAAATTCCTCCGAGGTATTTGGATCCGACCCTTCTTGTCATTCATAAGTTTGATACTCTTAAGGCTATTCTAGTTCATCAAGGCCTCATGGATTTTGTTCAAATTAAGAGTAAATATTATCCGGATTTAGTTGCCATAGCCTATAGTACACTCATGATTGAGATTGTTGAGGAAGATGAATCAAATTTCACATTATTCTTCAAGATAGGAAGAAAGGATTATAGGCTAGATGGTGATGAGTTAGCCACCATTTGGGAGTTGCCAAATCAAGGTGACTTGTTTCAAGGTGGTAAAACCCCAATTGATGAATGGGGTTATTCAAAGGATAATGCCATGCATTTGTTCAACCTTGTACAAGGAGCTCACTCCAAAATTAGTTGCAATTCAATGAGTGCGGAACATAGAACTTTGTTATATCTAGTCACCTATGTATTGCAACCTAGAATATCCGGGCATGCAAATGTAAATGATGAAGATTTGATTGTCATGTGGGCTATGATAAATGGGATTAAGATTAATTGGCCATACTTTATAGTACAACATATGATTAGGCTCAAGATGAAGGATAGGAATGGTGGATTAGGATTCCTTTGCCTATGGTCTAAAGTCTTTGATTATGTTGGTATTGATGTATCAAATGAGATTGCCAAGGAAGTACCACCTCAATCTTGTATCAACACTCATCTTCTCAACAAAATGGGAAGAAGAAATGTTGATGAACAAGGTCCTCAAGAGCAAGCTCCTCCACAAGCACCTCAAGCTCAAGAACCACACTCCTTGGTTGATGTAATGAGAGAATTACAATCCATCAACCAAAACATCCAAAGGATTGAAGTAGAGCATGGTAGGCAACTTGAAGCACTTAATCGTCGTGTGTCTCGTGTAGATCATCGCACGGGTCGCTTGGATCGTCGTATTGATGACTTATATGAGCATTTCGGCATCCACCTACCATATGAAGAGGATACTGATGATGATGAAGACCAAGATTGATTGTCTCCTCTTCATCAAGTCACTTTTTATTGCTTTATGCTCATTTGATTATATGAATTGTTAAACTAACTCCTAGTAAGCTAAGGATTTCTATTATGGTTTAAATACTTTGATATTTCCTTCATAAATAACTCAAAATAGGCTTGGTACCCCTATTTTAAGTTAATGTGCTTGCCTTGATATATTTCATTTCTTTAGGGGGAATTATGCATGCTTATTATATATAAAAAGAAATCAAATTCTTTTTGAAAGGGGGAATATCTCATCCTTGAGATTAATAGAGAAATTGAACTTAAAAAAATTCATTGTTTTATGCATGCTTCTATGACACATTTCAAACTCACTTCTTTTTGATAATGTCAAAAGGGGGAAGAAAAGTTTGAGGATATTTGAAGTTTTGAACTTTTGAAAAAGAAGAAGTTTGAGGATTTGAAAAGAAGAAATAAGTTTGCGAAACAATGATTTCAAAAAGACTTCCGCTAAGCAAAAACTTTGATATCTAAATCGTTTTTTTTTTTTTTTTTGATAAACACCCTTTAAAGGAACAAATGCACATATTTAGGGGGAACTCCTGCAAAATTTTTTTTGTGAAGTCTTCTCCAAAGCTTTCTATAAAACAAAGTGCATTATTGTTGCTTTCAAAATCATTTATAAATGCATATCCTCAAAATTGGTTTGTCATTATCAAAAAGGGGGAAATTGTAAATCATGTTGCTTGTATGCGAAGTTTGTATTCGTAGGTTTTGATGAATGACAAACCAACAAACGACATGAAAGACAAACCAACAAACAACTTGAATGAACAAGCATGTTGAAAGATCAACCAACATTCAACATTGAGGAATGAAGAGTTGAAAGCAACACAACAACAACAAGAAACTCAAGTCCACAACTTTTGAAGAAAAGTATAGTGTCTTAGGACTTAGGTAACTTCTTGTTAAGAACCAATTGCTAAATCTCTCAACACACACTCACAAAATGTTTTGATGCACATCTTGCAATTCGATGCTAGCCAAATGGTTTAAAACTTGTTTTTCAAAGGTACAAAAGCATAGGAATTGACTCCAACAAGTTTGAGATCAATCCTAAGTATTTTAAAGTGATTTTAAGCCATTCTTTAAGGTTTGCATCGATGCACACTCATCTTGCATCGATGCAAAGCATGCGACGACTTGTTGAATCGATGCAAAGATGTTTGCATCGATGCAACCTAGCTGAAAATTCAAATTTCAGCTTCAAAGACACATTTGCATCGATGCAAAGTGTTATGCATCGATGCAAATAATTCAAAAACATAAAAAAACAGCTAGTTTTAACAAAAAGGCTCCATCCCATTAACTCCCCAACGTTTCTAAGGTTTGGGGAGTCTATAAATAGATGGATTGAAGCCTTATTTCAGACTTGATTTTTTGAAAACTATATTGTTCATATTCTTTCATTCTACACATTTTTAAGGTGTTATAATACACAATTTGAGAGAGCAATATCAATTGGTTCAATAGTGCTAAACTTGTAATCATACACTCTTCTAGAGAGTACTCATTTCATCTCAACAATTCTTTGAGAATTGTTTTCTTGTACACTTTGTAAATTGGAGTGTGATCTCCAAGGTTGAGTCAAGAGTTATAAACACTATAGTCGGTGAGGATACCAAAGAGGTATACTAAGTACTCAAGGCAAATCTTAGAGAAGGTATCTCTAAGTGGAGTGGGTTAGTATACGAGTGGTGATCATATACCGTGAGGTGTTAGAAACTAAGGACTCGGATTGTAAAAGGTTTTGCGCAAGCACCTTGAAGCTTGGCAATAGTGGAACTTCTCAATTGCGATTGAGAAAGAAAGTGGACGTAGGACAAGGATTGTGCCGAACCACTCTAAATAGCATTTGCATCTCTCCAAACTCATCTCTTCAATATTATTGTCTTTTACCTTTGAGCAAATAAATTGTGATCGAAAAGTAGCTTCGTAAGTACTTAAGGAGTAGCTTAAGTCCGATTGGTGAAAATCTTGATCAATTTATTTGAGTTAGTGTCTATTGGAAAGTAAAAGCTCCTTATAAATGCTTAGCAATTGAGTTAAGCTCTTGGAAAAATACTAGTACAATAACACTTTTGTATATTGTCTTTAACTTACGCAAAAAGATTCATTGTTGTTGCAATACTCAATTCACCCCCCTCTTGAGTAATTGTTTATAGGTTCTACACTTTGTTGAGATCGGTATAGTCGGTGCACATTCTTAGGAAAAAGTAGTTGGAAAGGCTTTGCAACGAACTGCATCTGAGGAATCGGTGAGGTACATTCTACTTCTGAAGTTGCTGAGATGATGGGTGGGATCCGTAGTGCTGTCGTACAAGGTCATGTCTGGAAGTTTAAAGTCTTTTAGGATTCTTGTCTTCATGATCTCCTTGGTGAATGGATCTTGGTCCTTGCGGGTGCTATCTTCGGGAGTGGGTTGGCTGGCTTTAGTCTTGACATCGGTTTCAAGTTTTAGGAGTTTGTTCTCCAATTTCCGGCATCGCCTTATTTCTCTTTGTAGATCCTTCTCGGCCTCTCGTTGACGTAGAGCATCTTCCTCAAGTTGTTTTAACCGGTCTTGAAATGCCTCCAGGGTTCCCTCGTTTGGGGAGTTCTTATTGTTGATTCGGGGAGTGTCTTTTGGTGTAGTGTCCGCATTTTTATGCGGTGTTCTATCCTCTAGATCTGAGCAGTGGTTGTTGTCATGGTCGTCCATCATGGTGATGGGATGACTTCCAGATCCCCGGCAACGGCGCCAATGTTCCGATGGTTACCTGAAACTAGAGGTCGATCTCGAAAGAGATCTTCTGTACTGGTTGGAGTGATTTGCGTCCGACTTGTTGGACTTGGTAATGATGCTGATTCCTTCGTCCCCGGAAGGTGGGGGGTACCTGCAAGGGACTCCGATGCTTAAGTTAGCAAGGGTATTAAGCAGGTATTGAGTAGAATCAGAGTATGAGTTATACCTGGGTGCTCCAGTGTATTTATAATGGTGTAGAATGACCTTCTTAGATAAGATAAGCTAGTTATCTTATCTTATCTTTATCTTATCTTCAAGTGAGGTCATCTTATCTTCAAGGGAACCGCCTTTCTCTCGGTAGGCTTTGGGCTGCCTTAGGATTTGTGGCGTGTTCCTCTATTTGGGCCCTTTATTGAGCATTCCTATGATTTGGCCGACCTCTTTGAGAAGAGGTCGGGTCCTCCTGACCTTAAAGAGATCAGTCGCTTTGTCTGTAGAACATCCCGGGTCGGAGAGCTCGACCCAGGGTATGAACAGTATCAATAAGGATTCTTAGTTTTAATTGTAAATAGCAAAAGAGCATAAAATAAATACTTATTATGCAGTAATGGAGAATATATTGGAGTTTTGGAGATGCTTTGTCTTCTGAATTCTTGTAACATAATGCTTTCTCACTTTCAAACATGCAAGGCTCCTTCCATGGCAAGCTGTATGTAGGGCGTCACTGTTGTCAATTGCTACTTCCCATATTCTCAGCGAAAATGGTCTGAATGCTCTGTCATAGCACGGCTAATCATCTGTTGGTTCTCGATCATGTCGGAATAGAATCTATTGATTCTTTTGTGTTTATCATCACGCCCAACAATCGTGAGTTTGAAGCTCGTCACAGCCATTCAATCCTTGAATCCTACTCGGAATACCACAGACAAGGTTTAGGCTTTCCGGATTCTCAATAGTGGCCGCCTAAGGGTTCTAGCTTATGCCACGAAGATTCTAATTAAGGAATCTAAGAGATACTCATTCAATCTAATGTAGAACGGAGGTAGTTGTCAAGCACGCGTTCATATGTTGAGGATGGTTATGAGTGTCACGGATCATCACCTTCTTCATAGTGAAGTGCGAATGAACATCTTAGATAGGAACAAGCGTGTTTGAATAGAAAACAGAAATAATTGCATTAATTCATCGAGACGCTGCAGAGCTCCTCACCCCCAACAATGGAGTTTAGAGACTCATGCCGTCAAAGAATACAAAGTTCAGATCTGAAAATGCATGAGATACAAAATAAGTCTCTAAAAGTTGTTTAAATACTAAACTAGTAACCTAGGTTTACAGAAAATGAGTAAACTAAGATGGATAGTGCAGAAATCCACTTCTGGAGCCCACTTGGTGTGTGCTGGGATTGAGACTTAAGCTTCTCACGTGCCTGGGCTGTTTCTGGAGTTAAATGCCAGGTTGTAACCTATTTCTGGCGTTGAACTCCAACTTGCAACCTGTTTCTGGCGCTGAACGCCAGAATGCAACATGGAACTGGCGTTAAATGCCAGTTTACGTCGTTTATCTTCGCGCAAAGTATGGACTATTATATATGGATGGAAAGCCCTGGATGTCTACTTTCAAACCCAATTAAGAGCGTGCCAATTGGACTTCTGTAGCTCCAAAAAATTCATTCCGAGTGCAGGGAGGTCAGAATCTAACAGCATCAGTAGTCCTTTTTCAGCCTAGATCAGATTTTTGCTCAGCTCCCTCAATATTAGCCAAAAAATACCTGAAATCACAAAAAAATATACAAACTCATAGTAAAATCCAGAAATATGAATTTTTCCTAAAAACTAATAAAAATATACCAAAAACTAACTAAAACACACTAAAATCTACATGAAATTACCCCCAAAAAGCGTATAAAATATCCGCTCATCACAACACCAAACTTAAACTGTTGCTTGTCCCCAAGCAACTAGATAAATAAAATAGGATAAAAAGAAATTAAGAAGCAATAATATCTCAAAGTTTCAAGTGAAGCTCAGATTCTAATTAGATGAGCGGGACTAGTAGCTTTTTGCTTCTGAATAGTTTTGGCATCTCACTTTATCCTTTGAAATTCAGAATGATTGGCATCCATAGGAACTCAGAATTTAGATAGTATTATTGATTCTTCTAGTGTAGAATGTTGATTCTTGAACACAGTTACTTTATGAGTCTTGGCCATGGCCCTAAGCACTTTGTTTTCCAGTATTACCACCGGATACATAAATGCCACAGACACATAACTGGGTGAACCTTTTCATATTGTGACTTAGCTTTGTTAAAGTCCCCAATTAGAGGCGTCCAGAGTTCTTAAGCACACTCTTTTGCCTTGGATCATGACTTTAACCACTCAGTCTCAAGTTTTTCACTTGGACCTACATGCCACAAGCACATGGTTAGTGACAGCTTGATTTAGCCGCTTAGGCCTGGATTTATTTCCTTGGGCCCTCCTATCCATTGATGCTCAAAGCCTTGGATCCTTTTCACCCTTGCCTTTTGGTTTAAAGGGCTATTGGCTTTTTCTACCTCTTTTGCTTTTTTTTTTCACTGCTTTTTCTTGCCTCAAGAATCAATTTTATGATTTTTCAGATCAGCAATAATATTTCTCTTGTTCATCATTCTTTCAGGAGCCAACAATTTTAACACTCATAAACTTCAATATAAAAAATATGCACTGTTCAAGCATTCATTCAGAAGAAAAAAAGTATTGCCACCACATATAAGTAATTAGAATTTTTCTTATTAAAAACTCAAAAAAATTATTGCCTCTTTATTCTAAAAATCTACTATTTTATTTATGTTTGATGATATTGAGAAAAATAAATTATAGCTTGATTGGAGATAAAGTCAAAATAGATATACTAATTACTACTACTCCGATATAACTTGTAAGGTAAATTCCTATAAGAACAACTATCACAAAGTTAAAGCTAAGATTAGGACTCAACAACCTTTATTTTGGGAAGTGGATGTTCATCTAGTCTGTGGGGTGCTTGGTCCTTCAAGAGATAATTTCTGATGCTTCAGTTCCTTCAAGTCACGCCTTTGCTCTTCTTGTTCCCCAAGCAATTTGCAAAGCATGCTATTTTGATTATTCTGTTCTTCTTTTATTTGGTCCATAGCTTCTTGCAACTTGGTAACAGATGCTTCAAGATGCTCCCAGTATTCAATTTGAGGGATTTCAAGGAGGAATTCCTGTGCTCTCCTCTTGATGGGGTCATCCTGCACTTGTTGTTTTTCCATTGATATTTTGGTGATTGGTCGCTCAACTGAGATATACTCAGTTATTCCCATCTTCACTCCAGCATCTTTACATAGCATAGAGATTAAGCTTGGATAAGCCAATTTGGCATCTTTGGAGTTCTTGTTTGCAATTATGTAAAGTTCACATGAAATCAGCTGATGAACTTCCACTTCTCTTCCCAACATAATGCAGTGGATCATCACTGCTCTTTTAATGGTGACTTCAGAGGGGTTGCTAGTGGGCAGTATAGAATGCCCAATGAAGTCCAGCCAGCCTCTGGCGACTGGTTTGAGATCTTCTCTCTTGAGTTGATTTGGGACGCCCTTGGTGCTGGTGGTTCCCCTGGTTCCAGGAAGGCATATGTCCTCTAGAATCTTGTCCAGGCCTTTATTTGTTCTCATCATTCTCCAATTAAAGGAGTCTGGGTCATCTTTCAGCTGAGGTAGCTTAAAGATCTCCCTGTTTTTGTCAGGGTGGATGTGAATAATCTTTCCTCTGACCAAGGTCTGATAGTCATAGAGGGCAGTTCCAGATATTCTCTGCCTGTCTGTTTGCCACAGATTAGCGTAGAATTCCTGAACCATGTTTCTTTCCACCTTTGTTTCAGGATTAGCTAGGACTTCCCAGTTCATGTTTCAAATTTGCTCTTGGATCTCCGGATATTCGTCTTCTTTCAGATCGAATTTAAGTTCCAGGATCACTGATCTTGGACCCATTATTTTGTAGTAATGGTCTGAATGTTCTTTGGTTAAGAACTTCCCTTGATTCCAAAGTGGTTTTGGAATACTCTCTTTCTTGCCTCTTGGAGTGGGTTGTTTTCCTTTAGGAGCCATGATCTTAGTGGGTATGGTTTAGTGATCACGGATAAACACACCAAACTTAGAGGTTTGCTTGTCCTCAAGCAAAAGAAAGGAAAGGAGAGGGATAGAAGGAGAGCTAATATCGAATGGTGGATGAGAGGAGGGAGGCCGAATGTGGATTTAAAGGGAGGGGTGGGTTTTCGAAAATTTTGAGAAAGGATAAGATAGAAGATATGATTTGTAAAAGATAAATATGATAGGAAAAAGATATAAGTTAAAATTAAAAAGTTGTGAAAGATATTTGAAAAGGATAAATCTAAATTTTTATTTTGAAAAAGATTTAAGATGAATTTGAAAAGATAATTGAGTTTTGAAAAAAAAAATTTTGAAAAGAAGTTAGATAGGATTTGAAAAGGATTTGTGTTTATGAATTAAGATACATTTGATATTTTTGAAAAAGGGATTTTAGAAATTAGGGTTAAAATTTTTGGAATTGAAGGATGAGAGTTTGTAGCATGTTTACGCAAGAAATTATGAATTGAAATATGAAAATTTGAAAAAATGTGAAGTAAAAATGAATTTACCTCCTCCCCACAATCCTGGAGTTAAACGCCCAAACACTGCATGTTTTGGGTGTTTAATGCCCATTTGTAGCTTCTCCTGGGCGTTCAACACCCAGCTGTTGCTTCTGGCTAGCGTTGAACGCCAGAAACTCCTTTGTCACTTGGCATTTTTCTGAACGCCCATGATGCTGTGAATCTAGCGTTTAATGCCTAGATAGCTATCTCTACTGGCGTTGAACGCCCAATAGATGCTTCTTTTGGGCGTTGAACGCCCAAAACAGCTCTTACTGGCTTTTTCGCACCAGTGAGCTTCTTTTTGCTGTTTTATTCCTCTAAATCCTTCTGTAACTCTGTATCATTCACTGAAATGTATTATCTAATTTAAAATTAAAATTACAAATAAAATAAACTCATGACTGGGTTGCCTCCCAGCAAGCGCTTCTTTATTGTCTTTAGCTGGACTATTACTGAGCTTTATTCAAGTCTCATTTTTGAGCATTCTTGCTCAAAATTGCTTTCAAGATAATGTTTGACTCTCTGACCATTAACAATGAACTTTTTGTTAGAATCACTATCCTGAAGCTCTACGTAACCATATGATAACACACTTGTAATCACATATGGTCCTCTCCATCGGAATTTCAAATTCCCGGGAAATAATCTGAGCCTAGAATTAAACAGCAAAACTTTCTGCCTTGGCTCAAAGACTCTGGATGACAACTTCTTGTCATGCCATCTTTTTGCTTTCTCTTTGAAAATTTTTGCATTTTCGAAAGCATTGAGTCTGAATTCCTCTAGCTCATTTAACTGGAGCAATTGTTTTTCTCCAGCTAACTTGGCATCAAGGTTTAGGAATCTGGTTGCCCAGTAGGCCTTATGTTCCAGTTCCACTGGCAAGTGACAGGCTTTTCCATACACAAGCTGGTATGGAGAAGTTCCTATAGGAGTCTTGAATGCTGTTCTGTATGCCCACAGAGCGTCATCCAAGCTTCTTGCCCAATCCCCTCTACGGTTAATCACAGTCCGTTCCAGGATTCTTTTAAGTTCTCTATTAGAGACTTCAGCTTGACCATTTGTCTGTGGATGATATGGAGTGGCCACCCTGTAGCTAACTCCATATCGAACCAGAGCAAAGTAAAGCTGTTTATTGCAGAAATGAGTGCCCCCATCACTGATTGGTACTCTAGGGATACCAAATCTGCTGAAGATGTGTTTCTGGAGGAATTTCAGCACTGTCTTAGTATCATTAGTGGGTGTTTTAATAGCTTCCACCCATTTGGATACATAATCCACTACCACCAGAATATAAGTATTTGAGTATTATGGTGGGAAAGGCCCCATGAATTCAATATCCCATACATCAAACAACTTAATCTCTAGGATCCCTTGTTGAGGCATGGCATAACTGTGAGGCAGGTTGCCAGATCTTTGGCAACTGTCATAATTAAGTACAAACACTCAGGTGTCTTTATAGAGAGTAGGCCAGTAGAAGCCACATTGGAGGACTCTTGTGGGCTGTTCACTCACTTCCAAATTGTCCTCCATACTGTGATCCATGGCAATGCCAGAGAATCTTTTGTGCTTCTTCTTTAGGCACACATCTATGGATTACTCCGTCTGCACATCTCTTGAAGAGATATGGTTCATCCCAAAGATAGTACTTTGCATCCGTGATCAATTTTTTTTATTGCTACCTGTTGTACTCTTTGGGTATGAATCTCACTGCCTTGTAGTTCGCACTATCTGCAAACCATGGCACTTCCTGGATGGCAAAAAGTTGCTCATCCGGAAAGTTTTCTGAGATCTCAGTAAGAGGAAGGGACGCCCCTTCTCCTGGTTCTATTCGGGACAGGTGATCTGCTACCTGATTCTCTGTCTCTTTTCTGTCTCTTATTTCTATATCAAACTCTTGCAGAAGCAAAACTGATGAGCGGATAATTTATACGCTTTTTGGCATTGTTTTTAGGTAGTTTTTAGTAAGTTTAAGCTACTTTTAGGGATGTTTTCATTAGTTTTTATGTTAAATTCACATTTCTGGACTTTACTATGAGTTTGTGTGTTTTTCTGTGATTTCAGATAATTTCTGGCTGAAATTGAGGGACTTGAGCAAAACTCTGAAAAAGGCTGACAAAAGGACTGCTAATGCTGTTGGAATCTGACCTCCCTGCACTCAAAATGGATTTTCTGGAGCTACAGAACTTCAAATGGCGCGCTCTCAACGCCGTTTGAAAGTAGACATCCAGAGCTTTCCAGCAATATATAATAGTCCATACTTTATTCGGAAATTGACGACGTAACTTGGCGTTGAACGCCAAGTACATGCTGCTGTCTGGAGTTAAACGCTAGAAAAACGTCATGATCCGGAGTTGAACGCCCAAAACACGTCATAACTCGGAGTTCAACTCCAAGAGAAGCCTCAGCTCGTGGATTGATCAAGCTCAGCCCAAGCATACACCAAGTGGGCCCCGGAAGTGGATTTATGCATCAATTACTTACTCATGTAAACCCTAGGAGCTAGTTTATTATAAATAGAACATTTAACTATTGTATTAAACGTCTTTTTGACCACAGGAGATCCTGGATTGTACTTTGAATCTTGTGATCACGTTTTGGGGGCTGGCCATTCGGCCATGCCTGAACCTTTCACTTATGTATTTTCAACGGTGGAGTTTCTGCACACCATAGATTAAGGGTGTGGAGCTCTGCTGTACCTCAAGTTTCAATACAATTACTATTACTTTTTATTCAATTCTATCATATTCTTATTCCAAGATATTCATTCGCACCCAAGAACATGATGAATGTGATGATTATGTGATGCTCATCATCATTCTCACCTATGAACGCGCGTGATTGACAACCACTTCCGTTCTACATGCAACCGAGCTTGAATGTGTATCTCTTAGATTCCCAAACAGAATCTTCGTGGTATAAGCTAGATAGATGGCGGCATTCATGAGGATCCGGAAAGTCTAACCTTGTTTGTGGTATTCCGAGTAGGATTCCGGTAATGAATGACTGTGACGTGCTTCAGACTTGCAAGTGCTGGGCGTTAGTGACAGACGCAAAAGAATCAAGGGATTCTATTCCAGCAGGAGCGGAAACCAACCAGTGATTAGCCGTGCTGTGACAGAGCACGTGAGCGTAGTTTTCACTGCGAGGATGGGATGTAGCCTTCGGCCAGTGTGATGCCTCTAGACGATTAGCCATGCGAGTGACAGCGCAGAGGACCATTTTCCAAAGAGGATACAAAGTAGCCATCGTCGAACGGTGAACCCCTATACAAAGCTTGCTATGGAAAGGAGTAAGAAGGATTGAGTTGAAGCAATAGGAAAGTAGGCGTTCTTGAGCCATACAGTATCTCCATTCGCTTATCTGAAATTTCCACCAATGAATCTGCATAAGTATTCTATCCCTTTTATTATTTCTATTTTATTATTAATTTTCGAAACCATAAACAAATTTAATCTGCCTAACTGAGATTTACAAGGTGACCATAGCTTGCTTCATACCAACAATCTCTGTGGGATCGACCCTTACTCACGTAAGGTTTATTACTTGGACGACCCAGTACACTTGCTGGTTAGTTGAACGGAGTTGTGAATTCAAATAGAGCCAATCATTAAATTTCATACAAGTACAAAGACAATAGATCACAATTTCGTCCACCAAAAACCCATCTGATGAGTCTGGGTTTTGAATCCTGCTTTGTGAGTAGATATTTAAGAGCATCATGGTCAGTGTACACAATCACTTTTGAGCCTACTAAATAAGATCTGAACTTGTCAATGGCGTAAACCACTGCAAGTAACTCTTTTTCTGTGGTTGTGTAGTTCTTCTGTGCGTCATTTAAAACACGACTGGCATTGTAAATGACATGCAGAAGCTTGTCATGCCTTTGTCCCAACACTGCACCAATGGCATAGTCACTGGTATCACACATCAGTTCAAATGGTAATGTCCAGTCTGGTGCAGAGATGACTGGTGCTGTGACCATCTTAGCTTTCAGAGTCTCAAATGCCTATAGACACTCCTTATCAAAGATAAATGGCGTGTCAGTAGCTAGCAGATTACTCAGAGGTTTGGCAATTTTTGAAAAATCTTTTATAAACCTCCTAGAGAATCCTGCATGCCCCAGAAAGCTTCTGATTGCCTTAACATTGGCAGGTGGTGGTAATTTTTCAATTACCTCTACCTTAGCTTGATCCACTTCTATTCCCTTGTTCAAAATTTTGTGCCCAAGGACAATTCCTTCAGTCACCATAAAGTGACATTTTTTCCAGTTTAAAATCAGGTTAGTCTCTTGGCACCTCTTCAGAACAAGTGCTAGATGGTCAAGACAGGAGCCGAATGAATCTCCAAATACTGAAAAGTCATCCATGAAGACTTCTAGAAAATTTTCCACCATATCAGAGAAAATAGATAGCATGCACCTTTGAAAGGTTGCAGGTGCATTGCACAGACCAAATGGCATCCTTTTGTATGCATATACTCCAGATGGACATATGAATGTTGTTTTCTCTTGATCCTGAGATCTACTGCAATTTGATTATAACCTGAATATCCATCCAAGAAATAGTAGTATTCATGACCTACTAGTCTTTCTAGCATCTGGTATATGAATGGTAAAGGAAAATGCTCCTTTCTGGTGGCTGTATTGAGCCTTCTATAATCAATACACATACACCACCCTGTAACTGTTCTTGTAGGAACCAGTTCATTTTTTTTATTATGAACCACTGTCATGCCACCTTTTTTAGGGACGACTTGGACAGGGCTTACCCAGGGGCTATCAGAAATAGGATAAATAATCCCAGCCTCTAGTAATTTAGTGACCTCATTTCGCACCACCTCCTTCATGGCTGGATTTAGCCGCCTCTGTGGTTGAACCACTGGCTTAGCATCACCCTCCAAGAGGATCTTGTGCATGCATCTGGCTAGGCTAATGCCCTTAAGATCATTGATAGACCACCCAAGAGCTGTCTTGTGTGTCCTTAGCACTTGAATTAGTGCTTCCTCTTCCTGTGGCTCTAAGGTAGAGCTTATGATTACAGGAAAGGTATCACCTTCTCCCAGAAATGCATATTTCAGGGATGGTGGTAATGGTTTAAGCTCGGGTTTGGGAGGTTTCTCCTCTTCTTGAGGGATTTTCAGAGGTTCTATTATTCTCTCTGGTTCCTCCAGATCAGGCTGAACATCTTTAAAGATATCCTCTAGCTCTGATTCGAGACTCTCTGTCATATTGACCTCTTTTACCAGAGAGTCAATAATATCAATGCTCATGCAGTCGTTTGGGGTGTCTGGATGCTGCATAGCTTTGACAACATTCAACTTAAACTCGTCCTCATTGACTGTTAGGGTCACTTCCCCTTTTTGGACATCAATGAGGGTTTGTCCGGTTGCTAGGAAAGGTCTTCCGAGAATGAGAGTTGCACTCTTGTGCTCCTCCATTTCCAGCACCACAAAGTCAGTGGGAAAGGCAAATGGCCCAACCTTGACAATCATGTCTTTAATCACGCCTGATGGATATTTAATGGAGCCATCAGCAAGTTGGAGACATATTCGGGTTGGTTTGATTTCTTCAGTCAAACCAAGTTTTCTGATAGTAGATGCAGGTATTAGGTTGATACTTGCCCTGAGATCACATAGAGCTTGCTTGGTACAAGTACCCTCTAATGTGCACGGTATCGTAAAGCTTCTGGGATCTTTAAGCTTCTCAGGTAAGCTTTGCAGAATGACTGCACTGCATTCTTCAGTGAGGTAAACTTTTTCAGTTTCCCTCCAATCCTTCTTATGACTTAAAATCTCTTTCATGAACTTAGCATAAGAGGGTATTTGCTCAAGTGCCTCTGCAAACAAAATCTTTATTTCAAGAGTCCTGAGATAGTCTGCAAAGTGGGCAAATTGCTTATCCTGTTTTGCTTGGCAGAGTTTTTGAGGATAAGGCATTTTGGCTTTATATTCCTCAACCTTAGTTGCTGTAGGTTTATTGCCTATAGATGTGGGTTGAGAAGCCTTTTTAAAGGGGTTGCTATCAGCACTTGTATGTGTCTGATCTCCCACTGGCGTTTGAATGCCAGAGGTGGAAGCTGGAGTGGTGTTAAACGCCAACTCCTTACCTGTTTCTGGCGTCTGAACGCCAGAACTGTGCTTCCTTTGGGCGTTCAACGCCAATTCCTTGCCTGTTTCTGGTGTTGAACGCCAGGTGGTGGACGAAATTGTGACCCTCTTTGTATTTGTATGAGATTTATTTAATGGCTATTGGCTATGTGTGGACACAACTCCGTTCAACTTAACCAGCAAGTGTACTGGGTCATCCAAGTAATACCTTACGTGAGTAAGGGTCGATCCCACAGAGATTGTTGGTATGAAGCAAGCTATGGTCACCTTGTAAATCTCAGTTAGGTAGATTAAATGGTTATGGGTTTCGAATAATTAATAATAAATAGAAAATAAAAAGGGATAGAAATACTTATGTAAATCAATAGTGGGAATTTCAGATAGGCATGTGGAGATGCTAGAATCCTTTCGAATCTCTACTTTCTTATTGCTTTCATCCAATCCTTCTTACTCCTTTCCATGGCAAGCTGTATGTAGGGCATCACCATCATCAATGGCTACTTTTAATCCTCCCGGGAAAATGGTCCTATGCGCTATCACTGCACGACTAATAGTCTGGAGGCATCACCCTTGTTGATAGCTACATCCCATCCTCTCAGTGAAAATGGTCCAAATGCTCTGTCACAGCACGGCTAATCATCTGTCGGTTCTCAATCAGGTTGGAGTAGAATCCATTGATTCTTTTGCATTTGTCATAACGCCCAGCCTTTAGGAGTTTGAAGCTCGTCACAGTCATTCAATACCGGAATCCTACTCGGAATACCACAGACAAGGTTAGACTTTCCGGATTCCCGGGATCCTACTCAGAATACCACAGACAAGGTTAGACTTTCCAGATCCCCATGAATGTCGCCATCTATCTAGCTTATACCACGAAAATTCTGTTGGGGAACCTAAGAGATATGCGCCCGGCCTAGAGTAGAACGGAAGTGGTTGTCAGTCACGCGCGTTCATAGGTGAGAATGATGATGAGTGTCACGGATCATCACATTCATCAAAGTGTTGTTCAACGTATATCTTGGAATAAGAATAGAAGAGAATTGAATAGAAAGTAATGGTAATTGTATTGAAACTTGAGGTACAGCAGAGCTCCACACCCTTAATCTGTGGTGTGCAGAAACTCCACCGTTGAAAATACATAAGTGAAAGGTTCAGACATGGCCGAATGGCCAGCCCCCTGAATGATCAAAAGACTGAATGATCAAAGACTAAAACAGTCAAAAGATTAAACTGTCAAAAGATGTCTAATACAATAGTAAATTATCCTATTTATACTAGACTAGCTACTAGGGTTTACATGAGTAAGTATTTGATGCATAAATCCACTTCCGGGGCCCACTTGGTGTATGCTTGGGCTGAGCTTGATCTATCCACGAGCTGAGGCTTCTCTTGGAGTTGAACGCCGAGTTATAACGTGTTTTGGGCGTTCAACTCCGGATCATGACGTGTTTCTGGCGTTTAACTCTAGACAACAGCATGTACTTGGCGTTCAACGCCAAGTTATGTCGTCAATTTCCGAATAAAGTATAGACTATTTTATATTGCTGGAAAGCTCTGGATGTCTACTTTCCAACCCCGTTGAGAGCACGCCATTTGAAGTTCTGTTGCTCCAGAAAATCCAGTTTGAGTGCAGGGAGGTCAGATTCCAACAGCATCAGCAGTCCTTTTGTCAGCCTTTTTCAGAGTTTTGCTCAAGTCCCTCAATTTCAGCCAGAAATTACCTGAAATCACAGAAAAACACACAAACTCATAGTAAAGTCCAGAAATGTGAATTTAACATAAAAACTAATGAAAACATCCCTAAAAGTAGCTTGAACTTTCTAAAAACTACCTAAAAACAATGCCAAAAAGCGTATAAATTATCCGCTCATCACAACACCAAACTTAAATTGTTGCTTGTCCCCAAGCAACTGAAAATCAAATAGGATAAAAAGAAGAGAATATACTATAAATTCCAGAATATCAATGAATATTAATTCTAATTAGATGAGCGGGACTTGTAGCTTTTTGCTTTTGAACAATTTTGGCATCTCACTTTTTCCTTTGAAGTTTAGAATGATTGGCTTCTCTAGGAACTTAGAAGTTTAGATAGTGTTATTGACTTTCCTAGTTAAGCATGTTGATTCTTGAACACAGCTACGTATGAGTCTTGGCCGTGGCCCTAAGCACTTTGTTTTCCAGTATTACCACCGGATACACAAATGCCACAGACACATGACTGGGTGAACCTTTTCAGATTGTGACTCAGCTTTGCTAGAGTCCCCAGTTAGAGGTGTCCAGAGCTCTTAAGCACACTCTTTTGCTTTGGATCACGACTTTAACCACTCAGTCTCAAGCTTTTCACTTGGACCTTCATGACACAAGCACATGGTTAGGGACAGCTTGATTTAGCCGCTTAGGCCTGGATTTTATTTTCTTGGGCCCTCCTATCCATTGATGCTCAAAGCCTTGGATCCTTTTTACCCTTGCCTTTTGGTTTTAAGGGCTATTGGCTTTTTCTGCTTGCTTTTTCTTTTTCTTTCTAATTTTT
The DNA here is from genome assembly GCF_014773155.1 of Arachis stenosperma. Lineage (NCBI taxonomy): Eukaryota > Viridiplantae > Streptophyta > Magnoliopsida > Fabales > Fabaceae > Arachis > Arachis stenosperma. The sequence continues at coordinate 83,172,053 of NC_080381.1, forward strand.
TTCGCTATTTTTTTTATTTTTATTTTTTTTTTTCCGCAAGCTTTTGTTTTTCACTGCTTTTTCTTGCTTCAAGAATCAATTCCATGATCTTTCAGATCATCAATAACATTTCTCTTTGTTCATCATTCTTTCAAGAGCCAACAATTTTAACATTCATAAACAACAAGATCAAAAATATGCACTGTTCAGTCATTCATTCAGAAAACAAAAAGTATTGTCACCACATCAATATAATTAAATTAATTTCGAGGATAAATTCGAAATTCATGTACTTCTTGTTCTTTTGAATTAAAGCATATTTCATTTAAGAGAGGTGAAGGATTAATGGATTTTATTCATAGCTTTAAGACATGGTTACTACATACTAATGATCATGAAGTAGAGACACAAAACATAGATAAACATACAACATAAAAACTGAAAAACAGAAGAAATAAGAACAAGGAATGAATCCACCTTTAGTGGCATCTTCTTCTTGAAGGACCAACAATGTTCTTAAGCTCTTCTATGTCCCTTCCTTGCCTTTGTTGCTCCTCCCTCATTGCTCTTTGATCTTCTCTTATTTCATGGAGAATGATGGAGTGCTCATGATGTTCCACCCTTAATTGTTCAACATTGTGGCTCAAATCTTCTAAGGAAGTGTTGAGTTGTTCCCAATAGTTGTTGGGAGGAAAGTGCATCCCTTGAGGCATCTCAGGGATTTCTTGATGATGAGCTTCCTCATGTATCTCTTGAGAACCATGAAGGGTCTCTCTTGCTTGCTCCATCCTCTTCTTGGTGATGGGCTTATCCTCTTCAATGGAGATGTCTCCTTCTATGATAACTCCAGCTGAGTAACATAGATGGCAGATAAGGTGAGGAAAAGCTAGCCGTGCCATGGTGGAGGGCTTGTCGGCTATTTTGTAGAATTCATTGGAGATGACTTCATGAACTTCTACTTCCTCTCCAATCATGATGCTATGAATCATGATGGCCCGATCCACAGTAACTTCAGATCGGTTGCTAGTGGGAATGATGGAGCGTTGAATAAACTCCAACCATCCTCTAGCTACAGGCTTGAGGTCCAGTCTTCTTAGTTGAACTGGCTTGCCTTTGGAGTCTCTCTTCCATTGAGCTCCTTCCACACATATGTCTGTAAGGACTTGGTCCAACCTTTGATTAAAGTTGACCCTTCTAGTGTAGGGGCGTTCATCTCCTTGCATCATGGGCAAGTGGAATGCCAACCTCACATTTTCCAGACTAAAATCTAAGTATTTCCTCCGAACCATTGTGAGATAATTCTTTGGACTCGGGTTCATACTTTGATCATGGTTCCTAGTGATCCATGCATTGGCATAGAACTCTTGAACCATTAAGATTCCGACTTGTTGCATGGGGTTGGTTAGGACTTCCCAACCTCTTCTTCGGATTTCATGTCGGATCTCCGGATACTCATTTTTCTTGAGCTTGAAAGGGACCTCAGGGATCACCTTCTTCTTTGCCACAACATCATAGAAGTGGTCTTGATGGCTCTTGGAGATAAATCTTTCCATCTCCCATGACTCGGAGGTGGAAGCTTTTGTCTTCCCTTTTCCTTTTCTAGAGGATTCTCTGGCCTTAGGTGCCATTGATGGTAATGGAAAAACAAAAAGCTCATGCTTTTACCACACCAAACTTAAAATATTGCTCGCCCTCGAGCAAGAGAAGAAAGAAGAGAAGAAGAAGAAGAAGAAGAAAATATGGAGGAGAGGGAGAGATGGTGTTTCGGCCAAGGTGAAGTAGAGGGGGTAGTGTTGTGTGAAAATGGAGTGGAATGGAAGGGTATATATAGGGAGAGAGGAGAGGGTAGGTTCGGCCATTTAGGGTGGGATTGGGTGGGAAAATGTTTTTGAATTTTGAAGGTAGGTGGGGTTTATGGGGAAGAGTGGATGGATGTGGTGGTGAATAGGTGATTGAGAAGAGAGATTGAGGTGATTGGTGAAGGGTTTTTGGGAAGTGTGATATGGGGAAGAGTAAAACTAGGATTAGGAGGTAAGGTGGGAATATGTTAGGTGGGGATCTTGTGGGGTCCACAGATCCTAAGGTGATCCTGTGGGGTCCACAGATCCTGAGGTGTCAAGGAATTCCATCCCTGCACCAAATAGGCATGTAAATTGCCTTTGCATACCATTCTGGCATTTAAACGTCGAGTGGTGCACGTTCTGGGCGTTCAACGCCCATGTAAAGCATGTTTCTGGTGTTGAACGCCAGTTTCATGCTTGTTATTGGCGTTCAGCGCCAGCTTTTCTTCTAGGCACATTCCTGGTGTTCAGCGCCAGAATGTTGCTTGTTTCTGGCGTTCAGCACCAGATTCATGCTCTGTTCTGGCGTTGAATGCCAGCCAGATGCTTCTTACTAGCGTTGAACGCTAGTCTGTGCTTCCTCTAGGGTGTGATTTTTCTTCTGCTGTTTTTGATTCTGTTTTTAGTTTTTATATTTTTTTCGTGACTCCTCATGATCATGTACCTAATAAAACTCAAAATAACAATAGAATAAAATAAAATAAAAATTAGATAAATAAAATTGGGTTGCCTCCCAACAAACGCTTCTTTAATGTCAATAGCTTGACAGTGGCTCTCATGGAGCCACAAGGTGATCAGGTCAATGTTGTATAGTCCCAACACCAAACTTAGAGTTTGGATATGGGGTCTTAACACCAAACTTAGAGTTTGGTTGTGGCCTCCCAACACCAAACTTAGAGTTTGACTGTGGGGGCTCTTCTTGACTCTGAACTGAGAGAAGCTCTTCATGCTTACTCTCTGTTGTCACAGAGGAATGGCCCTGTGCCTTAAACACAAGGTAGTCCCCATTCAATTGAAGGACTAATTCACCTCTGTTGACATCTATCACAGCTCCTGCCGTGGCTAGGAAAGGTCTTCTAAGGATGATGCAATCATCCTCTTCCTTCCTAGTGTCTAAGATTATGAAATCAGCAGTGATGTAAAGGCCTTCAACCTTTACTAACACGTCCTCTACTATTCCATAAGCTTGTCTCAATGACTTGTCTACCAATTGTAATGAGAACAAGGCAGGTTGTACCTCAATGATCCCCAGCTTCTCCATTACAGAGAGTGGCATAAGATTTATCCCTGACCCCAGATCACACAGAGCTTTTTCAAAGGTCATGGTGCCTATGGTACAAGGTATTAAGAACATGCCAGGATCTTGTTTCTTTTGAGGTAAAATTTGCTGAATCCAGGTATCCAGTTCACTAATGAGCAAAGGAGGTTCACTTTCCCAAGTCTCATTACCAAATAACTTGGCATTCAGCTTCATGATAGCTCCTAAATATTGAGCAACTTGCTCTCCAGTCACATCTTCATCCTCTTCAAAGGAAGAATAGTCTTCAGAGCTCATGAATGGCAGAAAAAGATTTAATTGAATCTCTATGGTCTCTATATGAGCCTCAGATTCCCTTGGATCCTTAATAGAAAACTCCTTTTTACTTGAGGGACGTCCCAGGAGGTCTTCCTCACTAGTGATTTTCGTCCTCCTCCTCCCTTGTGCATTCGGCCATATTGATTATATCAATGGCCTTGCACTCTCCTTTTGGATTCTCTTCTGTATTGCTTGGGAGAATACTGGGAGGAGTTTCAATGACTTTCTTACTCAGCTGGCCCACTTGTGCCTCCAGATTTCTAATGGAGGATCTTGTTTCACTTATGAAACTGAAAGTGGCCTTTGACAGATCAGAGACTAGATTGGCTAAATTAGAAGTGTTTTGTTCAGAATTCTCTGTCTTTTGCTGAGAAGATGATGGAAAAGGCTTGCTATTGCTCAGCCTATTGCGTCCACCATTGTTAAAGCCTTGTTGAGGCTTTTGTTGATCCTTCCATGAGAAATTTGGATGATTTCTCCATGATGAATTATAGGTGTTTCCATAAGGTTCACCCATGTAATTAACCTCTGCCATGGCAGGGTTCTCAGGATCATAAGCTTCTTCAGAAGCTGCCTCTTTAGTACTGTTAGATGCATGTTGCCATCCATTTAGATTTTGAGAGATCATGTTGACCTGTTGAGTCAACACTTTGTTCTGAGCCAATATGGCATTCAGAGTATCAATTTCAAGAACTCCTTTCTTCTGAGGTATCCCATTATTCACGGAATTCCTCTCAGAAGTGTACATGAATTGGTTGTTTGCAACCATGTCAATGAGTTCTTTAGCCTCTTCAGGCGTTTTCTTTAGGTGAATAGATCCACCTGCAGAATGGTCCAATGACATTTTCGAAAATTCAGATAGACCATAATAGAATATATCTAATATGCTCCATTCTGAAAATATGTCAGATGGACATCTTTTGGTCAGCTGCTTGTATCTTTCCCAAGCTTCATAGAGGAATTCACCATCTTTTTGTTTGAAGGTCTAAACATCCACTCTCAGCTTGCTCAGCTTTTGAGGAGGAAAGAACTTATCCAAGAAGGTTATGACCAGCTTATCCCAAGAGTCCAGGCTATCCATAGGTTGTGAATCTAGCCATATTCTAGCTCTGTCTCTTACAGCAAAAGGGAAAAGCATGAGTCTGTAGACTTCAGGATCAACTCCATTCGTCTTTACAGTCTCATAGATATGCAAGAACTCAGTTAAAAACTGGTAAGGATCTTCAGATGGAAGTCCATAAAACTTGCAGTTTTATTACATTAAGGCAACTAGCTGAGGTTTCAGCTCAAAGTTGTTGGCTCCAATGGCAGGAATGGAGATGCTTCTTCCATCAAATTTGGATGTTGGCTTTGTGAAGTCACCAAGCATTCTCCTTGCATTATTATTATTTTCGGCTGCCATCTCCTTCTCTTGTTCGAAAATTTCTAAAAGGTTGTTTCTGGATTGTTGTAATTTAGTTTCTCTTAGTTTCCTTTTCAGAGTCCTTTCAGGTTCAGGATCAATTTCAACAAGAGTGCCTTTTTCCCTGTTCCTGCTCATATGAAAGAGAAGAAAACAAGAAAAGAAAGAGGAATCCTCTATGTCACAGTATAGATATTCCTTTATGTTAGTAGAAAAAGAAAGGGAAAAAGAGTGAAGAAGAATGGGTTCGGATTTTTAGATGAAGAGAGGTGAAAAGAAGTGTTAGTAATTAAATAATTAAATAGAAAAAGAAAAGAGAGGGGAAATTTCGAAAATAATTTTGAAAAAGGGGTTAGTATTTTCGAAAATTAAAAGATAAGATAGAATTAAAATTAAAACAATTAATTAAAAAGAATTTTTTGAAAAAGAGAGAGGTATTTTCGAAAATTAGAGAGGGAGAAGTAGTTAGGTGGTTTTGAAAAAGATAAGAAACAAACACAAAGTTAGTTAGTTGAAAAAGATATTAAAATCAAATTTTGAGAAAGATAAGAAGATAAGAAGTTAGATAAGATATTTTGAAATCAAATTTTGAAAAAGATAAAATTTTTGAAAAAGATATGATAAAAAGATAAGATAAAAATTTTAAGAAAAAGATATTTTGAAAAAGATTTAATTTTTAAAATGACTTAACTAACAAGAAACTACAAGATAAGATTCTAGAATTTAAAGATTGAACCTTTCTTAACAAGAAAGTAACAAACTTCAAATTTTTGAATCAATCACATTAATTGTTAGCATATTTTCGAAAATATGGTATAAAAGATAAGAAAAGGATTTTGAAAAATAATTTTTAAAATTTTCGAAAAAGAGGAAAAATTGGAAAAGATATGATTTTTGAAAAAGATTTTGAAAAGATAAGATTTTTAAATTTTTGAAAATTTGACTTGACTTGTAAAAAACAACTAATTTTAAAAATTTTTGGCCAAGTCAACCCAAAATTTCGAAAATTTGGAGGGAAATAAGGAAAAGATATTTTTTTATTTTTGAATCTTTAATTATGAGAGAGAAAAACAACAAAAATACTCAATGCATGAAATTTTTAGATCAAAACAATGAATGCATGCAAGAATGCTATGAATGTC